>NW_016107611.1:226932-236628 GCF_001604975.1 Cebus imitator
AAAGACCAGCCTTGGCAAGATAGGGAGACTCCATCTCTTTAAATAAAAAAATCAAATATAAATCAATAAAACTGCAATAGTTTTCTCAACACAACAGAATACTATACAGAAAAGAAAATAGGCCAGGTACAGTGGTTTGTCTGTAATCCCAACGATTTAAGAAGCTGAAGCGGGTGGATTGCTTGAGCTCAGGAGTTCAAGAGCAGCCTAGACAACACAGTGAGACCCATCCCCGCAAAAAAAAAAATACAAAATTTAGCCTGGTGAAGTGACACATGCCTGCAGTCCCAGCTACTCGGAGAGCAGAGGCAGGAGGATCACTTGAGCCCAGTAGGTCGAGTCTGTAGTGAGCTGAGATCATGCCATTGCACTCCAGCCTGGGTAACAGAGACTCTGTCTTAAAAAAAAAAAAAAAAAAATTGACAACAGGAGTCAGGCACAGTGGCTCATGCCTGTAATCCCAGCACTTTGGGAGGCCGAGGTAGGTAGATCACCTGAGGTCAAGAGTTCAAGACCAGTCTGACCTACACGGTGAAAACCAGTCTCTACTAAATACAAAAAATTAGCCAGGTGTAGTGGTGGGCACCTGTTTGTAGCTACTTGGGAGGCTGAGGCAGGAGAATTGCCTTAACCTAGGAGGTGGAGGTTGCAGTGAGCCGAGAATGCACACTGCACTCCAGCCTGGGTAACAAGGGTGAAACCCCATCTCAGAAAAAAAAAAAAAAAGGCAATAAACCATCTACAGCTATACTCAATGACGTAGATGAAAGGAACAAACAAACAAACATCATAAGAGAAGCCAGACAAAAAAGTTTATACCACACGAATCCATTTTATATGCAATTCAGAATCAGGCAAAATGAACCCATGCTGTTAACAATCTGGTCGGGTCACCCTTGCAGGGGCGCTGACAGGAAGGAACTTGAGGGAACTTCTGGGGCTAGACATCTTCTGTGCTTCATCTGGGTGTGGAGTGCAGAAGGCAGCTGCAGCTTGTGAACAGTCACTGAACTGTACACTTACTTACACCTTCACTTCACTCTATGTATGTGACACATCAAAAAACAGTAAAAACACACTTAAAACACCACAGTGGCAAACTGACTGATTAGAAAACCAATGAAAATCAAAAATGATCATAGGCCCTACTGCTGTTGAACATTTCTTCTAAAAATGACACACCTCCAGTGGCACACAGGAGTTATATCTGGATCTGGTCCAAGCCATCCCCTCCAGCCCAGGAGTAGTTAACAAAGAGGCTGGCATTTCCCACTGGGAGCAGGTGGATGAGCTGGCAAAAGAGCCTTCTGTAGCTACTGCAAACAATCAGGTGTGTGGGGCTGTCACGAGCCGATGGCTGAGCCCCATGTGGTAATAACCAGCTGTTGCGTAACAATGATTAAAGAAGAAAACGCAGGGTAGTAGAAGAACTCACAGATGTGGCCAGGTGCAGTGGCTCATGTCTGTAATGCCAGCACTTTGGGAACTCAAGGTAGGTGGACTGCTTGAGCCCAGGAGTTCAAGACCAGCCTGGGCAACATAGTGAGATCCCATCTCTATAAAAAAAATTAAAAATTAGCTGGGCCTGGTGGCACACGCCTGTATTCCCAGCTATTTGGGAGGGTGAAGTGAGAGGATTACCTGAGCCCAGGAGGTTGAGGCTGCAGTGAGCCATGACTTCGCAACTGCACTCCAGCCTGGGCAAGAGAGTGAGACACTGTCTCAAAACAAAACGAAACAACCCACAGATAAGCCTGCTGGCTTGGCGGCCAGAAATTTCTGCCTTATCAGTTACGTCAAAAGAACCAAAATTAGCATTTGGTGAATTTGGATTAACCCCGCATATTAGTCATTGCCAGATGCAATCAGACGTTCCAAAAGGTCTCTGACGTGGAATAAGTTAACAAAACAACTGCTGCGATGCTGGTCTTCCACTTCTGTGTGTGGCCCCTGCAGTTTATTGTCAACATGGAGCCAGCAGGATCCTGTGAAGACCTAAGGCAGATCCTGTCGGAGCCCTCCGGTGGCTCCGGTCTCACCTGGAGTAAAAGCCTAAGTCCTTTCCATGGCTTCCCAGGCCTTAAGTGTCTTTTTAGGGGCTGCCATTCCCACCCTTTCACCTCATCTCCCACCTCTGTCCTCCTGGCTGACTCCACCCCAGCCACAATGGTCTCCTTGCTGTCACAAGCCAGCTTCAGAGTCTTTTCCCTAGATACATACATAGCTCATGTTGCTCAAATGTCACCTTTTCAGAGAGGCCTTCCCTAACCCTACTATTTAAATAAAAATCCTTGCCACTGCTCCAGCTCCAGCTGGGACACTCTCATTCTCCTTCATTAAGTTCCTCCACAGCGCTCATCATCCGACATGTTTTACTGACTAATTTATCAGTCTTTCCCTACTAACATGAAAGCTCCACAAGACTGGATTTCTTTTTTTGTTCTAAGAGAGCGTCGGCCAGGTGCAGTGGCTTACGCCTATAATCCCAGCACTTTGGGAGGCCGAGGCAGCGGCTCATGAGGTCAAGACATCAAGACCATCCCGGCTAACACAGTGAAACCCCGTTTCTACTAAAAATACAAAAAAAGAAAAAAATCAGCCAGGCATGGTGGCACGAACCTATAGTCCCAGCTACTTGGGAGGCTGAGGCAGGATGATTGCTTGAACCCAGGAGATGAAGGTTGCAGTGAGCTGAGATCGTGCCACTTCACTCCAGCCTGGGTGGCAGAGCAAGACTCCATCTCAAAAAAAAGAGAGACAGCTTCTCACTCTGTTGCCCAGGCTGGAGTGCAGTTGTGTGATCATAGCTCACTATAGCCTTGATCTTCCAGGCTCAAGTGCTCCTCCTGCCTCAGCCTCCGGTGTAGCTGGGACCACAGGCATGGGCCACCACACTTGGCAAATTTTTGTATTTTTAGAAGACATGAGGTTTCGCTGTGTTGCTTAGGCTGGTCTCGAACTACCAGGCTCAATGATCTTTCACCTTGACCTCCCAAAATGCTGGGATTATAGGCGTGAGCTACTGCGCTCCACTGAGACTGAGAAGTTTTTGTCTTCTGCTGTGTATTGCAGTATTAAAACAGTGCTTGGCCTACAGAAGGCACTTAATAAATACTTGACTAAATAAATGAATGAATGAACAAATAAATCCATCATCTACTCCCGAGTCTATAGGTTCTTTCCCTGCACAGACAACTTCCACACATTCTGTCTCCAGCTCCACATCTGATCGCTAACTGCCTCCTGGATGCCACCCCTTGAATGTCCCAAAGTCACATAAAATCTAGACATCCTAACTGAAACATATCACTTTCCCAAACTGCCCCCTCTGGGGTCTACCATGTTGGTGACAGCTGTAATACTCCCTTGATCTCTCCTAGGTCAGCGAATTCTGTTTCTCACCCCTCTGGCTCTGTCACCTGCCAGGTTCTGTCTCTTCTGCCTCCAGTCACTCTGTTCCCACAGCAACTAGGGTAACAGAATGAAATGTGATTTCCCTGGAGTCACCTGATCCTAAGAGAGCCCAGCAGAATCATCAGCCAGTAAGTAATAAAAACACGAATCCCTCCCTCTACACAAACACCCACATGTTGACAGAGCACATGTGCAGACATTATGTCACTGAATTTTCACAACTCCAGGATTGGATGTCATTATTCCCAGTGGACACATGAGAAAACAGGTTTAGAGAAATTAAACAATTTGCTTGAGGTCACCGAGTAAGAGGGAGAGCTGGAGGCTTGAATCTAGGTCCCAAGACTAAAACTGTCAGCAACCTGTATCTATCACAGTTTAAAAGACGGGTTGGGTGCAGCAGCTCATGCCTGTACAATCCCAACAATTCAGGACACCAAGAAGGGCGGATCTACTTGAGGTAAGGAGTTTAAGACCAGCCTGGCCAACATGGCGAAACCCGGTCTCTATTAAAAATACAAAAATTAGCCAGGGATGGTGGCACATGCCTGTAAATTCCAGCTACTCAGAAGGCTAAGGCAGGAGAATCACTTGAACCTGGGAAGTGGAGGCCACTAGTTGACAGGTGCGAAACACTGACATCAATTGGGATGTCACAGTAACAAAGAAATCCCTAATCTCAGTGGTTTAAAACATAGTCGTATTAACTAGCACTGTAATAATGCTGTGTAGCACATTATCCTAAAACTGAGACCTTTTTTGTTTGTTTGTTTTTCGGATTTTTTTGTTTGTTGGGTTTTTTTTTTTTTTTTTTCTTTGAGATTGTCTTACTCTGTCTCCCAGGCTGGAGTGAAGTGAAACCACCACAGCTCAATGCAGCATCAACTTCATGGGCTCAATCGATCCTCCCCACTCAGCCTCCCTAGTAGCTGGGACTACAGGCATGTGCTACCATGCCCAGCTATTTTTTCTATTTTTTTGTAGAGACAGGGTTTCCCCATGTTACCCAGGCTGGTCTCAAACTCCTGGGTTCAAGTGATCCACCCACCTCAGCCTCCCAACATGAAAACTGAAACTTATACCAACAAGCATTCTTCTAAGGGTTTGTGGGACGGCTGCTGTGGCTGCAGTTTGGGAGGATTCAGGTCTCTTCCATGGGATTCCACGGTTTTCTGGGATCAGCAACAACCTGGCAAATGTTTTCATGGCAGATCATGGGAGTACAAAAGCCAAGTGCATTTAAGGCCCTTGCTGAAGTTAGGTGTGCTCAAATTCCATTAAGTAAATCATATGGTCAAACCCATCAATGGAGCAGGGAAATATACTCCCCCTCCAGTGGGAGGGAGAGGAGTGGATATATGCTGAATGACTGCCCACTCACAAAAGGTTAATTTTTCCTTCATGCTAGCACTATCCACAGTGTTCTGCTCCTCATAGTCATAAAGCACCCACTGAGCCAGGAACTATGGCAAATACATCATCCCAGCACTTTGGGAGGCTGAAGCAGGAGGATCGCTTGAGGCCAGGAGTTTAAGTCCAGCCTGGAAACATGGTGGAAACACCATCTCTAAAAAAAATATATAAAAAGACTAGCGAGGCATGGGCATACACCTGTAGTCCCAGCTACTCAAGAGGCTGAGGCAAGGGGATCGCTTGAGCCCAGGAGGTGGAGGTTACAGTGAGCCAAGATTGTGCCACTGCACTACAGCTGCGCAACAGCGTGAGACTCTGTCTCAATAAACAAAAGATTGACTGTCAGACAAGTTGTATAACTTCTTTGGGCCTCAGTTTCCTCATCTGTTAAACTGGGGATAATAACAGACCCTGTCTCATGGGGTTTTTTATGAGGACTCACTGAGCTAATCCAGAAGTGAGGTGTGTAGAGCAGTGACTGGCAGGTAATGTTGAATAATGTTAGCTCTCATTATTATTATTTTTTATTTTTGGGGGGTCTCCCTCCATTGCCCAGGCTGGAGTGCAGTGGTGCGATCTCAGCTCACTGTAGCCTCCATCTCTTGGGCTCAAGCAATCCTCTCACTCTCACCTCAGACTCCCCAGTAGCTTGGATTACAGGTGTACATCCTCACACTTGGCTAATTTATAAAATTTTTGTAGAGACGACATCTCAGTATATTGCTCATGCTGGTCTCAAACTCCTGGCTCATGAGATCCTCCAGCTTTAGCCTCCCAAAGTGCTGGCATTACAGGTGTGAACCACCACACCTGGCCTATTATTCTTTAAAAAAAAAATTATTTATTTTAATAAAAGTAGAGACAGGGTCGTGATATGTTACCCAGGCTGGTCTGGAACGCCTGAGCTCAAGTAATCCTCTCACCGCAGCCTCCGGAAGTGCTGGGATTACAGGCATGAGCCACTATACCTGGCTAGTTTCCCCTTCTTTGAAGTGGAGTTGATTGGCTTAGATGACCTTCCTGGACACCTTCCAGTCCTGAGCTCACTGGCTGCAGCAGGCAGGGCACATTGCAATAATTCATTTTGTTCCAGCTAAGGAAACTGGGACCCAGAAAGTAGAAGCCACCTGCCCAGACCACACACTGATTCCTATGGTCATCCTGGACCTAATCCTTGGGTCTCCTTTCCCCTCTGCTGAGGGGCACAGGGATTATGCTGCCCATTTTCCAGGTAATGAGGCTGCGGCCCAGCAAAGAAAGTTACTCAACCCATTGCCAGTTGGCTCAGGAGCAGAATCCGAATGCCCCAGACTCCAGATTCCTAGTGAGGAGGAGGTGGGGTGGCAGGATCACCTGTAGGACCACAGAGATGGTCTTCTCGCCTGCCTTGGCTGCGCGCCATTTTCGGTAAGTGTCTGCCTTGAGAAGATTTTCTGCACAGTGGGTCTGGAAACAAGAATGGGAGAGGAGAATTAGGGCACAGAGATGACAGCTAGGCCTCCAGCTCTCAGATGATTCCTTTGAGTCCTCCCAAGGCCTGTATGATCCTCCGGATTTAAGCTCCCCCGTTAATCCCCCCACACTCTGCCTGGAGTTTGGGGGAACAACACGTTCCTGTGGAAGTTCACCTACGGGCTCTCCAAGAAAGCTTCCCTATTCCTCTTTTTCTCTCCGGAAGTTCCCTGGAGGCCAGAATGTCCCTGATTCAACACCTCTCCACAACTCACTTTTAGCCTCCCGGAAATCCCCCCACTGACTCTCCTTAGACTTCCAAGAAGGACCCCAAAAGTTCTTTAAGGAGCTATCCTCATTAATTCCCTCACGTCTCCCAACCTCCCCCGACGCAGGTCCCTCACCGAGTCCTGGCTGCTGCAGGACACGACATGGCGGAGGCGGATCTCCGGCATGTCAACTTCGTGGGCTTCACTTGGCCAGAGGGATGAGGTACGGTCTGGGGTCGGAGGGGCAAGGAAGGTGGGAGGCGGTGGGGTGCACCCTGCGCAGGCTGAACTGCGCAAGCGCACGAGACTCGGGCCTTTCAAACCCCGGCGCGCCGGCGCTGGCGTCGACATTGCGCAAGCTCAGTCGCGCCTCTCTGGAGCGGGAAGTGCACTGCGTTCCTTAGCAACGAGCGTTTCCTGCAGCCCCGTCTCCCTCTGCCACACACCCCCGCCCGAGCCCCGCCTCCCGATGACGTCCACACCCTACTTTCTGGGCGCCTAGCAACAAAAGCCGCCTCTGGGATTGGTGTCTAGAAGAAATTCGCGATTCTCATTGGACGATGCAGTCACCGCCCATACTGGAGCCTAGACAGCAAATCTTTTTGCTGTATTATTATTATTTATTTTTTAAAATTTTTTGTTGAGACAGGGTCTTGATCTCTCACCCAGGATGAAGTGCAGTGGCAAGATCTCGGGTCCCTGCAACCTCTATCTCCTGGGCTCAAGAAATCCTCCCACTTCAGCCTCCTAAACTGGGATTACAGGCACACCACATTCGGCTAATTTTTGTATTTTTTGTGGAGACGGGGGAGAGGTGAGGGGGGTGGCGGGTCTTGCCCTGATGTTCGGACTGGTCTCCAACTCCTGAGCTCAAGCGATCCGCCTGCCTTGGCCTCCCCAAGTGCTGGAACTACAGGCGTGAGCCACCGCGCTGGGCTAGGACAGCAAATCTGAGTGAATTTTCATAGTTTCGTAGGGAACCTGGATCCTGCACAACAGGATCTTCTCCAACAGCTCAGACGGCTGCACTCTTCCCTCTGTCCCCCTGCCACACACACACACACACACACACACGAAAAAATTCTCAGATCTCTCTCAGCCTTATGCCTGAGGCCAAAAGAGACGGATTCAGAGTCCTAAATATAACAAAAAACATATGCCCAAACCACATACACACACGCGCAAGCGCGCACCCCTACTCTAGAATGCTTCCACAAAAGCCTCAGTTTCCCAATATGTGGCCTGTGAACATTTGTCTTTTACTACGCCCGCCTATGGCTGCTGACAGGCATCCTTCTGTTCGTTCGGTCCCTTGGACACCCAAGGGTACAGCCTTGGGTGAGGTCGCAGCCAGAGACAGCCCAAACATACAGAGAGTGTGAGCCAAGCACATGAAGAGAAGGGAAGGGAGACAAAGCACCTGGCACCCGAAGGACCAGCCTGGACATGCTGCATGCCCCAAGGTAGGGCCCCACCCACACTGGGTGCTTCCTTGGGAGGAGAGGGGAAGAGAGAGGAGAGGGAATCCCAGTCCTTGCAGCTGCTGGGAATCAAGTGGCCCAACTCCATCTTGGTCTTCAAGCAAACAAGCAAACAAAAATGGGTAGTGGGAAGGTGGAAAACAGGGAAGTGACATTCTGGGTTCTAATGGAAGAGGGGGCTGGAAGCCCAGACTCGTGGGGTCTCCATGGAGGTGGGGGCTGGGCACAAGATGCCCAGGTCACTTTTGGATTCTGGTTCCGCCTTCCCAATCCAGAGGCCACAGAGGACTGCCCCAGGGTTCTGATCTCAACTATTTCTCCCTGCAGGGTGAATGTGGGTCTGGTCCCGCCCCTCCTCAGCTTCCTATAAAAGCTGGGGACTGAGTACTGCTGGTACACACATGATGAGGCCCTCCAGGAGACCGGGAACCTTTCTGCTGGCCTTCATGCTGCTCTGCACCCTCCTGGGTCTTGGTAAGTGATAAGGGACCTAGATTCTTTCTGGGACCTCAGGAAAGAGAAGACTACGAGAGAGCCTTCAGCAAGTCCTCTAGGTGAACGGGAAGGAATTCTGGAAATTCAGATTCATGGAAGAGGCCAAGGGTAAAGGAAGAGGAAGCCTGGGGGTGCCAGAGAAGAAAGGCTCCTGTGATTGGATCCCTGACAGAGGGGCTTGGTGGGCTCTGAATTCTCCACCCTCCAGGAAGGGTCCCAGATAAGACCTCTCAATTCTAGGAAATCAGATGAGAGCATGCTGGAAAGGGAAATCATTAAAATATAATTTTTTAAAAAGAGGGAGAAGGTCAGGTGTGGTGATTCATGCCTGTAACCCCAGCACTTTAAGAGGCCGAGGTGGGCAGATCACTTGAGGTCAGGAGTTTGAGAGCAGCATGGCCAACATGATGAAACCCCGTCTTTACTAAAAATACAAAAAAAGTTAGCTGAGGGTGGTGGTGGGTGCCTGTAATCCTAGCTACTTGGGAGGCTGAGGTGGGAGGATTGCTTGAACCTGGGAGGCGAAGGTTGCAGTTAGCTGAGATCACACCACTGCACATTCCAGCCTGGGCGACAGAGCAAAACACCATCTCAAAAAATAAATAAATAAATAAATAAATCAGTGAATAGGATAGGATAGAATAGAATGGAATAGAATTTCTTTTCTTTTTTCTTTTTCTTTTTTTGGGGGGGCACTAGACTGGATCAGAAAGAATAGAATTTTTTAAACAGAAGGAGAGAGATTTTCTTTCTCCTTAGACTGAGGAGTTCAGGCCCCAGCCCTCTCCTCCCCTCTACACGGGAGTCCAGATAAGCCTCACTTTCCCCAAGACCCAGGTATCTGCGCCCCTAGTTGTCTCCTCTCTCAGGACCAAGGAGTTCATGTCCTCTGTCCTCCTGGTTCTCACTCTCCCTCCTTGACCTAGGATGCAGACCCCCGCCTCAGGGCCCCCTGCCTGAGGTCCCACTGTCTACAAGACCTACGTGGTACCTTCAAGGAGGAGAATCCCACATTCAAGAATCAGCTGGACCTGAAGTTTCACAAAAGTCCATGGAGGCCGGGCGCGGTGGCTCAAGCCTGTAATCCCAGCACTTTGGGAGGCCGAGGCGGGTGGATCACGAGGTCAAGAGATCGAGACCATCCTGGTCAACATGGTGAAACCCCGTCTCTA
>NW_016107611.1:236743-239565 GCF_001604975.1 Cebus imitator
AACATGAGTGAAACTCAGTCTCAAAAAAAAAAAAAAAAAAGTCCATGGAAACCTCTGCCATGACCCCTCCTGCCCCTGAGCTTTCTCAGAGGACCCTGGCATCCAAAATTCCCAGCCATGTAATTAGGCAGACAGACTTCATGGTGGAGCTGCTTCCCGCCCCTGGAAGTAGCTTTGCTGGTATCGCCACTGCTTCCTCGTCAGACTCTGGACAGCTCCTTGGGCAGCGGTCAACACCCGGCTCAAGAAAGACCAGGGAGCCGCTGGTCCCTCCATTCTCAGGACACAAAAGTCCAAAGTTAAAGTCATGGTCCGAAGACCACACCACCCATGACTACAGCCTCGCCCTCTGTCTACACTGCAGGGTACCCACTACGCTGTGAAGTCTGTAAGGCAGCCGGGAGCAGCTGCCATGGCAAAATGAAGACCTGCAGGAGCAACCAGAACTCGTGCGTGATCCTGGTGGGGAAGGCTAATTCAAGTAAGGGGCCGGGACCTGGGACGTGGTGGGGAGATGGGGTGTACCTTCAGGGTGGAAGATACTACCACACAGAGGGGGGATCATCACGGTTCTCAGGATGGGGGAGCATGGGAAGAAATCAGTGGAGAGCAGGAAAGAGGGAAAGACCATCATGAGATGGAGAGAAGAGAAATAAATGGTGCGATAGCAATCATTATTGTCACAGGATTCTGAAAATGAGACTGTTCTAAAGAGAAGGAAAATGGGGGAGGGGTGAGAGTTCACAGACTTTCTTAGGCAGAAGAGGAGTAAGGAAAGACATGAGAAGGAACAGAGAACTAGTGAGATGGGAAGAATCTAACAGGCAGGAGGTGGAAATGGTGGGGAGCGGATAGCGAAGGAAGAGGCTGGGCTGGGGTGGGAGAATGTAAGTGTAATCGGGGAAGAGATCATTCCTGACTGAGGGAGGAGAGATGATGCTGGACTGTTGGAGTAGTGGGAGAGACAGAAAAGGGACCACCCAAACAGGAGAGGGACAATAACCCTGAAGTATGGAGAAAATCATCTGTCACCCAGGATGGAGTGCAGTGGCACGATCTCTGCTCACTGCAACCTCCACCTCCCGGGTTCAAGCGGTTCTCCTGCCTCAGCCTCTGGAGTAGCTGGAATTACAGGTGTGTGCCACCATGCCTGGCTGATTTTTGTATTTTTAGTAGAGACAGGGTTTCACCATGTTGGCCGGGCGGGTCTCAAACTCCTGACCTCAAGTGATCCTCCCATCTCAGCCTCCCAAAGTGCTGGGATTACAGGCATGAGCCACCGTACTCTACTGAGCAAATCATTTTAAAGAGGAGAAGCAGACAGGGAAGGGGAGATGTGGATGAGTAAAATGAAAGGGAGGCCAGGTGCAGTGGTTTACACCTGTAATCCCAGCACTGTGGGAGGCCGAGGTGGGAGGATCGCTTGAACCCAGGAGTTTGAGATCAGCCTGAACAACAAAGAGACCCCATCTCTACAGAAAAAAAAAAAAAAAAATTAGTAGGACATGGTGGCACATGCTTGTAGTCCCAGCCACTTGGGAGGCTGAGGCAGGAGGATCACTTGAGCTTGGAGATAGAGGCTGCAGTAAGCTACGTGCACGTCACTGCATTCCAGCCTGGGCGACAGAGGGAAATCCTGTCTCAGAAAATAAAATGAAAGACAGAAGACGGGCATGAGTTAAATGAAAGAGACCACCCCAGACCTGAAAAAGGATGGAGGAGAAAGGGGGCAGTGGAAGAGACCACTGGGGGACAGGGATGTTTATGCAAAGCTGAAAGAAACCTTTAGTCACGAGAGGAGAGATGATGGGGCCTAGTGAGGAAATGAAGGCTGTGGCAGATGAAGGGCAACTTTGGGTGCAGGAAGAAACCACTGGTCGGGAGGGGCTGAGAAAGGAAAGTGGGTTAGAAAGGAAAGCGGAATAGAAGATCCCCCAGCCAGCGTTGATGTGTTAGGCAAGGACCTGAAAGGCTTGAAGAGACCCCCTCACCCCGACACAGAAGAGGAAATGCACCCTGGGGAAGGGAAGAGAGAGAGCTGGGGGACCCTTCGATGGGGTCAAGGGGGAACCTGTGAATTGGGTAGGAAGAGACCACCACATGGTGGAGAGGGGGAAGGCCGGGGAGACTGGAAGAACTCACCTTAAACAAGACCTGAAAATAGCCAAGAGGGACTGCAAGGGACTCTCGATGGGAGGTCTGAGGAGTGACCATGGCAGGATCTGAGAGAGAACGGTGAGTGTTGATGGGACTGGGGTTCGTTGGAAGAGACCCCCGGGGTGGACGGGGAGTTGTGAAGGCTGGAAGAGACTATTTCACGCAGGCATGGGGGTGGCCATAGGCGGCCTAAAATAGAGCAATCCCGGCAGGACAGGGAGAGAGGGATAGCCGTGGGTGGGGTGGGGTGGAAGGGACCACGTCAGACAGGCTGAGGTTGGCAATGGGGAGCTGGAAGAGACCACCAAACGCCGACCAGGGGCTATGGCAGCGGGAGGAAGGGCGATCTAAGAAACCACCCCAGGCCATGCACCAGACAGATTAGGCGGCTTGCCTCTAGCTGGCTTGGAAGAGACCGCCGGCTGAGCGGTAGCGGTGGCTCACGCCTGTAAACCCAGCACTTTGGGAGGTCGAGTGGGGGCCCGATCACCTGAGCTCAGGAGTTCGAGACCATCCTGGTCAACATGGTGAAACCCCGTCTCTACTAAAAATACAAAAAATTAGCTGGGCATGATAGTGCGTGCCTATAATCCCAACTACTCAGGAGGCTGAGGCAGGAGAATTGCCTGAACCCAGGAGGCGGAGGTTGCGGTGAGCCGAGATCG
>NW_016107611.1:239665-289243 GCF_001604975.1 Cebus imitator
AAAAAAAAAAAAAAAAAAAAAAAAAAAAAAAAAAAAAAAAAAAGAAACAAAGAAAAAGAAAGAGACCTTCCCAGGAAATTGTGAGGTTGGGGAAGCCTAGGGTTAGGGGGGACCTTGAGGCAGTGATTGAGACCAGGGAGTGGTCAACCACCTCCCTCCCCTCCTGTCCCCCATCCTGCAGAGGGCAAGGAGTGGGTGCATACCTACAAGGGCTGCACCAGGTCCCAGGACTGCTCCTCCGGCAACGTATCCACCACCATGGGCCCCCAGGACTACTTGGCAACCAACTCCTTCTGCTGCCAGAGCGACAACTGCAACAGTGGCTTTTTGTCTGGTAAGTGCCAGCCCAGCCCTGCCCTGCCCTGCCCTGCCCCAGGAGCAGGCCTGTGGTGTGTGCTCTGATCTCTGCTAACCCTTGCTGTAGCCACTTGTTGGCTCTGAGCCTGTTCCCTAACCTGTAAAATGCGGCGTCCATTAGCAACCCTGGGGTTGCTGGGAGGTTGGGGGAAGGGCTTAAACATCCCTGTTCACCTGACGCTTCATCCTCATCCTCAGTTCCCTTGATTAATCGTACTGAGAACGGCCTGATGTGCCCCGCCTGCACTTCGATCTTCAAGGACAAATGCATGGGGCCCATGACCCGCTGTGCTGGCAAGGAAAACTACTGCACCTCCTTATCTGGACACGTGCAGGCTGGTGAGGGGTGCCTGGATCTCTGGAGGAGGAAACAGAACTAGAGGCCCCAACTTTTAGGTTCCATGGGAGGAGAGGGTTCCAGAGAAGTGGGTGAGGATGTGTTCAGGGATGATGAGGAAGAACGGGCTGAGGTCCCTGATTCCAATCTGAAATCTCCCTTTCAGGTATCTTCAAACCCAGATTTGCCATGCGGGGCTGTGCTACAGAGAGTATATGCTACGCCAATCCAGGTGCTGAAGTGCCCACAGCCTCCCATGTCCTCGTCCTCAGCCGAACAGAGTGCAGTCGGGCCCCCACGCCAGAGGCCTAGAAAGCTCACTGACCCGAGGAAGATATGAGTGGCGCGAAGTCCCCATTGGGCTCCCTATGTGTCTATAAATTAAAGAAGTTTATAGACCGAGCCTGAGTCCTTGTGATGTGGGATCTGCTGAGGAGACAGAATGAGGAAGTAGGGGGTCTCAATACTCTTTTCAAACCCCCTCCTTTTGAGGAAGAGAAGGAAGGCCCTGCCTTTTTTTTTTTTTGAGGCAGGGTCTTACTCTGTCGCCCAGTCTGGAGTGCAGTGGCACAAGCAGGGCTCACTGCAGCCTCGACCTCCCAGGCTCAGGTGATTCTCCCACCTCAGCCTCTCTAGTAGTTGGGACTACAGGCATACACTACCACGCCCGGCTAATTCTTTATAGCAACAGGGTTTCACCATGTTGCCCAGGTTGGGCAGTGTGCCATCCTTGGCCTCCCAAAGTGCTGGGATGACAGGTGTGAGCCACCGTGCTTGGCAGCCCTGCCTTTTTTGGAGGGATGAATCCTTGCCAGTTCCCTATGCTGTGTTTTCCATCCTATACCTCATTTCATGATCATAACAACTCTATGAGGTTGATAGTATTACCCCCACTCTACAGATGAACAAACTGAGGCATAGATTGTAGGTGTCTTGGGTCAAACAACTAGAGAGGGTCAGAACCTTGATTTGACCCCAAGTCTGGTATAGTTCAGAGTCCATGATCATCTCTTTCAATTAACTTCTTCCTTTTTTGCCTCAGTGTTCATGTCTGCAAAATGCAGAGATTAATAGTTATAAACTCATAAGATTGTTGTGAGAGTCAAATGAAAGCCAACTTAAAAAGCACTTAGTGCAGGCTGGGCATGGTGGATCACCCCTGTACTCCCAGCACTTTGCGAGGCCAAGGTGGGCAGATCACCTGACGTTGGGAGTTTGAGACCAGCCTGACCAACATGGAGAAAGCCCATCCCTACTAAAAATAGAAAGTCAACCAGACGTGGTGGCACATACCTGTAATCCCAGCTACTTGGGAGGCTGAGGAAGGAGAATGGCTTGAACCCAGGAAGCGGAGGTTGCGGTGAGCTGAGATCGTGCCATTGCACTCCAGCCTGGGCAACAAGAAGCAAACTTCATCTCAAAAAAAAAAACACTTAGTGCAATGCCTAGCACCTTTAAGACCACGTGGATTCTAAAGACAATGTGTGCCCGAGTAAACAGTAATCATCATAATAGCTGCCACTTACTGAGTGGCCATTAGTTGACAGGTGCTAAACACTGGCTTCAACTGAGACAAACTAGATGATGTTACAGTAACAAAACAAGTCCCTGATCTCAGTGGTTTAAAACAACAAACACTGTAATAATGCTGTGTAACAAGTCATCCTAAAACTGAGACTTTTTTTTTTGAGAGGGAGCCTCACTCTGTCACCCAGGCTGGAGTGCAGTGGCACAATCTCAGCTCACTGCAATCTCCGCCTCCCGGGTTCAAGTGATTCTCCTGCCTCAGCCTCCCAAGTAGCTGGGATTACAGGTGTATGCCACCATGCCAGGCTAATTTTTTGTATTTTTAGTAGAGATTGTTTTTCACCTTGTTAGCCAGGATGGTCTTGATCTCCTGACCTCGTCATCCGCCTGCCTTGCCCTCCCAAAGTGCTGGGATTACAGACGTGAGCCACCGTGCCCGGCCTCTTTTTTTTTTTTTTTCCTTTGAGTCAGAGTCTTACTCTGTCTCCCAACCTAAAATGCAGTGGCACCATCACAGCTCACTGCAGCCTCAACCTCATGGGCTCAATCAATCCTCCCTGCTCAGCCTTCCTAGTAGCTGGGACTACAGGTGTGTGCCACCATGCCTGGATATTTTTTTTTTCTTCACATGTCTTCATTCTAGGTATGAGAATCAATATCATTTGGATGTTGGGTCTAAGTACACAAATCACAATCTCAGTGTAGATGAATCCATGCATAACAGCCTCAATCTCTTCTGCAGACTGTGTCTCCTCAGTAAAATCACAGCCTCACAGGTGTACTGAATCTTGACCTGAGAGTCACCAATCCACCCAAAATATGCAAGATCCAAGCAAAAGATGAGAGTTACATCATCTAGGTTCTCGGTCCAGTGATACATCACAATCCTCTTTCGGTGGGGCACAGGCTGAAGAAGAGTCACATCACCTTTGGGCTGGGACCAGGCAGGAAACTGAAATCACTCAGGTGCTGGACAAAGGCGTATGTCACAATCACACCTGCAGGAAAGTTCAGGAATGAGATTAGAAATTCCATACATGTCCAGGTTTTAGGTATGAGGGTCAACACCTCCTGTATGTTGGGTCTAAGAACATAAGTCACAATCTCATGCTTGACAAAATTTTTGCAAGAGAGCTACAATTTTGGGCCAGATGTGGTGGCTCATGCTGTAATCCCAGCACTTTGGGAGGCCAAGGCGGGTGGATCACGAGGTCAGGAGTTCAAGACCAGCCTGGCCAACTATAGTAAAATCCCGTCTCTACTAAAAAATACCAAAAAATTATCCAGGCATGGTGCCTGTAGTAACAGCTACTGGGGAGGCTGAGGCAGCAGAATCACTTGACCCCAGGAGGTAGAGGTTGCAGTGAACTGAGATCAAACCACTGCACTCCAGCTTGGGCAACAGAGTGAGACTTTGTATTAAAAAAAAAAAAGAGAGCCACAATTTGGTCTACAGACAGTGCCTTTCAGTGCAGTCACAGCCTCACGTCTGCTGAATCTTGGTCTGAGAGTAACCAATTCACCATTTCCCAGCTTCCAGGATGTCCTGGCATCTTAACTGTGTGTCTCCCAGGACCTGAAGATCACAAGGCAATGGAGGCTGTGACAAAGTCATCGGGGCCTCCTGCGGTGAAGGACGTAGAATAACAGAGACCAATCAGCTATTTTTGTATTAATTTTTTTTTTAGAGACAGGGTTTCCCCATGTTGCCCAGGCTGGTCTCAAACTCCTGGGCTCAAGCAATCCACCCACCTCAGCCTGAAAACTGAAACTTATACCAACAAGCCTTCTTCTAAGGGTTTGTGGGATGGCTGCTTTGGCTGCAGTTTGGGAGGATTCAGATCTCTCTTCCATGGGATTCCACAATTTTCTGGGATCAGCAGCTCCCTGGCAAATGCTCTCAAGACATATCACAGGAGCACAAAAGCCAAGTGTATTTAAGGCTCTTGCTAAGGTTAGGCCTGCTAAAATTCCATTAAGTAAATCATATGGTCAAACCCATCAATGGAGGAGGGAAATATACTCCCTCTCCAGTGGCAGGGAGAAGAGTGGATATTTGCTGAATGACTGCCCATTCAAAAAATATGAAATTTTCCTTCACCCTAGCACTATCTAGAGGGTGTTCAGCTCATCACAATCATAAAGTAGCCACTGGCAGAATATGATGGCTCATGCCTGTCATCCCAGGACTTTGGGAGGCCGAGGCAGAAGGATCATCTGAGCCCAGGAGTTTAAGAACTGTCTGGGCAACATGGAGAAACCCTGTCTCTATAAAAATACAAACAAATTAGCCAGGTGTGGTGGTGCATGCCTGTAGTCCCAGCTATTTGGACAGGAGGATCACCTGAGTCCAGGAGGCAGAGGTTACAGTGAACTGAGATCTTGCCAGTGCACTCCAGCCTGGGTGACAGAGTGAGACCCTGTTGAAAGAAGAAAGAAAGAAAGAAAGAAAGAGAGAAAGAAGGAAGGAAGAAGGAAGGAAGGAAGGAAAGAAAGAAGGATGGAAGGGAAAAGAAAGGAAAGAAAGAAAAAGGAAAAAGAAAGAATCCACCAATTTGAACATGGCCAATTTCTGTGCCACAGGAAGTCTACCATGGATAATCATATGCTGTGACCCAGAAGTGACTTTTAATACAAGTCACTGGATGGAGCTAGTCATGTGGCCCATCCAACCACATGGGGACCAGGAAGTGAGATCCTGCCCCAAGGTCAGAAGACAGAGAGCTGGACATGTTTCATTAATAGCACAAATGACCTCCATGACCCCTTAGAAGCTGTTTTTCATTTTATTTTCACAACTCTATGTAATAGGCACTATTATTTGCATCCCTGTTTTCGGGAGACATTGGAGGCTCAGAGGGCTGTCTCACTGGAGGTTACATAACTAAAAAGTGGCAGAGTTTAAGATTTTTTTTTTTTTTTAACCATACCAAGAGCTGGTTTTAATTTTTTTTTTTACAGGAAATACTATAATTTAAAATGTTGTAAACTATTTAACAGAATTTCCAGCAATTATTATTTCCAAAATGTAAAGATTTAAAACATAGTTTATACAAAACTAAATCAGAAGGATTCATTCTTGTTTTTTCCTTTTTTAAAAAATTCAGACAATTTGTCACAGAAAGTTCAGCATGTGATAGCAGCTGCAGCCTCAGTCCCTGTCAGAATCGCTGTCCCTCCACGTGGGGACAGAGCGGCACACTGAGGACAGCAACATGTCTTCAATCTGCTTCTTAGGGTTCTCCTCCAAGTCCGTCTTAATTGCTCCAGATTCAGACAGTTTCCACTCCAGCTCGTCTCTTGTCAGGTTCATGCCACCAAACACCAAACGACCGATAAACTCAGCCTTGATATCACCTTCCAGGTAAACAAATATGGTGGGCAGATTCCTATCAGGATAATTGGGCATGCAGGTTGTTGAAATGGCTTTGATAAACTTGACATCAGGAAACTTGCTGGCAAGTCCACTGAGGTGCTGATTTATCAGGGCACAGAGGGGAATTCCTTGTTTGTAAAGGTGCAAGATGACCCACAAGCCCTTACTGGCTTTGGTTACTTCTTGAACATAATCCTTCCTTGAGATCTCCAAAACTTCTCCAAATTTATTCTTCAGTTTAGTTGCTTTCCACTCAGCCAGTCTCTGCCATCTGTACATTTCAATACCACATTCGTCCTCCTCATTAAACTTGTCTTCATGATCCTTCAGCTCTTCCAAAGTCATATTTTCATATGTTGTCAGCACTGACTGCTGGACGATGTGCTGCTCCTCTTCTGCCTCCTCTTCCGATTCTTTCAGACTTTCCTTAGGGGCAAGATGCCCTTTTTGTGTAAGATGTCATTCCACTCAGTGTCTGCCCTGGGGTCCTGCATCTTGTTTCCAATCGCTCAAGCCAGTTGTGCCACCGAGTTTAAGATTTTAATCATTAGGTCATGTTGCTGGGGAGAGAAAGACCACATCACATACTGAGAGAACAAATTAGTTGCTTTTGCTACATAAAAAAAAACACTACTAAATTTAGTTGTTTAGAACAATCACCTGTTTAGTTCATGTTTCTCTGGGTTGCAATTTGGTCTGGGATCAGCTGGGCAATTCTTTTAGTCTCAGCTGCCTATTTCAGGGATCAAGGATGACTGGGCCATGTATCTCTTTAGCTCAGGTCCTTCCTTCCTTCCTTCCTTCTTTCTTTCCCTCTCTCCCTCCCTCCCTTCCTCCTTCCCTCCCTCCCTTCCTTCTGTCCCCCTCCCTTCCATCCTCTTTTTTTTAGAATAAAGACAGGGTTTCTCCATGTTGGTCTGGCTGGTCTCAAACTCCCAACCTCAGGTGATCCACCCACCATGTCCTCCCAAAGTGCTGGGATTACAGGTATGAACCACCAGGCCTGGCTTTTTTTTTTTGTAAACACTACAGCTTCTTAGATTCTTTTGGATCTGAACAATTTTTGTTACTTTAGGAGGAAAGAAGGCAGGAAGGAAGGACTGGAGGCAAGATGGAAGGAAAAAAGGCAGGCAGGCAGGAAGGAAATATTTGCTTTCCTTTCCTAAGATGCAAGAGGTGGAAGCCATGCTTGATGTCTGCTGGTGGCTCCATGCCCACCTACTCACTGTGTTGAAGAACATGGTTCTTTTCCTTGGTTCTTGTAGGAGATTGGATTGGTTTCCATGTTAATTAAGAAGATGCTCGCTCTCTGAATGAGTTGCAACTTGTGAAGTCTTCATCTGGAATTGCTCAGATCAAGTAGTGAAACTTTGGGATGATCCCCTGTCAGTTCGGATCCCTTTGACTAATAAATATATTTAATCCCTCGTCTATGTGGAAGAATAATCTGCTGGATCAATTATAAAAATCTATAAACGATGTCATTCACCCCCAAAGACCCTCTTACTGTGTCCTGAATTAAGCTGGGCACCTCTAGCTTAGAGCCCAACTAGGTTTTCTACTGGAGACCTCAGTCTGATGGACGCCAATCTAATCGGAATGATCCCTGTCCTCATGGAGCACACAATGTTGGGGAAAATCATGGGACTGCTGGGAATGCCAGTTAGGGAAGGAGCCGAATCACCAAAGGCCAAGGCCAAGGTTGACAGTTTGAACTCCCTCCTTTGGCAAGAGGGCAATGAAGGACCCTGTTGAGCGGTTTCAGGCACAGAAGACTTATTGATGCTTGAAAGACCACCCTGGCTACCAGATAGTATGGAACTGGTGTGGATGAGGCTGGAGGCAGCGAGGGAGGCCCCTTAGTAGTTCCAACCTTGAGGTCAGATTGCAGACAAGCCCCTAGTTCCTCCCACCAAGAATGCAGGACGTCACAGAGCCATTCTGGCAGCACTCAGCACCTTCTACCATTCTGCCCTAGGCTGCATTTCCCACCACATCTGAGCTGGCTTAGGTCTCATCACCTCCTCAGCCCCAGCAGGTTGTGGATAAAGCCCTGTTTGAAGAGGCTTTTGTATCTTTTTTTGACCCCTAAATTATTTCCTCGTCTTTATTAAGGTATACTTGACAGATTGAAGTTGTATATATTTAAGGTGTAGAATGTGATGACTCAGTATACATCTACATTGCGAAGTGATGACTACAGTCAAGTTCATTAACACGTCCCTGACCTCAAACAGTTACCGCTTTGTGTGTGTGGTGATAACACTTCAGATCAACTCTCCTAGCAAATTTCAGGTAAACTATAGTGTATTATTAACTATAGTCACATTGCTGTACGTAAGATCTCCAGAACTTATTCATCCTGTTTAACAGAACCTTCCTACCCTTTGTGGGGTTTTTGTTTGGATTGATTGTTTGTTTGTTTGTTTTTAGAGAGGAGGTTTCGCTATGCTTCCCAGGCTGGCCTTGAACTCTCAGACTCAAGTGATTTTCCTGCCTCAGTCTTCCAAATAGCTGGGGTTACAGGCATGAGCCACCATGCCAGCTTCTTTGTACCTTTGGCCAACATCTCTCCATTTCTGCCACCCTTACCCCAGTCCCTGGCAGCCACAATTCTACCCTCTGCTGCTGTGAATTTCACTTTTTCAGATTCTACATTTAAGTGAGATTGTACAGTGTTCGTCCTTCTGTGCCCGGCTTATTTTGCTTGGCCTGACACCCTCTGGGTTCATCTATGTTGCTGAAAATGGCAGGTATAGCTCCAGGCTTCTGTGGCCACCTGAGGGGACTTCCAGCATTTCCCGAGGCTCAGACTGCCATAGGATACTCTCCAACGGCATTGTTTTGAGCGGTAGCAGACCCCAGGCTGCTACACTGACTTAGAAAAATTTGCCAGGTGGGAGGTGAAGCCCTTCACTGCCATTCCTGGTGGAAAGGCTCCAAGTTGACTTAGAAAACTTCATGTTGAACAGGCTTGTCCTAGGGGCCCTTGCTTCAGCTCACAGGCCTGTACACTGCAGTTAGGACCATGGTGAGGGACGCTTCTAAATCTTTCCATAGGCTCAGAAACAGACAGGTCGCCCTCCAGGGGTCGCCTCAGCAAGCTTGAGATGGTCCCTGCCTCCAAAAGGGACTTGCAGTATTTCAGAAGGTTCACCTCTGACCCCAGGTGGTACAGACACAGCCCAAGACTGGTGGTGAGCCATTTATCTCCTGAGAATAATCCTCCGGTCATCGTCCTGGGATGTGAGTGGAGAAACTCTGCTCAGTGCTGTATAACGACATGACAATCGTCACCTGAGGAAAGAGCAAAAGCAACAAAAATGATGATGAATAATAGAAACGGTGAAGATTGGCCGGGCACGGTGGGTAGCTCACTCCTGTAATCCCAGCACTTTGGGAGGCCTAGGCACGTGGATTGCTTGAGGTCAGGTGTTCAAGACCAGCCTGACCAACATGGTCAAACCCTGTCTTTACTAAAAATACAAAAATTAGACAGGCGTGGTGGGGTGTGCCTGTAATCCCAGCTACTTGGGAGGCTGAGGCAGGAGAATCTCTGGAACCCAGGAGGCAGAGGTTGCAGTGAGCTGAGATTGTGCCACTGCACTCCAGCCTGGGTGATAAAGTGAGACTCCGTCTCATAAAANACCAGGATGGTCTCGATCTCTTGACCTTGTGATCCACCCGCCTCGGCCTCCCAAAGTGCTGGGATTACAGGCGTGAGCCACCGCGCCCGGCAATCTGTGAAATTCTTAAGATGAACTGGATGTTGCAACAGCTGCCCTCTAGGGTTTAGGTGTTGCTCCTTCGCGGAACCCATGCCTGAACCTGTGATATACAATTTTTAGGTGCCTCATTCGACCAGTCCCGGTGGTATTTTGTCTTTTAGCCTTGGCACTCCAGTTACACTTCCTTTTGCGCTCGGCGGGGTGGCCACATTTGCCACAGGTCGACTTCTGAAGGTGGTTGGCCTTAGAGCCACAGCGGCGGCACAACGTGTGCGTTTTATTGCGACGCTTCCCAAACGATGACATTCCCTTTGTCATCCTGCTTCTGCGACCGGGACCAGAAAAGCTGTTGTTGATTTTTTGTAGAGATGGGGTCTTGCCATGTTGCCCAGGCTGGCCTCGATCTCCTGGACTCATGTAATCCTTTTACCTTTGCCTCCCTAAGTGCTGGGATTCTGGGTACAAGCCACTGTGCTGGGCCAGCCTGGGGTTTGGATGTGGCAGTGGTGGGAGGGGCCCCAAGGGCAGCAAGAGAGGAAGTCCAGTGTGCAACGCACTTTTCAAGCCGCTGCTTGCATCACATTTGCTGTTGTTCTAGTGGTCAAAGCAAATCACATAGTCAAGTCTAGAGTTAGAAGGAGAGCAACAATTCAACTGAATGGCTACAGAAAGGCTGGACCAACTGGGGACATTAATGGGTCCAGCTGGCTCCAGAGGTAAGGTGCTTTACCATCACAAGCTCCCAATGTTTAAACAGGAAGTCTGCCTGCACTCCTTCCAGGGTGGCAAAACTCAGATACTGATAAAGTCTCTTGATCACAGCCCAGTCTTTCCTGGCAGATTCCCCACCATCCCTCCAATCCCCAGACCCAGAGTCCAGGTTTCCAGCACAGTCAAAATCTTGAGGATCTTTTTGTTCCCTCAAACTCCAGAAAAACAGACACACAATAGGATTTCTATTCATTTTTATTCATTCCTCCAAAGGGCACCACAGGCCAACCATATCTTTGATGTGTCCTTCATGGTTCCCCACTGCAGTGGACACAAACCCCTCCACCATCATCCAGGAATACATGGAACTCTGCTGTGGTGATTAGGCTGCCTCGCCCACTCACCCAAGTTTTCCGTGCCTGTTCTGCTTCTGAGGGCAATTCCAAAATTCATCATCAATTTCCTTGAATTCCTGCCTTTAAGAGTCTTCCAGCCCTGTGGTGCCATACAGACACACTTTGATGGCAGCCAGTGATCTGTCTACACGAGAGTCTTAGTCTTTTCTGCTTGGATGCTCCCAGAGACAGACGCCTATCGACAACCTTATGTCTTCACAAAGACTAAAATTCAATCCCATTGAAAGTCATGATTTAAAAGGTGAACACCCTCACGAAGAGCCCTAACACTCAAGGGTGTCAATATATACAACTATATAAACACAACCAATATACAACTAACTATATCAACACAACCAGCACTCCTCTATGGGCACAGACATATACACACACACACACACACACACAAAATTGTCTTGCTTTCTCAGATATGATCTCTGGCATGACTCCTGCTGGCATGAGGGCAGAGGAAATTTAGAGCAGCAAAGCATATAGCAGTGATGTCAGACAGGACCAAATCAGAGATGGTGTCAAGTGACAGAAAAAGGAGGGGCACATTCTGAGCAAAGGCATGGGATGAGACAAAAGGCGCCCAGACTAAAGCCATCTTGGTGATGCCCAGGGCTGAGTGGCACTCAAGTTTGAGCTCCCAGTGTGTCAGGCTTCTCATGAAAGGGTGCACTATGTTATGAGTGTGTGCACATGTTGTCTGCATGTATATACATACATACGCTTGATTCTCACCATAACCACATGAGGTAGAGGCCATTTGTGGAGTGACATGCTCAAGTCAGTTGAAGGACTACCTGCCCTGAGAGCTAGGCTGATAGAATTTCCAGCTGATGGAAGTTGCATCTGCACTGTCCAATACTGTAGCCACTGATCACACATGGCTACTGAGTATTTGAAATGTTGTTCTATTGCCAATGAGACATAGAATCTTAAGTTTTATTTACTTTTCTTTTTTTTTTTAGACGGAGTTTCACTCATGTTACCCAGGCTGGAGTGCAATGGCACGATCTCGGCTCACCGCAACCTCCGCCTCCTGGGTTCAGCCAATTCTCTTGCCTCAGCCTCCTGAGTAGCTGGGATTACAGGCACACACCACCATGCCCAGCTAATTTTTTGTATTTTTAGTAGAGACGGGGTTTCACCATGTTGACCAGGATGGTCTCTATCTCTTGACCTCGTGATCCACCCGCCTCAGCCTCCCAAAGTGCTGGGATTACAGGCTTGAGCCACCGCGCCCGGCCTTATTTACTTTTAATTGAACAGCTGAGGCCAGGTACGGTGGACCATGCCTGTAATCCCAACACTTTGGAAGGCTGAGGTGGGAGGATCATATGAGGCCAGGGGTTCAAAACCAGCTTGGTGGCAGCGTGATGGCTCATACATGTAACCCTAGCACTTTGGGAGGCCGAGGTGGGTGGATCACCTGAGGTCAGGAGTTTGAGACCAGCCTGGCCAACATGGTGAAACCCCATCTCTACTGAAAATAAAAAATTAGCCAGGCGTGGTGGCACACGCCTGTAGTCCCAGCAACTCAGGAGGTTGATGCAAGACAATGACTTGAACCTGAGAGGTGGAGACTGCAGTAAGCCAAGGTCACACCACTGCACTCCAGCCTGGGTGACAAAGTGAGACTCTGCCTGAAAAACTAAAACCATCTTGGTTAACTTAATGAGACCCCCATCTCTAGTTTAAAAAAATTGACACCCACTTCAGTTTTCGGAAAACTATTATATAATTGGAACTGGGATATGTAAATCTACTTCTCCAAATATGAATTTTATGAATTCGAAACACAGGTCAAGCATTTCAGAAGAAAAAACTATCATGGTAATTGAGATGTGGTGTAAGTCTAAAATATACACCAGGTTTTGAAGACAGCATAAAACAATGTAAAATAACTCATTTAAAAAACATCGATGACAAGCTAAAATGCTATTTGGGATATATTGGGTTAAGTAAAACATGTTAAAATAAATTTAACCTGTTTCCTTTTAATTGTCTAATGTGGCTATTAGAAAACTTGCTTGTAATTTCAGCACTTTGGGAGGCTGAGGTGGGTGGATAACTTGAGGCCAGGAGTTTGGGACCAGCTTGGCTAACATGGTGAAACCCCATCTCTACTAAAAATACAAAAATTAGCCAGGTGTGATGGCGCATGCCTGTAGTCCCAGCTACTCAGGAAGCTTAGGCAGGATCGCTTGAACCCAGGAGGCAATCGCAGTGAGCTGAGATCACGCCACCGCACTCCAGCCTGGGTGACAGAGCAAGACTGTCACACACAAAAAACTCTTAAAATGACACGTGTGGCTTGAATTTTGTTTCTGCTGGACAGTGCTGCCCTGCAGCCCTCCCATTCCATCACATGGGTGACATGCCTGATTGCCAGGGCTTAGACCCTAATATGAGGGCTATAAAGGAGTGTACTAGATATTACAGATATGGATGAATATTCTTCCCCTAAAGCTGAAAGAGCTTTCATGAAAATGCCTGGAGCCATTCAGTATAGAACAAAGCGCTCTTCCCCATGGTGGATATCTCAACTTTCATGGGACAAACAGTGTCAATGGTGGGAGTCCAGGCTGGAGACGGTGGTACCATCCCTCAAGTATCTGCCCTCAGATCAGTTACCCTTGTCTTCAGCTTTTAAGGGAGACAGGATCTCAAAACTATTTAAGGTTCTTCTCTAGCTCCTCCATTTAACAGATGGGAAAATAAGGCACTGTCCAAGTCACACACAGTGACAGCGGCAAAGCCATACTTGCTTCCCAGGTCCCCTGACCTTGGACAAGGGCGTTCTCTCCCATTAAATGCTTGTTTCTCCCCATCTTGCTCCATTTTCCTATCCTGTGGCAAGAGATCAACAATCTAAATTCCAATCCTAGTTCTGCCACTGATCAATGAGATAAACATTTAGGCTGGCTGTGTGGTGGTTCATACCTGTACTCCCATCAAGGTGCGAGGATCGCTTGAGGCCAGGAGTTCAACACTAGCATGGGCTACAAACCAAAACCTGTCTCTACAAAACACTTGGTGGTGTGCACCTATAGTCCCAGCTACTCGGTAGGCAGAGGTGTGAGGATCATTTGAGCCCAGGAGTTGGAGGTGGCAGTGAATCTCGGTCATGCCGCTGTATTCCAGCCTGGACAACAGAGCAAGACCCTGTCTCTAGTATCATAATAATAATAATAGTTACCAAGCACCAATTGTGTCAGGCAGCTATTGTTCTAGATGCTGGGGGAACAACAAAGAACAGGACAGGCAATGGGTCAAACGCCGATAAACAGGTAAATAAATAAGATCGTTTTTCACAGTAATAATTGCTACAAGGAAATTCAACTGGCCGGAATGAATAATGGGGGACATGAGCTACTTCAGACAGGGTGTCCAGGGAGGGGAAGTTCTCTTTGAGGGGATATTTGAGCTGAGATCTGACCGAGCCAGCCACAAGAAGGTAGATTTGAGAGTAGGACAGGAAGTTATGAGCGGAGCCTTGCAGGAAAGAGAACAGCAGGGGCAAGATTTCCCAGGCAGGACTCAAGGTGTCCACTCAGGCATCACAAAGAAAATCAGGGGGGCATGATGGCACATGCCTGGAATCCTAGCACTTTGGGAGGCCGAGGCAGGTGGATCACCTGAGGTCAAGAGTTCAAGACCAGCCCGGCCAACATGGTGAAACCCTGTCTCTACTAAAAATACAAAAATTACCCAGGTGTGGTGGGCCGTGCCTGTCATCTCAGCCACTCAGGAGCCTGAGCTGGAAGTGAGCAGAGATCATGTCCCTGCACTTCAGCCTGGGCAACAGAGCAAAACTCCATCTCAAAAAAAAAAGAGTGTTGCCTTTTAATTACAATGTGGCTGCTGTGGCTCCAGCCATTATTAAAAAAAAAAAAAAAAAGAAAGAAAAGCCTATCAGGCTGGATGGGAGTGGGAAGTGGCAGGGAATGAGAACAGGCAAGGGCCAGACCTGCAGGGCCTCACTGTGTGCTATTGGGCCTCAAGCCTGCCCTCTCTGGACTTTGTTTGGATTTTCAGATCCTCCTTTTCTGTTTCTGATGCTGAAGAATTCTATAACCTGCAGCTTTCCCCCTACATGTAGCTAGCAGCCTAGAACATTCCAGGCACTGTGGTTTCTGCCTTTGCTTCACTCACTCCTGGCATATTCCCATGGTCTCAAATGCCTGCCCACTCATTTGGTGGGCCCCTGGCTCAATACAGCACCCTCTATGT
This sequence comes from Cebus imitator, assembly GCF_001604975.1. NCBI lineage: Eukaryota > Metazoa > Chordata > Mammalia > Primates > Cebidae > Cebus > Cebus imitator. The sequence continues at coordinate 254,336 of NW_016107611.1, forward strand.
ACACAAGAAAGCAGAGCCTCTTGGAGATACCCAAGGCAGCCACACAGAAGTGTTTGGACCAGTGCAGCAGCACAGCTGCTCTTCCAAAAAGGAAGGTGCACAAAACACCAAGGCCAGAAAGGGTTATGGCTAAATGACAGGAGAAACTGAGGCCAAAAACAGATAGATATCCCTAAAGAAAAGAGACAGAGGAACAGACTCCCCAGAAATCACCTGAATCGCTCAGCACCTAGAAAGTGAAGGCAGTTATATCCCTTCCCAGTCACACTCACAGAGGCAGTTGCCGGGATCCCAACACAAGGTTTACAGAAGCTCTATCTCTGAGGTGTGCTTTCCTGCCCTTCCACACCCAGAAGGCCTCATTCCTGGTCCCCAGCTACTCTCAGAGCCCACCATGCCCAGACCTCTTACCCACCTCACCTCATTTTTGTGGGACCACCGTCTCTACAAACAGACTTTTGGAGGGCAGTTAGTAGAAACCCATCTACTCCCCAGGAGTGATCAAGAGCTTTCTCCCACAAGCCCTCAATCCCTCCTCCAGATGCAGACCTCCCCTGACCCAAGAATTAGGAACCAAAGTCCCCAGCCATCTTGGAACCCAGGAGGCTGAGACTCCAGAGGCCTCCTCAACCCCATAAAGATTCAAAGCCCACTGCTCCTTTGGGACCTGTGTGCAGGCTTTTTCTCCAAGAGAAATGTAGACCCTGTTTCCCTGAGGCTCTGAAGCCCATGAGTTCCAGCTCCCTGGGGCGCTCAGGTCTCCCACCCCTATACTGGAGTTCAGGTCCCAGTCATGGACACCTCCCCACCAATTAGGAAACAGGACTTCGACCCTCCTCCACTGGAGGACTAAACATCCAATAACTCCAGTTTCTACTCCCTAGGAGACACAGGCATAGTCCCTTCCAGAGTCCCAGCCACCAACTCCCTTCAGGACTGAAGGGTCCGGATGTCATGCCCCATGGTTCCTAAAGAAATCAGGATTCCTGTCCCCCAGATTCTCTGAATCCAGGTGATGAGAAGTCACATATCCCAGCTAGAAGTCAGAGTCCACATCCCCTTCAAGCACCCAGAATTAAGCCCAGACATCCCCTGCCAGAATCTGGATTCCCAAGCCCCCTCCCCTTGAGGTGAAACTTAGGGGAGCCTGGCCCCCATCCCACCCCTCACTGTGCAGACTCAGGGGGTGTCAGCACGGCCTCGGCATCAGCCCGCATCTCATCGAGCGCCTGCAGCAGGACCCCATGAGCCGCGCGGTAGCCCAGGCCACCTGTCGCCGCTGCGCCACCAGCAGGCCACAGAAAGGAGAGTGCGCCCAGTGCTGCGCCCCCAGCAGTGCCCTCACCCGCCCACGCGCCCAGCCTTGCTTCCACCTCAGCCCGCGTCACCGGGCCTGGGAAATGGGCACGCGCTGCCAGCTCCCCAGGAGCCAGACCCAGAGCGCGCTCACGTCGAGCCAGCGCCGCGGGTTCCAGCCCCAGGCCCCGTCGCCATTCGGCCAGCTGACCCCGCAGAAGCGCTACGTCGCATGCCCAGCCCAGTCCTGGGAGTGGTGCTGCTGCCGCCGCCAGGCTAGCCAGCAGAGCTGGCCTCCACGCCCCGGCCCGCAGTGCCGCAGCCTTGGTTCGGGCAGCGCTGGGAGACGCTGGTGGCAGCGCCAGCAGCAGCGCCCCTGCCTGGGCTGTGGGGAGCGCTCGCTGCAGCCATTCGCACAGCCCTGGGAGTCCGGCAGGCCGTAGGGGGAACACTGGCGGCGGTGCCTCCTCCAGTACCTCCCACGTCTCATCCTCTGGGCTTAACGCGGCGGCCCGCTCTGAGTCCCCACCACCCGATTTCTTCACGCCAACAACCTGCTGCAAACCCTCGCTGCGAGCTTTCCCAGAACCTTCCCCGCTGCCTGCTTTCTGCGATCCACCGCTATATTTCTCCCTTCCCTGACTGAGTCCATTCTCCAATTCCCCTCCGCCTGCGCTCTTTAAGCTCTCGCTGCTGGGTTTCTCCATCTTGCCTTCTCCTACACACTCCGGATCCTCACCCTCGCCGTCTGTGCGCACACAGACGAGAGGCGCATCTGGTAGCACCAAGGCCTGGACCTGGGCCCAGTCCTTCTCAGTGGGGGCCCCAGGGGTGACGAGGATGAGGGCATCATAGTGCGAAGGGTGGGAGGTGGCAGCGGGGGTGGTGGCAGTGCCCGCGGGGTCCAGAGGCACAGTCCAGAGCACCACATTCGGGCGCTCTGGGGCCGGGAAGGGAGTGGGTCCCGTGGGCACCGAAGCAGGCGCAGCACCTGGGTCGCCAGGATCCAATCCAAGCAGCGTGTTCAGCACAAGGCCCACGTCAGCCTTGCCGGCCACGGCCAGGTCTAGCCGTGCACTGCCCAGGCGCTCCAGACCTGAGCGTACCCACGACAGCGCAGCCTCCAGGCCGCCGGTCTCAAAGGCCTCACGCACAGCCTCCAGCTCTGCTGCACCTAGCACCTCGAAACCATCCTGGGCCGGTGGCAGGAGCCTGTGGAGACAAGAAGGCACAGGGTCAAGGGTAGAAGAGGGGCTGGATGACAAGGACTGGGCTATGATGACAATGGCAGAGCTCTCCGAATAATCCCAGAGTGGGGCAGTGGTGGGAAAGGGAGGGGCCTAACTGCACAGCAAACAGAAACCGATAGGGAGGGGCCATGATGATATGGTTGGGGCTTAAAGCAATAATGGAGTCCTGATGATTGGATGGCTGGGCTTAAGGTCAGATTTCCCACCCTAGCCTCAAATGGGGATTGGGCTAAGACTTCTATGGAATACAGTATTTGGGGGCGGCGCTTTCCCAAGGGTCAGCTGTGTGAGGCAGGACAAAGCTCAAAGAGGGTGGGCCCTAGAACAAAGAATCGCAAATGTGTCTGTCTCAACACTATTTGAGACAAAGTCCCCAAAGGCACTCTTTTCAGAGGTTAGGCCTAAGGAGAGTCAATGAAGGGAAAAATCTCATCTACTAGTTCTTACTAAGGGGGAGTGGCTAAGGTAGTCACCCAGGCAGGTGAAGCTAAGGAAAAAAGATGAGAGTGTACGGGAACAAGGAACTGCCTCTCTCTGAATCTCATTTTAAAGTCTGAAAATGAGGAGGCTGGCAGGTGGGAGAGCCAATTCAGGAGGTAGCCAGCAAGTAGGCACAGAAACGAGAGGGAGCTGGAGAAAGGAGGTGGATGAGGACGCCCCCAAATAATAATGTTCAATGGCCAGGCGCCGTGGCTCACGCCTGTAATCCCAGCACTTTGGGAGGCCAAGGCGGGCAGATCGTGAGGTCAGGAGTTTGAGACCAGGCTGGCCAACATAGTGAAACCCCATCTCTACTAAAAATATCCCCAAAAAAGGAAAAAAAAAAAATAGTTGGGTGTGGGGACGGGCGCCTGTAATCCTAGCTACAAGAGAGGCTGAGGCAGAAGAATTGCTGGAACCCGGGAGGCAGAGGTTGCAGTGAGCGGAGATCTCACCTTTGCACTGCAGCCCAGGAAACAGTGTAAGACGCCATCTCAAATAAATAAATAAATAAAATAATATATTTAATAATAACACTCATTGCAGGTATGGCTTTAGGGCAACCAAGGTCGCTTGAAAACCAAGCTAATGGTGGAGACGGCTCAGGGATTAGAGTTTTCAGGCAAAATCTTCCAGGGGGCTGGGCACAGTGTCTCATGCCTGTAATTCCAGCACTTTGGGAGGTCAAGGCGGGCAGATCACCTTGGTTGGGCCAGGGCCTGGAAAAATGAGCCTCAGGGCCCCAACAGATAAAGTGTTAAGCCCTTCCCTTCTAATCCTAGGGCTTTGGGAAGCCTGGGTGGGAGCATGGCTTGAGGCCAGGAGTTTAAGGCTGGCCTGGGGAAGCAGCGAAATCCTGTTTTGCAGCCTGTAGTACTGGCTACTCTGGAGGCTGAGGCAGAAGGGTCATTTGAGCCCAGGAGGTGGATGCTCTCAGTGAGTTAGGATTGTGCCACTGCACTCCAGTCTGTCTTAAAAACAGGCTGGGTATGGTGGCTCGCGACTGTAATCCTAGCACTTTGGGAGGCTGAGGCGGGAGTATCGCTTAAGGCCAGGAATTCAAATTCAACCTAGCCAACCTAGCGAGATCCTGTCTCTGAGGGAAAAAAAAACAAATAATAATAGAGTTAAGATTTGCCTCAAACTCACTGGGGGAGGGATCTCACGGACCTCAAAGAGGACCTAGGTGCTTAGGGTCTCAGCTAAGGGATCCAGCCAGAAAGCCGACACTCACCTCCTCAGCGCTTCTGCCTGGCTCTGCAGTGCCACCCGGAGGCGCTCTAGCTCCTCGCAGCCTTCGCAGCTGCTGCAGTTCGCCGGTAGCACAAACAGATCCGCGGCTCCTAACCCGGCGCTGTTCAGCAGAGCTGCAGTCTGATCACGGGCCTGGGTGGCATTCTGTGAATCCCCAGGACGGAGGTTCCGCACAGCCAGTAGCGGCGTCCCTCGGGCCAGGGCGGCCCGCGCTGCCTCTCCCAGGGCTGGGGCCAAGGGTTCGCCGTTCCCCTCAGGTCCAGGCAGCACCAGTACCAGCACGTTGGCTTCCGCCGCCCAGGGCCCGGGCGCTGCGGGTGGGCAGCTCAGCTCGCCCAGAAAAAGGCCTGGGCCCGCAGCTCTCAGGCTGGGGACCCCGGAGTCCGGCCGTCCCTCGGGAGCCTCGAGTGTCTCCACATCCTTGTCGCACAGCGCTGCGATCAGCGCAGACTTTCCCAAGCCTGGAGGCCCGATGAATAAGGCGGTCACGTCACCCTGCGGCGGAGGCATGGCTGGAAAGCAACGGGTGGAGAAGACACGGGTCAGGGAACACCTGACCTTTTTCTTTCCCAGCCGCCCCACCCGGAACCCAGGCCTCAATCCTCCACTCTGTCCCCTTCGATTCTTGAGCGTCACTCTCCAGGACCTAAAAAATCCAGAGCCCAGACGCTATTCCCCCGGGATCCCAGGCGTCCTGTCTGTCCACCTTCTTTCTAGATGGAAACGTTTCCCTTTTTGCTTCAAAAACTCAAAAATCAGGCGTGGTGGCTCATGCCTGTAATCCCAGGGCTTTGAGAGGCCAAGGCAGGAGGATCGCTTGAGGCCAGGAGTTCGAGACCAGTCTGGGTAACATGTGGGACTCGCTGATGGAGTCCCTGTCCCTATAAAAAATAAAATTTAGCCGGGAGTGGTGCCGCGCGCCTGTAGCCCAAGCTACTCGGAAGGCTGCGGTGGGAGGATCGCTTGAGCTCAGGACGTGGAGGCTGCAGTGGGCCATGATCGCACCACCGCACTCCAGCCCCGGCGACAGAGCAAGGCCATCTCTCAAAAATAAATAAAAATAAATGAAACCTCAGAAATCTGGCTTCCAGTCCCTCCTCCCTCGGACACACTGTTGTTTTTATCCTCCCCCCTCCGCCTTCCAAATCACCAACCGAGCAGAGCCGACCCACGGGAGAGCGCAGTCGGTGGCGGTGGGTCAGTCACTGAGAAGCTCGACCCTAGGCCGCGGCGGACGGAGGCCGAAGAGGCCAGAACGCCGTGATTTAGAGATGCCGGGACGCGTCCCGGTGGCTTTAACCTGACGTCACTCCCTCAACCAAGGGGGTGTGTCTTGGAAGGGAGACTGCAGAAAAACCAGACCTTCGCAGCGCCTGCGCAGAACGGCCAAAGTGCGCACGCCCCTCTTCCGCGGCCTCAGGACCTAGAACAATGAGGGAGTCAACGCGCCTGCGCGCCACGAGCGCCTACTCATTCAAGCACAAAAACCTTAGGTGTCTACGGCACAGGGTGCTGTAACGTCATCATAACGCGCCCCAGTGCAGAGAAGGACCCCTTCCGTTATTTTCAGCACCGGGCTGGTGCGACTGTACTACTGCCGGATGGCAAATCCGGGCTCTCGGCTCTGAGAGACTCATGTGGCGAAAGGGCGCGGAAACCACGGGGGACCCTGAGACTAAGTGGGTCCTATCCCACTTCTCTCTGGGTGGCGGCGCTGTGGCGAGAGACTGACAGGCGCAGCGAAAGGCAGCCCTCCACTCTGCGGAGGAAAACAGAGGCCTGGGAGCAGGAACCTGTAGGCAGCGCTTGCGGGTAGCGGGATACTGGCTGCAAGCGCGCGTGGGAGGCGGGGGCTCTGGGCGGAACAAAAATCACAGGATGTCAGAGGATGTTTCCCGGGAAGAACTGGGATAAAGGGTGGGTATCACTACCTACCTCAAGACACTTGAGACTGGGATGACGCTGGTGTCAAAGATAAAGGCTCCCACGCTGAGTTCAGTGACTTTGATGCAGCAGGTCACAGGTCACACCAGTGAGAAGACTCTAGGGGAGTCCCAAACCCGGGAAGTCCAGTCTTTTGGGAGATTTGAAGTTTCTCTTAACAAGAACTCCACCAATTAGAGTTCAAGGATAGAGTATGTCGTAGGGGTCAAAGGCAGGCAAGGAGAGCCTCTGGCGATGTCAAAGGTCATAGACTTAGGGTGCCCTCTGCTGGTAACAGATGAACAGCTTCCCTCATGCCCGCTCCTCTCTTGACTAGAAGGGTCCCAGCACCATGGAGGACCCGAACCCTGAAGAGAACATGGAGCAGCAGGATTCACCCAAGGACAGAAGTCCCCAGAGCCCAGGAGGCAACATCTGTGAGTACACATGGCTGGCTGGCTAGAGGAGGGTGGGCTGCAGGAGCTGACGCTAAGATCTCTGTGGCACTTGTGTCCAAGGCCCCACAGAGTTTCGCCTGTCGAGAAGGTGCTGTAATGGCCCCTAAACTGCTCTAGAAGGAAGTGCCTCTCCTCACACCTGCTTTTGTGGCCAGAGTACTCACCCTCCTCTGGCCGCATAAGCAGGATTGCAGTGCTTACGCATTCAGAGGGATAAGGTGGCTTCCAGGAGAGGCTTGGGTTGGAGATGTGGCTCAGAATAGTTTTACTGGGAGAGAAGCCCCAAGATCCTAGTTCTGACTCTGCCCTAGACTTTCAGTGTTAACTTGGGCCTTGGTTTCCCTGACTGTCAAGAGGCTGGCACTACCCACCTCACAGGGTGGTTATGGGATTAACTGCAGCAAAGGGGACAGCTGGGTGTTAATGATGGTAGCCAGTTTGGTATGTAATAGCAATATCTCCTGCTGAATGTTTTATTATGTGCTACGTGTATTTATTCTTATGAATGATTTTTAACATTCATTATCTCACTCAGTCCTTCTAATAACAGGCCCTTTAAACTGGGAACTGAGGCAGAGAAAGGTATTTCTAACAAGAGCTGTAGTCTCAATGCCCTTGAGCCAGAGACTACCAGGAACACACCCGCAGTTGAACACGTTGGGTTTATCACTTAGTGCAATGAAAAACACACACCATGGGAGAACTGTGGGGTGACTCACTAAGTGTTAAAAACGACATAGGATTTGGGCTTGTGGGTGGTGGTTTTGGAAAAGGTTCCAGCAAAAGTGTTGTTTGGCTCTGGATTGGATGCCACCAGGAAGCAGCGGCAATTCTATGATTGGCTATTTTAATAAATCTTATGCAGAAGGAGGAAGAAGGTGAGGCTCAAGTTCTGACTGATAAAGCAGCAGCAGACATTCACATTAGCCAGGATAGGAGGAAGTTTGGTCATTTGTCTGCTTGGACAGTATTCATATTTTGTCTGTGTTCAGACGTTATGATGATGTAGTCTTGTCTTGATTCATTCTTGTCACAGCGTGGCCTTGGCTGTCCTTGATGTTCTGTGAAATTATTTATGTTCAACAGAACACCAAGGTCTAGCTGTGAGTACCAGAGCCGATCATGGATGTCAAGCTCCATTTGTCTGTATCATTAGTCACCATTGCAAACGACTATATAGCAATTCAGTTATTCCTTCCAGTGGTCCTATGGAGTAGATACTGTTATTAGCACATTTTCCAGATAAAGAAACTGGTTAAATTGTGTCTAGGAAGTGGCGGAACAGTCTGGCTCCAAAGGTTGGGCTGTAATCACCATACCCCTCTATTGGGCTGGCCGACTCTGGGCTCCACCATTTCCTTTCCTAGCCTCATGACTATGGGCAACTTGCCTAACCTTTTTTTTTTTGGGAGATGGAGTCTCACTCTGTCGCTCAGGCTGGAGTGCAGTGGCATGATGTCGGCTGACTACAACATCTGCCTCCCAAGTTCAAGCAATTCTCCTGCCTCAGCCTCCTGAGTAGCTGGGACTACAGGTGAACACCACCATGCCCAGCTAATTTTTTGTATTTTAGTAGACATGGGGTTTTACCGTGTTGCCGAGGCTGGTCTTGAACTCCTGGGCTCAGGTAATTCACCCACCTCAGCCTCCTAATCTCTTTGAATCTCTGTTTGTTTGTCCATAAAATGGGTCCAAGAACAGTTCTGTGTGGTTGTCCAGCATTAGCACAGAATCTAGCACATAGCACACTCAATGTTAATTGCTGGTGTGATTCTGGGGCTCAGGAGAGGTTCTGGAGACTTCCACTGACCTCCCCTGACCTCTTCCCACATCCCTCAGGCCACCTGGGGGCCCCAAAGTGCACCCGCTGCCTCATCACCTTCGCGGATTCCAAGTTCCAGGAGCGTCACATGAAGCGGGAACACCCAGCGGATTTCGTGGCCCAGAAGCTGCAGGGGGTCCTGTTCATCTGTTTCACCTGCGCCCGCTCCTTCCCCTCTTCCAAAGCCCTGATCACCCACCAGCGCAGCCACGGTCCAGCCGCCAAGCCCACCCCACCGGTTGCAACCACTACTGCCCAACCCACCTTCCCTTGTCCTGACTGTGGCAAGACCTTTGGGCAGGCTGCTTCTCTCAGGCGACACCGCCAGATGCATGAGGCCCGAGCCCCTCCTGGCACCTTCGCCTGCACAGAGTGTGGTCAGGACTTTGCTCAGGAAGCAGGGCTGCATCAACACTACATTCGGCATGCCCGGGGGGAGCTCTGAGTGCAGCTTAAGCCTCTCCATGGTGACAGGTGGCGTTGTGGCCCATGAGACCCACCCATGATATGGGGTGCAGGAACTCTGGGGGCCCTGAGGGATTTGCTTCCCTCCCCTGGGAGGGCAGATGGCTCTTAATAAAGAGGACCCAGAAGATTCTCATTTAGAGCTTCAGTCTTTGGAGGACACAGGGTCTTCAGGAGACGGTGACATCAGACAATAATGAGATCTTTTGTTTAGAAAAAAATGGGAAGAGAGTACGGGAGAGAAATTGTGTCTCCCTAATTCCCAGTTAAACACTTAGCTGTGGATTGTGCCATCACCCTTCATTCTTCACAGATGGATACCATGGGCTGTGGGAGCAAACTGCCCTGGACCTTTGCCTGAATGAGGGCAGGGAAGGTAAGGTGTTGCTGGCCTGTAGTGCCCCTGGATGAGTTCCAGATGTGGGGCAACTTGGGCCTTTGGGGAGGGGGCAGCAAAGTTGGGAGCTGGACCCCAATTGAGTGGGGGTGGAAATTTGAGTCCTTGAGTCTATTCCCACCCCCTGCCAGCCCTCCTCATTCAGAGGGGCTATGGCACTAGTCCCCTGATAATTTATGCCTTGTTTAAATAATTTTGGATATCATTCTAGTCATGAAATATTTTTTCATATGTGTAGGTGAAATGGTATGAATAAGTTAACGAGAATAGTATCTAAAAACAAAACATCCATATTAAAATATCTAAACCGGGAGTTCTGGCTTTTGAGTGGGAATTTCCAGAGAACATAAGGGTGTGGGCAGGTGGGAGAACTCAGGGCAGAGTTGGCCTCGCCTTGTGGGGAAACTGATTTGGAATCAAACAGAGATGCCTTCTGTTTCAGGTTTTATTTGGCCAACACTGGGAGCTTTCTCATTAAGATCCTATTTTCAGCTCTCTTGAAAGGCCCAACCCAGGCTGACATTGTCAGCAGGGGCAGGGCAGAAGCTACAACAGGCTGGAGCAAGCAGTGGGTGTCACCATCAACTGGAGATGAGTCCCACCAGGCCAGTATTACCCCCTTAGTTACCTGCCCTGCACCTGCAGACAATGGTCAATGCCCTGAATATAACACTTGTAGACTCTGTTTATGTGGAGGGATGTTTTTAAAGCCCACAGGTGAGGTGGATGTGGTAGACTGATCACTATCAGTTTTTAGCTAGGCACATGGTAGCTGAAAGACTACATTTCCCAGATTCCTTTGCAGCTAGATGTGGCCATGTGACTGAGTTCTTGCTAAATTCCTGGGTAGAATGTTCAAGCTTAAGAAAGGGGTGGCAGGGTGCGGTACGGTGGCTCATGCCTGTAATCCTAATGCTTTCGGAGGCCAAGGCGGGTGGATCACCTGAGGTCAGCTGTCCGAGAACAGCCTGGCCAACATGGTGAAACCCTGTCTTTACTAAACTACAAAAATTAGCTGGTTGTGGTGGCACAGGTCTGTAATCCCAGCTACTTGGTAGGCTGAGGCAGGATTGCTTGAACCTGGGAGACAGAGGTTGCAGTAACCCAAGATTGTGCCACTGAACTTCAGCCTGGGTGACACAGCAAGACTCCATTTAAAAAAGAAAAAGGAACATACCCTTTTTCCAACTTTCTAACTGTAATATAGACATGGTATCCAGCCATCTCAGACCATAAGGACAAGAGCAACACGTGGGATGGCAGAGCAACAAGATAGCAGGAGCCTGGGTCTCTGGTGGTAAACTACCATACCAGCCCACTTTCATATTGCTATCTAAGAAACAAACTTCTATCCTACTTAAGCCACTATTATTTTGGGTCTCTGTCACATGCAACAAGACAGGGGTCTGCAAACTATTGCCAAGTCTAGCCTGCTACCTGGTTTTGCAAATAAAATTTTATTGTAGCCAGGCGTGGTGGCACATGCCTGTGGTCCCAGCTACTCGTGAGGCTGAGGCAGGAGAATTGCTTGAACCCGGGAATCAGAGGTTTCAGTGAGCCAAGGTCATGCCACTGCACACCAGCCTGGGCAACGAGTGAGACTCAGTCTCAAAAAACATTTACTGGAACACAGTTTTTTACTCACTACTTACGTATTGTTGATGACTGCTTTTGCCAAGAACAGCAAATATGAGTAGTTGCAACAGAGATCCTTATGGCCTACAAAACTTAAAATAGTTAACATCTAGCCCTTTACAGAAGTTTGCCTACTCCTGGTCTAAGTAATAAGACATTCAGCCTACTCTGAGTCTGGAAAAGGAGGACTTTCCATCCTGGGAAACACTTTTACTAGGTAAGTAGGTAGACGGTGTGTGTGTGTTTTGGGGCAGGGCTACCCTGGATCTCTTTGCTAGGGTCACTTATGGGGAGACTGGTTGGAGTTAGTAGACCATCACTTTTTTTCAAAATACCAACTTCATGAAAAGCCAGATATTTCCTCTGCCTCCTGGTGAATGCTCAGAAGTTTCACACTACCCCCACAGTGGTTCCCCTAAACCCAAACCTAAGGATCTAATCCCACATGCTCTCCCGAGATAGCAACCTGCCCAAGTACACCCGGGCTTCCTGTTCTCTCCAGACATCACAGATTCTCTAAATAGCATCACTGATGACTTCCACATCTTTATCTGCAGACTAAACCCCAGACATAAGAATAACAAATGGAGATCTCAAAATGGGTCAGCATGACTCCTGCAGCCCGACCTGCACCACCAATGCCATCATGTCAGTAAACTGTGCACTCTTATTTTTAAATTTTTTTGAGTCTTGCTCTGTGTCCCAGGCTGGAGTGCAGTGGCGCAATCTTGGCTCAGTGAAGCCTCCGCCTCCCGGGTTCAAGCAATTCTGCAACCCCAGCCTCCTGAGTAGCTGGGGTTACAGGTGTGCGCCACTATAACCAGCTAATTTTTATATTTTTAGTAGAGACAGGGTTTCACTATGTTGCTCAGGCTGATCTCAAACTCCAGGACTCCAGTGATCTGCCCTGGGTCTCCCAAAGTGCTGGGATTGTACTGCACCTGGCCTTTTTTTTTGAGACAGGGTCTCACTGTGTCACCTAGGATAGAGTGCAGTGGCAAGCAAGGTTCTCTGCAGTCTTGACCTTCTCAGGCTCAGATGATCCTCCCACCTCGGCCTCCCTCCCTGTAGCTGTGACTGCAGGTGTGCACCACCATGCCTGGCTAAGTTTTTGTAGAGATGGGGTTTCACCATGTCCAGGCTGGTCTTGAACTCCTGGGCTCAAACAATCCACCCACCTTGGTCTCTCAAAGTGCTAGGATTACAGGTGTGAGCCACCGTGCCTGGCTGACTTTCAGCCTCCTAACACCTGTGTAACCACTGCCTATGTTAAATCCTCTTTGGGGAATGCCTGGCCTGGTTCCAAATCCTGAAGGGGTGCTGGCTGAATGACCCAACTCCTGATTCCTAGTGTCTCTCATGATCCTTAGGAATATTTGCCAACGGATGGAAATTCTCTATACTTGTCCTTAGAAATCCTGTCTTATTTCTAAAAAGGCAGAAGATGGGATGGGGTGCTGCTCCAGGAAATAAAACCCATGATCACACTTATCTTTGTGCTGTGGTTGAATGTATGTGTTCCCCTAATATTCATATGTTGGGAATCTAAGACTCCATATGATAGTATTCAGATGTGGGGCCTTTAGGAGACGGTTAAGTCATGAGGGCTCTGCCCTCATTAACAAGATAAGTGCCCTTACAAAAGGACCCGAAGGAAGTAGGTAGGCCTTCTCCCCTTCCATCTCTCCTACCATCTGAGGACACAGCGGTCATCCCTTTTTGCCACCTTCCACTATGTAAGGCCGCAGCAAGAAGGCACCAACTTGGAAGCAGAAGCTGATCTCAAACGAACTCTAGGCCTCTAGTGATCTAGAACTCCAGGCCAAATTAGATCAGACACCAAATCTGCTGGTTCCCTGACCTGGGACTCCCCAGTCTCCAGAACCATGGGAATTAAACCTTTGTTCTTTATGAATTACCCAGTCTCAGGTATTTTGTTACAGCCGCACAAATGGACTAAGACACTGTTGTTTTAATGAGCCCGGAATTTCTGCTGATGATTCTGAGGTTCTATGACGTGAAGCTATAATGGTTATGAAAGCCTCAGTTCAGAGTGGATCAATGTCAAGTTTGGAGATTCTGGGGTGAGAAGTGTGGGTTTTGAAAAATGCTTTGGTTTGAAATCCTGTAACGGGTGCCAAAGATGCAAATGCTGGCCAAGCACGGTGGTTCACGCCTGTAATCCCAGCCCTTTGGGAGGCTGAGGAAGGAGGATCATTTGACGTTAGGAGTTCGGGACCAGCCAGACCAACATAATGAAACCCATGTCTACCAAAAAAACACAAAATTTAGCGGGGGTGATGGCACGCACCATGATCCCAGCTATTCAGGAGGCTGAGGCACAAGAATTGTTTGAACTCGGGAGGCGGAGGCTGCAGTGAGCCGAGATCACACCACTGCACTAAAGTCTGGGCGATAGAGCGGGACTGCATCTAAAAACAAATAACATTAAAAAAAAAAAAAAGCCTTTCTGGGCCAAGCAGGCAGGGTGTGGGGTGTAGAGATGTGAGACAGTGGTAACTGGGCAATAGCTTTGTAGAGACCAGATACACTCTGTAATGTAATGTAACGTAATGTAATGTAATGGTGGCTGTGGGTGCTAGACTGTTATTTCTAGTGTGTGGCTTAGCAGCTAAGAGTGGATGGGCCTGCATCCATTTGTCTGGGTAAAACCCAGGGCTCTGCTGCTTACTGGCTGTGTGGCCTCTAGCAGGTAACTCAACCTCTCTGTGCCTCTGTTGTAGCTGGGTTTTTTTTGGGACAGAGTCTCACTCCACCGCCCAGGATGGAGTACAGTGGTGTGATCTCGGCTCACTGCAAAATCTGCCTCCCAGGTATGAGTGATTCACCTCCCAAGTAGCTGGGACAACAGGTACACGCCACCACACCTGGCTAAGTTTTTGTATTTTTGGTAGAGATGGGGTTTTGCCATGTTGGCCAGGCTGGTCTTAAACTCCTGACCTCAGGCAATCCCCCTGCCTTGGCCTCCCAAAGTGCTGGGATTACAGGCATTGAGTCACTGTGCCTGGCCTGTCATAGCAGTCATAAAAGGATCATAAAAGTAGCCTCAGGCTGGACATCGGCCCACTCCCCACAATCAAATAAAGTTATTTTCTCATTCCCAGCCAGAAAAAAAAAAAAAAAAAGTAGCCTCTAAGTATCATTATGAGCACTCCAATTATTAAGAGGACTCAGACTTGGAGAGAATGCGAGTCAGTATATGGCCCCTATGGGCTGGTTCTCTGGTGCTCTCTGACCTCATCTTCTACCTATCTTCCCCTGCCTTTCTCAGTTCCAGCCCAGTGGCCCTGTGTCCTCTTCCCAGACACCCCAAGTGGACTCCCACCTCAGGCCATTGCACTTACTGTCCCCACAGACAGCCACAGGCCCACTCCTGCCCCTCTCTAGGTCTCTTCTCTATGTCACTTCAGTGAAGCCTTCCCTGACCACCCTACTTAAAATTGCAACCTTCAAACACACACAAGCTTCCTACCCTGTTCCTTTTTCTCCATAGCACTTATGACTATCTTACATTCCATATATTTTGTATATTTAACTTAAATACATGATTACTGTCTTCCTCATTATAACCTCCACGAAGGCAGGGAGTTTTTGTTAATTGCGTTCACTGCTGTATTCCCAACTCCCAGAGCAGTGCCTGCCATCTCATAGGTGCTCAATAAATCCTTGTTGGGTGAATGAGTCAAAAACAGTCCCTAACTTGTAAGGATCTGATGTGATTGTCCACATAAAGCACTGAGCTCAGGGCCTGGTCCACCATGAGCGCTGGCTTAATGATGGCCATTACGGTAATTCAGGTTCTATTCTTGAAGGTTCTTAGTTTCCAAGCTTCTATGAGTTAACACATGTAACGTGCCTTAGAACAGGGCTGGTTGCCCAGTAAATGCTCAGTAAATGATAGCTATTATTATAATTAGGCTTCTATTTTCCAAGCAGCTTCGGTGCCAAGCTTCTGTGAATTATCAATTAGTACTTCCCATCTCACAGCCCAAGCCCAAGTTTTGGCAAGGCTGTAAGGAGCTGGTCCTCTGCTACCCTTTGACCTCATCCTCACAGCTCTAGCCTCCTTGACACGCCAGGCAGGCTCCTGCCTCCTCCAGCCTGGAGTGCTCTTCCCCATTGATGTACGTGGCTCTCCACCCGCTTCAGGTCTGTCACCTTTCCAGGAAGGACTACGCTCTAAAATTGCAACCACCTTCCAGAACAGATCTCCCTTCAGTGCTTTTAAAAATTTTTTTTGTTGGGATAAATTCTTGCCATCATCCAGGCTGGAGTACACTGAGTCCAGTGGCACAATCACAGCTCACTGCAGCCTCAACCTCCGAGGCTCAAGCAATCCTCCTACCTCAGCTTCTTGAATAGCAGGGACCATAGGCATGCACCACCATGCCCAGCTAATTTAATTTTTTTGTAGATGGGGTCTCATCGTGTTGCCCAGGCTGGTCTTCAACTCCTGGCCTCAAGAATCTTCCCACCTCAGCCTCCCGAAGTGCTGGAATTACAGGCATGAGCCACTGTGCCTGGCCTCCCTTCAGTCCTTTTTCTTTTTTTTGAGACAGGGTCTCACGGTTGCCCAAGCTGGAGTGCAGTGGCAGGATCATGGCTCACTGCAGCCTTAACTTCTCAGGCTCAAGCAGTCCTCCCACCTAAGCCTCCCTAGTAGCTGGGACTACAGCCGTGCACCATCATGAGCCCAGCTAATTTTTTGTATTTTGTAGAGACGGAGTTTTGGCATGCTGCCCAGGCTGGTCTGGAACTCCTGGGCTCAAGTGATCCGCCCACCTCAGTGCTGGGGTTTCAGGAGTGAGCTGCCATGCCAGGCCTTTCAGTTCTTTACAGTTCTCACAGCATTTATCAGCACCCAGCATATGCTGTATCTTACTCGTTTATGTCTGTCTTTACCAGCAGCCTCTCCCCACTCCCATGTAAGCTCCATGAGGACAAGGATTTTTATTTTATTCACTGGTATATTCCCAATGCTTAGCACACAGAAAGTACTCAAAAATATTTGTTAAATGAATTAATGGATCACAATCCCTATCTCATAGGGTTATTCTGAGAAGCTGATAATCTCATGCAAATTAAGTGCAGCACTCTGTAAGTGCTGGGAAAATGGCAGCTGTAATTATCATTAAGGTTCTATTTTTGTAAGTTCCTAGATGCACCATTTCTATGAGTCAATATATATAAAGCCCTTGGACTGGCACCAGACACCCAGGAAGCGCTGAGGAAGCGTAGCTGTGATTATAATTAAAGTCCTCTTTGTGGAAGTTCCTAGGCGATGTGGCAGAAAGCCCTCGCTGTCCTCCATGAACTGTTTTCTGCTTTCTGGGCGCTTGGCTAGACTGCTTCTCCCAGGTTTTTTTTGCAGTTAGCTGTGGCCACGTATCTAATTTCTCAGCAAAGGCGTATCAATGGAAGCAGTGTGTGGCCCTGGCAGGCCAGGGCTCGTAAGACAACACGTGCACCTCACCAGGCTCCCTGTCCTCTTCTGCCAGCAGGACCCAGGACATGGCCACCCAGTCTGGACCATGGGGGAAACAACAGGCTTAAGGGATGGCCTGGGTCCCCAAATGACTCACCCAGCACTATTATGTGAGTGAGAAACAAAATTCTATTGTTAGAGCCTTTACATTATGGGGTCTGTGAGTAAATACATGGAAACCTCATCGAATATAAGCACGTAGTAAATGTTATCTTTCCCAAAAGACCCCGAGGTTCCCTGAGAAGGAGCCCAGGGGGAACATGTACACACACACACACACACACACACACACACACACACGAACCAACACACACACACCGAACCAACACACACAGAATTTTGGCTTTTATTCTGGCCATCACACATCTACTTCTAAGACAACACAGACCGGCAGTACCCCATCCCCCATGACCACTGTCACAACCCCAATTTCCTCAGCCCCCTCCTCCCACCCCACCCCTTCTGCCAAGCTCCCTGCGTGGGGGCTCTGCCTACACCTCACCCCGGGCATGCAGCATGAAGTGCCCGTGCAGCTCCCCCAGGTTATCGAAGGAATCCTCGCATTCCGTACAGTGGTAGGTTCCCTCCTCCTCCTCTTCCTCCTCCTCCTCCCGCCCAGCAGGTCGGCCCTCCCCAGCCCGAGGTGGTTCCTCCTCTTCCTCCCCAAGGGCCCTGCCTTCAGGGGCTGGTGCTTCCTGGGGGGCTGCAGCAGGGCAGCAGAGCCGGCAAGGTGGGGTTCCCGGTGGGGCCTCCCCAAGGGGTGAGCGGCCACAGAGCTGGCAGGGCTGGGCCGGGGGGCCCGGGGGCTGGGCTGCACGGGGGGCCCGGCGGGATGGGCCACCTCGGCCCCCGCCAAGGCGCTGCTTCACCTTGTAGCCAGGATCATATTCGGGATCGTCAGTGGTCTCCTCTTCCTCCTCCTCCTCATCTTCTTCCTCTTCAGAGTCCGGCTCCGAGAGAGTATATTCTGAATCAGAGGAATGCTCAGGGCCTGGAGGGGACAGATAGGAAGAAACGGTGGCATCAGAGGAAAGAGGGCTAGACCCAGCTGTCTTCTCCCTGAACTCCTATATTCAGACTTGCCACAGTATGGCAAGGGTAGCTTGGGCACCACCCTTCCCTTCCCCACAGATGGCATAGAACAAGGATGGCACCCAGTAGATTCCCTTATCTTTGTGTCAGGCAAATGAATTTCTTGTTAAGAGCTGCATGGGACAGGACTGGGCACCTGTAATCCCAGCACTTTTGGGTGGCCAAGTTGGGAAGATTGCTTGAGGCCAGGAGTTTAAGACCAGCCTGGGCAATAAAGCAAGACTGCATCTCTACAAAAAATTTAAAAATCAGCCAGGCCTGGTGACACACTTCCTGTAGTACCAGCTTCTCAGGAGGCTGAGATGAGACAATCACTTTAGCCCAGGAGTTCGAGGTTCCATTGAGCCATGATTGTGCCAGTGCACTCCAGCCTGGATGACTTAGTGAGACCTCACCTCTTAAAAAAGAATTTTTTTGGCCGGGCACGGTGGCTCATGCCTATAATCCCAGCACTTTGGGAGGCCGAGGTAAGACAGATCACGAGGTCAAGAGTTTGACACCAGCCTGGCCAACATGGTGAAACCTTGTCTCTAATAAAAATACGAAAATTAGCCGGGTGTGGTGGTGGGCGTCTGTAACCCCAGCTACTCGGGAGTCTGAGGCAGGAGAATTGCTTTAACCCAGGAGGTGGGGGTTGCAGTGAGCCGAGATCACGCCATTGCACTCCAGCCTGGGTGACAAAGCAAGACTCCTTCTTGGGCCAGGGGATATAAAAAGAAAAAAAAATTTGTATTGACTGAAAAAGAAATAAAAACCTCCATAAGGAAGTGGGATGGGGGCATTTAGGAAGGACAAAGCAGGAGTAGTGAAAAACCGGCAATAACAAAAGCATCCTTGCTATTGTCGGCGCCCAATTCTTATACATTAACTCACTAAACCCTCAACAACCCTTTGGGGGTGGTACTGTTACTATGCACAATTGATGAATGTGGAAACTGAGGCACAGGGAGGCTAGCTGACTCGCCTGTGGTTAACACAGCTCTGGCAGGAAAAGCTGAACCTGGGCCATGGCAGACGCTGCCAGATCATTTTAGGGAGACAAACATTTGAAAAGGTATTTCTGCAAATTAAAACACACACGCACGCATGCGCAAGCACACACACACACACACACGTACTTTTATATATGTGGCCATGGAGATATATATATATATAGAAAGAGAGTTAGGTGAGTTAAAATATTTATTTATAGGTAACTGTTATGTTTCACAGTTAACAAGGACATGCCTAGGACAAGTTTAGTTTTAAAGAAAAGGGCCTGTAATCCCAGCACTTTAGGAGGCTGAGGCGGGCGGATCGCCTGAGTTCAGGAGTCATGACCACCCTGGGCAACGTAGTGAAACCCTGTCTCTACTAAAAACACAAAAATTAGCCAGGCATGGTGGCAGGCGCCTGTAATCTCAGCTACTCGGGAGGCTGAGATAGGAGAATTGCTTGAACCTGGGTGGTGGAGGTTGCAGTGAACCGAGATCGAGCCACTGCATTCCAGCTTGGCAACAAAGCAAGACTCTGTCTCCAAAAGAAAACAAGGGGAAAAATTTAAAGTTGATGTACAGAAGAGGGTGACATCAGCTGCCGTTATGGGGGCGCACACACAGAGTAATGGTTGGGGACGGGGTCCTGTGACCAGTGAGGGAAGTACCAGATTCTTCGGCCTCTGTGGCAGGAGCCTGCCAAAAGCCTTGCCTTGTATCCATCCCAGCCCCATTCCTCAGTTTCTCCCAGAGCCCAGAGGATCCTGCTACTGCAGCCTGTCCTCCACCCTTGCTCCTGTCATCACAGTGGCCACAAGGCTTCTCACCTTCCCTGACACCCCAGACCCACACCTACCTCAGGGCCTTTGCCGCCCTTTCTGCTGATGTCACTCTCCGCTCCATGTCTCTGTTCAAGTGTCACCTTCTCAGTGACACCCTGGCCACAGAAACCACTCCCCAGCACTCCCTATGCCCCTTACTGTGCTTGATTGTTCTCCATCTTCTTTTGAGACGGAGTCTCGCTCAGTCACCCAGGCTGGAGTTCAGTGGCATGATCTCAGCTCACTGAAAACTCTGCCTCCTGGGTTCAGGCAGTTTTGCCTTAGCCTCCCAAGTAGCTGGGATTATAGGCGTACACCACCATGTCCAGCTGATATTTCTTTCTTTTCTTTTTTTATTTTTTGAGGTAGAGTCTTGCCCTGTCACCCCGGCTAGAGTGCAGTGAAGCAATCTCAGCTCACTGCAACCTCCACCTCCTGGGTTCAAGCGATTCTCCTGCCTCAGCCTCCCAAGTAGCTGGGATTACAGGCACACACCACCACACCCAGCCAATTTTTGTATTTTTAGTCGAGACAGGGTTTCACCATGCTGGCCAGGATGGTCTCGATCTCTTCACCTTGTGATCCGCTTGCCTCAGCCTCCCAAAGTGCTGGGATTACAGGTGTGAGCCTCCACACCCGGACTCTAATTTCTGTATTTCTAGTAGAGATGGGGTTTCACCACATTGGTTAGGCTGGTCTCAAACTCCTGACCTCATGTGATCCAGCCAGCTCAGCCTTTCAAACTGCTGGGATTACAGGTGTTAGCCACCGCACCCGGCCAATTTTTCTCCATCTTCTGACTCACTGCATACAACATTTACTTGTGTGTTTGTTTACTGCCTGTCCCAGAAAGCAGGGACTTGGTTTGGTTCACTGCTGTGGCCTCAGCATCTAGAACACTTGCTTTGTGCAAAGAAAGTACTTAGGACCTATTTGTGGCATGGGTATCTCTGGGTGGAATTTGACAAACCTCTTCGGAGGCCTCACACACACTGTTCCCTCTGGTGGGAATGTCCTGACCTAGTTTTTCCCACCATCCTTTAGAACCCAGTGGGAGGCCTTCCTCTTTGGTGAGGCCGTCCCAGGCCTCCTCATTCCAGGCAGCTAGTCACTTTTTCTACCACCCTCCTGCTGGGTCCCGAGCGTCACCAGCCCGGAACGCATTATAACTGTCTTCTTCTGAACATCCGTCCCTGCAGTTCTCTCCTACTAGTTCCTGCCATTTAAGAATCGTTTCCTGAGGCCTTGGCCTGGGCTGTTCCCCACTGTCCACCTGGTGACCCCCTACTCATCCTTCAAGACCCAGCACAAACTCCGTCCTCTAGGAAGCCACCACCCTGATGCCCCAGCCTCCAGCCAGGTCTCCCTCTACTTTCCCCTGTCACTGTCCTAGAAGCTAACTGTAGTCAGCTGGGCCCCAGGGTATCTCCCTTATCAGACTGGGAACTCCTCAAGGGCAGGTATGATCTTGGGGTTCCCAGCAGAGGACATGCGGGTCAGCGGATGACAGTGGCCCTAAGACCCTGATCTCCCTCCAAGGCCTTAGCCTCTGCTCCTCACCCCTGCCTGGGTGACCCTTTCTTTTTTCTTTTTTTTTTTTTTTTTTTTGAGACAGAGTCTTGCTGTCACCCAGGCTTGGTGTGCAGTGGTGTGATCTTGGCTCACTGCATCCTCCATCTCAGCCTCCCAAGTAGCTGGGATTACAAGCATGCACCACCACATCTGGCTAATTTTTATAGTTTTGGTAGAGATAGGGTTTTATCATGTTGGCCAGGCTGGTCTTGAACTCCCGACCTCAGGTGATCTGCCTGCCTCCGCCTCCCAAAGTGCTGGGATTACAGGTGTGAGCCGCCATGCTCATCCTGACCCTTTCCTTCTCTACTGGCAAAACTCCTGCAACTTTTCAAACCCAGCTCATGTCACTTCCTCTATGAAGGCCTCGCCGACTCCCCACGCCGTCGGTATCCCTCTCGTATGGGTTCCCCAGCCACTGCATTGCTCTCTATCACACCTTTACCACCTGGGCAGCCACCCCGTCCCCACCCATTGACTGTGGGCTCCTTGAAGGCAGGACCTAGGTCTGTCCCATCTCTGTGTCCCCCGCAATGCTGAGCATGAGTCAGCCTCAAAAGACATTTGCTGAATGGCTGCAAACCAGAGGAAGTATCTCTAGCCTCAGGCTGGGATCCCTGTCGTCTCTCCTCCCACCTCTGACTTCATACCACTCACCCTCCAGGGTCTTCAATGCCCACTGTGACATCACACAGTTGGCCTATGACAGGCAATCAGGTCATCGTCCATGGCTACCAGGTGTTTCATGCCTACCGTGACTTCCAGGACCACAAGCCCTTTCATGTCCACCATGTCTTCACCTAAGAAATCTTCAAAGCCCAGCATGCCCCCGGCACGCACGGGATCCTCCATACCCACCACGGATCCCACGCCTCCTGCCTCCCTAAAGACCACCAAATCAACAACGCCCAACAGATCCTCAGTGCCCACCAAGCCAGTGACATCGGTCATGAGCCCAAGCAGTTCCAAGTCCACCAAATCAACCAGTACAAAGAGAGTCCCTTCTAACCGGTCCAGCAGCAGGTCCCGAGTCCGCAGCAAGGCAAGAACACCCAGCAGGGTGAGCACGGACACCAGGACCAACAAAGCCAGCAAGGCCAGCGGCGTGAGATGCCATCAACGGAAGGGCACACATAGCCGGGGTAGGACACCTGGCAGAAGGGGAAGCCGCAGCTCCAAGAGGTCACCCAGCAGGGCCAGCACTCCTGCCAGAACTCATGGTGCCAGACCAGGCATGGCCAGCAGGGTGAGAACTCCCACTTCCCAGCAAAAACAGAGGCAGGGGAAGAGTTACGGCCGGCCTAGAACCAGCAACAGGGAAAGGAGTGACAGCCAGCCGAGAAATATGAGCAAGGAGAAGAGTTACAGCCCACCAGGAAGCTCAGATAGGGGGAGGAGTTCCAAGCTGGCTGTAACTCCCAGTAGAGCCAAGAGTCACAGCCCAACTGGAATTCCCTCCAAGAAGAAGAGTGAGAGCCCATGTCCATCGTCATCAAGGAAGGCGAACAGCTATAGTCAGATGATCACCCGCAGCAGGGAAAAGAGTTACAGCCTGACTAAAGTGTTCAGCAGGGTCAAGAATAACCAGGCCAGCACCCTCTGCAGGCCCCGAAGTCACAGCCAATCTAGAAGCCCCAGAAGGTCAAGAAGTCGCAGTCAGAAGAGGACCTACAGCAGGGTGAGAAGTCACAGTTGGAAGAGAAATCATAGCAGGGCAAGAAGTCGCACCCGGAAGGGAATTCTGAGCCAGAAGGGAAGACATAGCCAGTCTAGAACCCACAGCAAGGGGAAAAGTCAAAACCAGTCTAGAACCCCCAGAAGAGGAAGAAGTCACAACTGGTCTAGAACCCCCAGCAAGGAAAGAAGTCATAGCCCGTATAGAAGCTCCAGCAAAGAGAGAGACCGCAGAGGATCTAGCAGCCCCAGTAAGGACAGAGATCACAGTCAATCTGGAAGTCCCAACAAGCAGAGAGATCGTAGCCGATCTAGAAGTCCCAGCGAGAAGAAGGATCACAGTCAATCTGGAAGCCCCAACAAGGAGAGATACCGCAGCCAATCTAGAAGTCCCAGCAAGGATAAAGATCTCAGCTGTTCTGGAAGCCCCAGCAAGGAAAGAGAGAACAGACAATTTAGAAGCCCCAGCAAGGAGAGAGAGCGCGGTCAATCTAGAAGCCCCAGCAAGGAGAGGGAGTGTGGCCAATCTGGAAGCTCCAGCAAGGAGAGAGAACATAGACAATCTAGAAGCCCCAGCAAAGAGAGAGAACACAGACAATCTAGAAGCCCCAGCAGAGAGAGAGAGCGCAGACAGTCTAGAAGCCCCAGCAAGGAGAGAGATCGCAGACAATCTAGAAGCCCCAGCAAGGAGAGGGAGCGTGGCCGATCTAGAAGCCCCAGCAAGGAGAGAGAGTGCAGATGTTCTAGAAGCCCCAGCAAGGAGACAGAGCGCAGACATTCTAGAAGCCCCAGCAAGGAGAGAGAGCGCAGACAATCTAGAAGCCCCAGCAAGGAGAGAGATCACAGCCGTTCTGGAAGCCCCAGCAAGGAAAGAGGGCACAGACAATCTAGAAGCCCCAGCAAGGAAAGAGAGCACAGACAATCTAGAAGCCCCAGCAAGGAGAGAGAGAGCAGCCGATCTGGAAGCCCCAGCAAGGAGAGAGATCACAGACGTTCTAGAAGCCCCAGCAAGGAGAGAAAGTGCAGCCGATCTGGAAGCCCCAACAAAGAGAGAGATCACAGATATTCTAGAAGCCCCAGCAAGGAGAGAGATCGCTGCCGATATAGAAGCCACAGTAAGAAGAAAGATCAAAGCCAATCTGGAAGCCCCAACAAGGAGAAAGACTGCAGCCAATCTAGAAGCCCCCACAAGGAGACAGAGAGCAGCCAATCTAGAAGCCCCAATAAGAAGAGTAGTTACAGACGAGCCTACAGCAAGGAGAAAGCTCACAGCCGATCTAGAACCCCTAGCAAAGAAGAAAATCATAGCCAATCTAGAACCTCCAGCAAGGAGAGAGATCCCAGTCAATCCACAGTCCCGGGAAGTCCAGACTGGAAGAGATCCCCTAGCAGGACAAGGAGTCCCAGTCAGAATAGAACCCCTAGCAAGACAAGCTGCCACTCCCCATCAACACTTCCCAGTGGAGGCCAAATCCTAAGCCGGGATGACAGTCAAGCCAACGCCACCACCTCTAAGGTCACCTTACCTGGGGAAAGGTCTTCATCATCTTCTTCCAAGCTGGCATAGCCCCCAGTCTCAGCTGGCTCACGGGTCTCTGTCATGGCCGGGGGAGGGGACAGGAGACAGGAGCAGAACAGCAGCTGAGCAGCGTCCCTCCCCGGCCAGCTCTCCACACCACACCTCTGGCCACAAGTTCTCTAACACAGGATGTTGACAGGTAGAGAGGGATGCTGGATAGGGGGAAAAGAAAGGCTGGTGACGATTCAATAAATTTTTACATAGCACTTGTCCCCACCCCAAGCCCAACTGTGTGCTCATTGCTGGGGTGGGGCACAGAGGACCTCAGCTCTGTCCCTGACTGTCTACAGGGCCTTGACTGCAAGCCCTGCCCCTAAGTCTTTTTTTTTTTTTTTTTTCTGAGATGGAGTCCTGCTCTGTCACCCAGGCAGGAGTACGGTGGCAGATCTCAGCTCACTGCAACATCTACCTCCCAGGCTCAAGCAATTCTCCTACCTCCGCTTCCTGAGTAGCTGGAACTAGAGGCTCATGCCCCGGCGCCTGGCTAATTTTGCATTTTTAGTAGAGACGGGGTTTCACCATGTTGACCAGGCTGGTCTTGAACTCCTCACCTCAAGTGATCCACAAGCCTCAGCCTTCCAAAGTGCTGGGATTACAGGCATGAGCCACCACACCCAGCCCCACTCTTTAGGTCTTAATTTTACCATGTGGGCAACAAGGCTGCCTTCTGGCTCTTACTCAGTGGGATAGGGAGAGGTGACATACCAAATATTCAACAGTGGGAACTGGTGTGGGCACCAATCAGAACTGAGAGTGGAGCAGGGCCAGATGCCAGGCATTAATCCTTTAGCCGCTGGGCCATGGGGAGGTCTGGGTTTGAGGGACTGTTCTGGGAAAACGAAAACTGTGTTTTTCCTCTACTCTCATACTACCACTACGACAATCATCAACACAGAAGAATTCTGTGACCAAATGTGTGGGGCTTTTCCCCCCCACACTACACAGCAGACACCAGCTAGGTGTCCCCTCCAATTCAATTCCAACGCTATCCTGGAGTGTCAGATGCCACAGATTGAGGGCTCAGTCCCCAATGCTGCCCCTCAACCCCAGATCCCAGTCACAAGTCCAGGCCTCTAGAACATCTAACCAACTGGCTTCAAGTTGGAGTTCCATGACCCTCTTGGTTCTAAATTTGCTGGAACAGACCCAATGTGGTGGCTCACACCTGTAATCCAAGCACCTGAGGTAGGATCGCCTGAAACCAGTTCAAGACCAGCCTGGGCAACAAAGTGAGACCCTGTCTCTATGAAAAATGTTTAAAAATATTAGCTGGAGCTGGGCTTGGTGGCTCACACCTGTAGTCCTAGCATTTTAGGAGGCTGAGGCAAGTGTATCGCTTGAGCTCAGGAGTTCGAGACCAGCCCGGGCAATATGGTTTCTACTAACAATACAAAGAAATAGCCTGGCCGGGTAGTGCGTACCTGTACTCCAGGAGGAGTAGTACAGTCCTCCACCCAGGTACTCCAGGAGGCTGAGGTGGGAGGACTGCGTGAGCCCGGCTGGGGGTGGAGGGGCAGTGGAGGTTGCAGTCAGCTGAGACTGTGCCACACACCAGCCTGGGTGACAGAGTGGGGCCCTGTCTCAAACAACAACAACCACAATAACAACATGAGTTTCTTTTCTTTCTCTCTCTTTTTTTTTTTAAACACAGTCTCATTCTGTCCCCCATGCTGGAGTGCAGTGGTGTGATCGGCATGATCTCAGCTCACTGCATCCTCCGCCTCCTGAGCTCAAGTGATCCTCCTGCCTCAGCCTCCCGAGTAGCTGGGATTACAGTTACCTGTCCCCAAGGCCAGATAATTTTTGTAATTTTGGTAGAGACAACATTTTACCATGTTGCCTAGAGCTCAAGGGATCCGCCCGCTTCGGCTTCCAAAGTGCTGTGATTACAGGCATGAGCCACCACACCCGGCATTTAAAATAAATGAATAAATAAAAATGTTAGCTCGGGCCAGGTCACTTCTGCCTGTAATTCCAGCACCTTGGGAGGCTGAGGCAGGAGGATCACCCGAGTTCAGGAGTTCAAGACCAGCCAGGGCAACATGGCAAGCCCTGTTTCTTAAAAAAAAAAAAAAAAATTATAAAAAATTAGCTGGGTGTGGTAGCATGTGTTTATAGTCCCAGTTACTTGGGAGGGTGAGGTGGGAGGATCACTTGAGCCTGGGAGACCAAGGCTGCAGTGAGCTGGGACCATACCACTGCATTCAAGCCTGGATGAGCCCTCTTACAAAACAGAAACAAAAACAAACCAACAAAAAACTTGCTGGAGCTGCTCAGAGAACTCAAGGAAATGCTTACTTAGATATACTTGCTTATTAGAGAGTATTACAAAGAACAAAGATCAAGAGACATGTAGGGCAAGGTATAACAGAAGGGGCAGGGAGCTTCCCACTGTCCCTAGGGTGCCATCCTACAAGAACCTCCATGTGGTCAGCTACGCGGAAGCTCTCCAAACCCAGTCCTCTTGGGTTTTGGTTTTTTTTTTTCTGAGACGGAGTCTCATTCTGTCGCCAGGCTGGAGTGCAGTGGCATGATCTCGGCTCACTACGACCTCCACTTGCTGGGTTCAAGCGATTCTCTTGCCTCAGCCTCCCGACTAGCTGGGAGTACAGGCGTGTGCCACCACAGTGAATTTTTGTGTTTTTAGTAGAGACCGGGTTTTACCCATGTTGGCCAGATGGTCTCATCTGTTGAGCTCATGATCCACCTGCCTTGGTCTCCCAAAGTGCTAGGATTACAGGCGTGAGCCACAGCACCTGACCCCTCCTCTTGGGTTTTTAAGGAGGCTTTAAGACAGCCGCATTATGCATGGCCTTCTCTGAAAAGCTCTTAGGACCCACAGGAAGGTGGGGAAGAGAAGAGTCCTGCCCTGGGGCAGGAAGAGGAGGGCAGCCGGAGGTCAAAGAGATTCTGTTTCTTGAGACCTGCCCCTAAGGCCTAAGGCGCACAACATTATAACAAGAGACTGTAACAAAAGCTATGGGAGTTGAGCCAGGAACTGTGGATGAAAACCAATATATTTATACATATAACACCACAGCAAGCCTCCAAAGTGGCAGTTAGGGACAGGGAGTATTTGTATAACAGTGATACACCAATCAATCTGGAAGTATTTTAATATTTAAACAACTGGTATGGCTGCACGGGTTTGTGACTATCATCCTTAGTTCTGTATAAATTGGCAAGCTAGTGTCTATAGCTGTGTAGCACCAAGCAAATAACTAAACTTCTCTAGCCTGTTTCCTTCTCTATAACAAAGGGGCTTCCATGGCCGGGCGCGGTGGCACACGCAAGTCCAGCACTTTGGGAGGCCGAGGTGGGTGGATCACGAGTTCAGAAGATCGAGACCAGCCTGGCCAACATGATGAAACCCCATCTCTACTAAAAAAAAAAAAAAAAAAAACAAAAAATTAGCCGAGTGTGGTGGTGCGCCCCTGTAGTCCCAGCTACTTGGGAAGCGGAGGCGGGAGAACTGCTTGAACCCAGGAGGTGGAGGTTGCAGTGAGCGAGCCGTTATCTGGCCACAACTATGTTCCATGTGATACTTGGGACGTACTTTTCTTTTCTTTTTTTTTTTTTTGAGACGGAGTTTCGCTCTTGTTACCCAGGCTGGAGTGCAATGGCGAGATCTCGACTCACCGCAACCTCTGCCTCCCGGGTTCAGGCAATTCTCCTGCCCCAGCCTCCTGAGTCGCTGGGATTACAGGCACGCGCCACCATGCCCAGCTAATTTTTTGTATTTTTAGTAGAGACGGGGTTTCACCATGTTGACCAGGATGGTCTCGATCTCTTGACCTCGTGATCCACCCGCCTCGGCCTCCCAAAGTGCTGGGATTACAGGCTTGAGCCACCGCGCCCGGCCCGTACTTTTCTAAAAGGCTGTATCTTTTGGATATAATTGTTTATCTGAAATTCAAATTTAGGCATTGTATATTTTATATGGCAACCATACGCCTGCAGCAATCAAGTCGTCCCATTAAGTTACCAAGAGTCAGTGTCCATCAGCCTACACTTTTCCAAGCCCATATCACACAAGACCTCTTCCAGATATTTCAGATGTCAGGTAGGGCCATCACTTGGTTCACAAGTCCCACTCCTACCACGCCTAGGGCAGCCAAACTGAAAGGCAAACAGTGCTGGAGATCCCACAATGCCCTGAGCCTGTAGCAGCCAATTCCCAAGATGCCCCGCGTAAAAACAATAGGCACCCGTACCAATGCTCGGGCAATGAGACCACGGCAAAACCTTCCACTACGGGACAATAAGGGCCAGTTCCCACAATTCCTGTGGCAGTTCTTCCCAAGATGCCTTGGGCCTATAGCGACCACCTTCCCAGACTCCCCGTGTGGAAACGCTCCAAGCCTCTAGGACGGTCAGCGGCAGGTGTGGGATAAAAGAAACCGGTTTCCCACAAGGATCTGGGACACTTCTTCCCAGGATGCACCAGGCCTACAACGACTAGCGGACCGACTCCCACAGCGCTTCAAGGCGGAGCGCTCGGTTCTCCCAGGATGCCCCAGGGCGGCACAGCCGCGCTGGGGGAGAAAAGGAAGCCTGGGTCTTGCCCTCGGGTCACGACGGTCCCAGACCGCCGCAGGCTCCCCGGTGACGGGAGTTGTGGCTCCCATCATGCAGCGGGGCCGTAGCGCCCGCTTCCCGGCATGCCCCGCGCACCCCTGTCCCGGACACTCACCGGCGCCGGCGGCCCCCGCTCCGGCTCTGCGGCGGCGGCTGCACGCCCAGCCTCTGCGCCTGCGCCGCAAATAGGGTAGGAGAGCGCGTGAAGAGCCTAGGGCGCTTGCGCGGCGAGTTGGACTAGTCCTGTAACGCTGTTGGAAGAGGGGCTGTGTGAGTCGGACCGTCGACGAGACCCGCCCGGGGGGCGCTGTGCTTTGCCCCTCACTGCCTGGGTTTACTTGGTACAGTCCGCGGCACGAAGGAACAAGAAAGAAGCTGAAGGGTTCGCGCGTGCGTGTGTGGGGCAGGAACGCGCCTTATAAAATATGGGATGCGCTGCGGGTGGAGGGTGCTAGTTCGGACTGGATCGTGGGCCCGAGGCCTGCTTATTTGCATAATCCTAGTGCGGGACAATGAAAGGCCTCCCGCACTGGAAGGAGTGATTTGCATATTCCCCGGAGGGGCCTTACTCCTGAGCGCAGTGATTAGCATATGGCGGGGGCAACAGAGCAAAGCGCATGCGCGCAGGGACTGCGGACTAATGTGAAGTGGGTAGCCTTGACTTCGTTGGGCATCAGTTTGCATACTGAGAGAGGGCACGAGGGCCAGGACCCCTCCCAACCAGGACAAATGTTTATTGATCTCCTAGGTGTCAGGCCATGTGCTGTCGGGCTCTTTGGTTTCTGCAGTGAAGGAGACACACCCTGCGCCTGTATTCAAGGTGCCCCAGCGGAAGGAGATATACACCTAATTAGATAGCTACTAACCATAAGGTCAGACCTGGAGTGAGGAAGACGGGGGACTTTAGGAGCCTAAGAGGCACCTGCCCCTGCCTATGATTCTTGAAAGGCTGGCTTCCAGGCGGTAGGAACCAACTAGAATGGCAATCATTCTGGCAGAGTGAACAACAGCAAGCGCCAAGGCCCAGAGGCCAAAAATAATGAAAAAAGTACAAAAAGTAGCCAGGGATGGTGGTAGGCGCCTGTAATCCCTGCTACTAGGAGACTGAGGCACGAGGACCACTTGAACCCCAGAGGCAGAGGTTGCAGTGAGCCGAGATTGAGCCACTGCAATCCAGCCTGGGTGGTGGCAGGTTTGATTGAGGAAGAAAGAGCATCTTAGTATGCCTAGAACACAGCTGGAGAGGGGAATTGCTCCTATAGACTAACTCTCGAGTTCAACTGTGACAACATTCCAGTCTTTCTGGAAGCGACTTTGTCACATTCCAGCTTAAAACTCCCCAAAGGGATCCCATTAAGAAAAAAATCCAAAATCTTTATCATCTCCCCGGGGCTATGCACCTGGTCCTGCCAGCTAATTTTTCTGACCCCACCCACTTCCTCCTCCTTCCACTCCTCTCCTGCTCCACTTTGCCCCAAACTCTCTTTACCATCTCAGGCCTTTGCTCTTGCCACTCCCTCCGCCTGAAAATGGTTTTCCCTCTGAGCTCTAAATACCCGCTCTTGTGCTCACCGTTCATATCTTGGCACAGATGTCAATCTCAGAGGCTTTTCCTGATCTCTCTGTAATAGCACTTACACATTTGACTAGGGTTATGGATAAATTGGGATTGATGAGTTGGTGCTGGTTGTAACTGGCATGAAGAGTACAGGGGGCCTGGCATGTCTGCTCACGCCTGTAATCCCAGCAGTTTGGGAGGCTGAGGCGGGCAGATCACCTGAGGTCAGGAGGTTGAGACCAGCCTGGGCAATATGGTGAAACACCACCTCTATTAAAGGTACAAAAATTAGCCAGGGTGGTTTCGGGCATTTGCAATTCTTGCTGCTCAGGAGGCTGAGGCACAAGTATCACTTGAACCCTGGAGAGGGAGAGGTTGCAGTGAGCCGAGATTGAGCCATTGCACTCCAGCCCGGGCCACCCATCGAGACTCTGTCTCAAAAAAAAAAAAAAGAGTACATGGGACTTTATTGTCCTGTCTACTCCTGTGGGTTTGAAGTTTTCCACAGTGACAGTGGCACACCATATATCCATACTCTGCATTTATATTAATAGTTCTTATCACAGTCTGAACTGTGTTTGCTTCCTTGCTTTGAGTGTTTTCCTCATGTAAGCTTCATGAGGGTAAGAATGGAGTTGCCCTTTTTCACTTTGGGTTCTCAGTGCTTACAGCAGGATCAGATTTCAGACTAGTACAGAGCTGTCTTAACACCTAATATTTGCCTGTTTTATTCACCATGGACCTAGAACTTTGAGCAGCACCTGGAACATTATAAGAGGTTATTTTTTAATCTAAAGTTAGAATAATACATCTAAAATGTACATGAATGAATGAGAGGCCTGGGATGACTTGGTCTAGAGGTGATGGGGAGCTAGGTGAAGGTTTTGATAGCTTGACTTTAATTGAGAGTTCCCATGGAGCCTCATGTCTGGGGTAGGGGGAAGCCAGGGTAAGGGTCTGAGCCATGGGATGGGGTAGCTCAGTAGCTATCAAAGAGATGAGACTCCATGACTATTTGGCTGAATAAGTGGCCAAACCCAGGTTTCTTGGGAGGTCGAGGTGCCCTCAATGAGGTCAGGATCTTCTCCTGGCCGGTACTGTCCACTAGCAACCATCACACTCCCCTCTCCCCTCTCCTTTAGTTCCCCTCCCAATGCTACAGCCCTTGACAGCAGGACAGACACACGGCCACCCCAGGCACTTGTTCTCTCCTCAGTTTAATGGTGGTTAGTGAGATTGCCAAATCCCCTCCCCATTTCCCTCCCTGCCCCATACAAAATGTGTGTGTGGTTTTTTGTTTTTTGTTTTTGTTTTTTTAACAAAGGGGGCAAAAGCCAGGAATGGGGAGGGGGGGTGCAATCTGATATTTTCATACAGATTTTTGATTTTTTAATATATTATATATAAAACCATAGAGACCATGTATCCTCCCCAAATTCCTTTCCCCCTCCCCGGGGGGGCCTGGAGGAGAGATGGGGAAGGCCCCCCCAGGAGTGGGTGGAGAGACAAATATGGATGGGACAGACGTTGGGGGAGAAGGTAGAGAGAAGGGGAGTCCAGGAACCTGGAGAAGGGGGTTTGGAGAAAAGGGTTGGGGTTGTCTCCCTCACTGCCCCCATCAAAGTTATGACACAAAGACACAGAATCCCTGTTTCCATGCCCTCCCCCCACCCATCCCCCCACCGTGCAAACATGGCTTTGCAAAGAGGTGCCCAGAGCTCTGTGGAACTCTTAACAATGGCTGGCATGGGGTCTAGGACCCCCAAAGAAATCTGTGTTCCCCTTCCCTGCCCACCCCACCCTTCCCAGAAACTGACCCCCTCCCCACAAGACCTGGTTTTGTAGCCTAGGGGCCCTAGCCTTCCCCCAGTTATCTTTTCCCAACCCAGTCCCTACTGCCCTCCCTGGACTTGGGGGATCTGGACCTTTGGCCCTTGCCCCCTGGGGGACCCAGACCTCTGGGCTCTCACTTCTGGCCCTTACAGAGATCCAGGCATCCAACACCCCCATCCCTGCCCAAGTGTCTGAGGTGTTAGTGGTGGGGGGAGAAGCCCACCATCCCAGACTCTGGTAAATGTCTTTGCTGGTTCCTTGCAGCTGGCAGTGGAGGGGACCCCAGCCCAGGCCCAGGCCTAGGCCTGGGGTGGGGGTAGGGTCAGATGAAGAATTCCTCTTTCCTCTTGTGTCCATCGCTGCCGTTGAGGAAGGCTTCTCTTGCTTCTCCCTGTTCATCCAAGCCACTGGCTTCGTGGGTCAAATAGGAACCTGAGGAGGTGACAGATCCCCAGGGCAGGGGGGACATATTTGAGGATCCAAGAGTTGGACAGAAATATAGGGGAAGCGGGAAACAGACAAGACAGATGCCAGACGAAGGAAGAGGGAGAAACAGAACACACAGGGAGAGGCAGAGAAAGAGGTAAACAGTGGCAGAGAAAGGGGTAAAAGCAGAATTAGGAGGACTCCAAAAGCTCACAGAAAGTGCCACCATTATCCCTTCTCTCTGTCTTTTTTTTTTTTTTTTTTTTAGACGGAGTTTCACCATGTTGGCCAGGCTGGTCTTGAACTCCTGACCTTAGGTGATCCGCCTGCCTTGGCCTCCCAAAGTGCTGAGATTACAGGCGTGAGCCACCGTGCCTGGCTGCATTATCCCTTCTTTTGGAGGTATCCCCTTGCCCTGCTCCCAACGAATTCGCAATTAGGAAGATAAATTGTTTTATTCAAATCCATGCTGTTTTTTTCCTAATTTTTTGTACTTTTAGTAGAAAAGGGGTTTCGCCATGGTGCCCACGCTGGTCTCGAACTCTTGGCCTCCTAAAGTGCTGGGATTACAGGCGTGAACCACCGCGTTGCCCAGCCACAAACTGATGCTCTGAATTCAGCTTCTAAATTCTAACCTTTTTCGAGTCATGTGCCGAAAGCCCCGCCCCCTTTGTAATCTTGGCCGCAGGGGCAGCAGGATTTGGAATCCAGAGCCTAGGTTCCGCCCCCTCGTCACCCTGCCTCTATCCGATCCCCACAATCAACCAACCGCTGAGTCCAGGCCCCGCCCCACTCACCCTTCTGCCGTACCGAGCACCAGACCATGCCCACTAGCACACATATGATCAGAAACACCAGCAGCGCCAGGATGCCGCCCACAATGGCATAGGGAACCGACGTCTGAGCTTCTACCACCGCACCGGGATCTGCCAGAGGGACAGGGTGCAGGACTAGGTCATCAGAGGGCGGTCCCAGTCTGGCCCCATCCCTGCCAAGCTTTCAAGCCATTCTGCACAGGTCTAACCGTGCCCTT
Source organism: Cebus imitator (assembly GCF_001604975.1). Lineage (NCBI taxonomy): Eukaryota > Metazoa > Chordata > Mammalia > Primates > Cebidae > Cebus > Cebus imitator. The sequence continues at coordinate 287,962 of NW_016107611.1, forward strand.
TTATGTGCCACGCCCCTCAAAAATTACTGCCACCTTATAGTCCCTTCCTTTTCCAGATGCTTGTTGGTTTGTACACTGCCCGACCCCTTCCCTGAGTCATGTTGCATCTTCCTTTTCTTTTTCTTGTTTACTTCTGCAGAGACGGGTTGGGGTGGGGGGAGAAGTCTCGCTGTGAGGCCCAGGCTGGTCTCAAACTCCTGGGCTCAAGCGATCCTCTGGCCTAAGCCTCCCAAAATGCTGGGATTACAGGCGTGAGCACACAGCCATCCCTTTTCTTTTGACTCAAGTTTCTTCCTCCACTTTGAAACAGAGTCCAAGAAACAGGTCCAAGTCCCTTCCCACCTTGTCTAAGACGCTCCAAGTATTTAAAGTGCTGGGCCCGACTACTTCCAAAATTTCTGCCCCATCGTCATAGAGCTAAACACACAACAGCTGTGTGCTAGAGGCCATTCCAACCACTTTACATATTTAGCTCATATAACCTTCACAACAGCCTTGTGACGTAGATGCTATTATTTGTTTCCACTTTACTGATGGGTAAACTAAGGCTCAGACAGGTTCGGTTATCTGCAGTAGAATGCGGCCAACCCGAATTTGTGCCCCGCTGGCCAGTCTGTCCCAAAACGACAAGAACTCTGTTGGCTACGGACCCCCTGAGTTACGCGGCATCTTTGCCCAAGCTCCACCCCCACCGCCTGGCGCTCCACCCCCACCGCCTGGCGCCCCACCCCCACCGCCTGGCGCCCTGATCCCGGACCGCAAGTCGGCCGCAGCCTGCCCTCACCGTAGACCACGAGTACATAGAGCGCCCTCGCATGGCCGTGCTTATTGGACGCCTCGCAAGTGTAGGTGCCGTTATCCGCGGACACCAGACCCGGCAGCGTGAGCGTCTCTCCCACGGCCTCCGCTCTCTCCGGCAAAGACTCATTCCCGCGGTTCCAGCGGATCTGGTTTGGCCTGGGTGGGGATAAAGTATAGTGAAAGGAACTCAGGTGCCAGCACCCAATTCTGACTTGTCAGGAATCTAGACATGTAACTCTCACCCCACAGGGACCTCCAAATAAGAGGCTTCCTGCTGTCTCTCCTTTCGGGAAAACCAACAGTCCTGGGCCCACTTCCACCATCACTACGGTCTCAGGAATTCTAGCCCAGGCTGATCATGGTGGCTCATGCCTGCAATCACAGCATTTTAGGAGGCTGAGGCAGGAGGGTCGCTTGAGGCCAGCAGTTCCAGACCAGCCTGGGCAACTTAGGGAGACCCTGTCACTACAATTAAAAAAAA
>NW_016107611.1:289262-291850 GCF_001604975.1 Cebus imitator
TGTAATCCCAGCTACTCAGGAGGCTGAGGCAGGAGGGTCGCTTGAGGCCAGCAGTTCCAGACCAGCCTGGGCAACTTAGGGAGACCCTGTCACTACAATTAAAAAAAAAAAAAAAAAGAAAAGAAAAAGGAATTCTAACCCTCCCACACTATTCCATCCTCAGCATCCAGGAGTTCGAGGCTGTACAGCTTCAGTACTGGGGAGTCCAAGCCTCCAGATTCTTCCTCCCTCGGGATCCAGGAGTCCACGTCCTAGCTCCCTATTCGTCCAGGTCCCCATCTCTCTCCTCCTCAGGACCCAGGAGTCCAGGTCCCAGCTCCCTGTTTGTCCAGGCCCTCAGCTGTCTCCTCCTCAGGACCCAGGAGTCCAGGTCCTCAGTCCCTGTTCTTCCAGATCCCCAGCTTTCTCCTCCTGAGGGTGCAGGAGGCTCAGGCCCCAGAGCTCACCTCGGGTTCCCCGTGACAGCACATGTCAACACCAGCGTGTCTCCCTCCCTCACCACAGCTTGGGAGGCATGGATCCGGGCCGTTGGGGAGTCTGTAGGCAAAAGTAAGAAGGGAGAGTAGTTTCCGAGCAATCACGCGGGACAAGGGAGACCCTGCCGGGTGCGGGTGGCTGGCGTTGGGATCCCTTGGGTCCCGACCCACCGGGCACTTACACTGCACGTCCAGCACGTACTGCGTCTGCTTGCTGTGTCCGGAGGGCAGCGCCTGGTTCTGCGCCTCACAGATGATGATACCACCGTCGTCCTTACGGTCCACACGAAACCGCACTGTGCTTGCTACGCTCCAGACCTTGCCATTTTCCTGGCCGCTGCTCACTCCTGCCACGCCACGCCCAGACACTGTCAGGCTACGATTCTGGCTCCATCCACTCGCCCGAGCCAACCCCTAAGCAGGCTATTTGCCAAGCTCCACCCCTTGCCCAGAGGCCACGTCTCTTATCCTCAAACTACGCCCCTCCCCAAACCAAGTCCACGTGCCTCCTCCCAAAGCTCTTCCCTCTTTCACACTCATGCTTTCTCGTCTACAAATCCATTTAATTGCTCTCTATATATAAAAACATAAATTTATATATATGTACTTAGAGATGGGGTCTTGCAATGTTGGCCAGGTTGAACTCCTGACCTCAAGCAATCCTCCCATCTCGGCCTCCCAAAGTGCTAGGATTACAGGCGTGAGCCATCCGCACTTTGAATTGACCGACCGCTACCTATTGAATGTCCAGTGTCTGTGAAAACCTTTGGCTCCTCTCCAAGTCCCGCCTACATATAAACAATCTCTCTTAGGTCCCACCTCCTCCCCAACCCTCCTCAGCACTCTGCCCAGGGTACCTTTCAGCTCCTTGCGGTCCCTGTACCAGCGCAGGGTGGCAGCCGGGCGGGACCGTGGAACCAGGCAGCTGAGCTCCACCTCACCGCCCTCTACCGCCTGCTCCCGGACCTCCACCACGGGATTCTCTGGGGCCACTGCCACAGGGAAAAGGGAAGTAAGGGGTTAAAGAAGCATGAACCTGGGTTCAAAACGATCAAGCTGCCGGTTCCCAGGGACCAAAGGGAACCAGGGTCCCAGGTGGCAGGGCCCAAAGGGGGTCAGGAGCCAGGTGCCCATCCAGGATGTTAAAAATAGCCATGGTCAGAAAGTCTCAAGAGAAGAGAGAAACAGAGAAGAAAGGAGAGGATGCATCCAACAAGGGGGAGGGCGTTACCTAGTACAGTGAGCGTGGCAATCTGGTGGTGGGTGTCTTCCGTGTAGAGCTGGCAGAAATAGCCCCCCTCGTCCTCCAGGCGGGCATCTGAGAGCCGGATCCGCACCCGGCGTGGGGAGAACTCCTCAAGCTGGAAACGCTCATCCTTCAACGCTAGAGAGAGTGAGGGGGAAGGTGTGAATTTCGGGAGTCCTGGCCTCACAAGTCCCACCCATCCAACAGGAGCTTAGAGTTCAGCCCTCTACCTCTTTTCTGCAGCCATACCGATGAGTTTGAGGTGTCCAGCTATTTACTCCCTTGAGGAACCAGTGCTATTCAAGTCCTCCTGCCTGCAGAACCAGGAGTCCAGAGCCCCCAGCCCTTTCTTCCCCGAGACCCAGGAGACCAACTCTCAGGTATGTCCTCTTTCAGGGTAGGAAGTCTGGGCCCCAGCACTCACCACGGGTGCCATTGAAGAAGAGGGTCTGCCGGGCTGGGTTCTGGATGACAACTATGGACCCATCATACTGGTGCAGACCGCAGGTGATCTCAGCCACCCCACCCTCAGCCACTGTCACGTTCTCTGTCTGTACTTCCTGTCCTGCCCCTGGACCATTAGAGAGACGGGATAGAAGACTCATTGAGAGCTGCAATTCAATCTCTTCTCTCTCCCTCTCCCCCATCCAAGCCTCCAATCCCTCTCCCCTCATTCATTTCATTGCACCGAACATTTCCTGCAGGCCAGAGTCCAGGACAGGGAGGAAACCTGCTCCCTGCTCTAAAAGAGCTGCAGTCAGGCCGGGCGCGGTGGCTCACGCCTGTAATCCCAGCACTTTGGGAGGCCGAGGCGGGTGGATCACGAGGTCAAGAGATCGAGACCATCCTGGTCAACATGGTGAAAC
>NW_016107611.1:292080-306699 GCF_001604975.1 Cebus imitator
AAAAAAAAAAAAAAAAAAAAAAAGAGCTGCAGTCAAGATTTAGTAGAATATGCTCTAATGAGGGCAGCACAGGGCACACTGGGAGCCCAGAGCAAGGGGAGACTATTATACAACTGCCGAGAGAGATGGGTAGCCAGAGAGGGCTCTGCAATAAAGCTCCCTTGGATCTGGATCTTGAAGAGTAAGCAGCTCACAAGGTGTGGGAGACTGTTGCATGTTCACCAAGCTTCATCTTTCACACCTGGGCACATATTGTAGCCTGTTTGCAAAGATGGCTGTAATTTTCTTCCTGTTCCTGGACAATGCCCTTTGCAAGTTGATTTTGCCTTTCCTGCCATTGAGAAAGAAAGCACTCTGTCCCCCACTAGTCTGGGTAAGCCTTGTGGGTTGCTTTGATCAACAGAATTTGCTGTAAGTGATATTGAGCCTAGGCCTGAAGAGGTCTTGCAGCTTCTACTCCTGCCTTAAGACTGTTGCATGATGATGCCCAGACTAGTGTCTTTGCAGATGAGAGATCACAGTGAAAGAGAAGCCCAGCCAGCACCAACCACCAGCTGTGTGAGTGAGGCCATCCTGGATCATCCAGCCCCAGCTGCCCCACCAGATGACTGCAGCCACAAAAGTGATCCCAGTTGAGACCAAGATAAGATCTGCTCACCTGGTCCAGTCCAAATTGCTGAACCCCAGAATCATGAACAAATAAAGTATGGTTGTTTTAAGCCCCTAAGTTGTAGGTGATCTGTTCTACTGCTAAAGTTAACTGATACAATACATAACTAAGCTATACTTTCTAGCATCCTTTGTGGTTAGGTGGGGGCCATGTGACCAATTCTGGCCAATGAGATGTAGGCAGAAGAGAAGCACCTCTTGCAGCCTGACCCATCTCCCTCATAATCCTTCACACTGGCTGAATAGAGAGGACTCCAAGGAGCCTAGAGGAGGGCAGGATCACAAGCTGGAAGGCACCCGGGTCTCTAACTAACTGTCCTCCATGACCCGCCTGTACAGAACTGTGACATGAGCAAGAAATATACTTTTTTTGTTAAGCCATTGAGATGTCAGGGGTGTCTGCTGCAGCAGATAACCTACCCTGATTAATCCATCAGAAAAACAAGGTGGGGAATTAGAAAGGGGGTGTTTCTAGCACCAGCCTAGGAAAGAACTTAGAAAAGCTGAAAGCCAAGACCAGTCATCAACATCACTATCATCATGTGTTTTCCTCAAAATAACAATAACCCCCGTAGCTACCATTTATTAGGCACTTGCAGTGCTAGTCCCTGTGCTAAGGACGTTACCCATATAACTTACATTTAATCTTCACAATCCTTGTAGCTGGAACTACAGGTGCACACCACCACACCTGGCTAATTTTTGTATTTTTTCAGAGACGGAATTTCACCATGTTGCCCAGGCTGGTCTTGAACTCGTGAACTCAAGTAAACTGCCTGTGTCGACCTCCCAAAATGGTGGGTTTACAGGCATGAGCCACTGCACCTGGCAGCCTGCACTATTATTAATCCCCATTTTTCCCCCATCCCCATTTTATAGGTGAGGAAATTGGCCCACAAAGATGAAATGACTTGCCCAAGGTCACAGCCAAGAGTGGCAGTGCCAAGATCTGCATCCAAATCTCTGATTCTGTATCCTGCACCCATATACACACTCCTGGCTGCCTAGAACGAGTGTCCATCATTGGCAGGGGGTTGTGAGATAGGCTTGTGATGGGCCTCAAATGCCAATCTAAGAGACTGGCCTTTATCCTAAAGGCCAGTGAAGCTGTCGAAGCAGGAAAATGCCATGATTAGATCTGGCTATTTGTCTTTCAGTGATGGATAACTAGCCATGTCTTTTCCATTCAGATGCAAGGTTGCATTCATTCATGAGTATTTCCCAAGTATCGCATAGGTTTTCGGGGTCTGAGTTCTCAGAGATGAGTTAGATGAGGTCCCTGCCCTTTAAGATTTATGGGAAGGTAGAAACCAATCACTGTAACCAAAAGTGTTACGTTCTCTGTAAGAGGGTAGGTAACCTAATTTGGGAGTTGAGGCATAGAAAAGATTATTTCTGGGGGATGGAGACAGAGATTCTGGCTTCCTCTTCTGACACCCATTTTCCCCGTTCTCCTCAGTAAAAGGAAAGGACACTGACTGCATTTTATGGTTGCACTATGTCCAGCAGAAAGAGACATTTCTGTCTCCCTTGCAGCAAAGTAAAGCCATCTGATAAAATGTTGTCCAGTTGGATATAAGCCAAAATGTTGCATGACAATTTTGGGAGGACTTCCTAAAACAGGAGGACAAACCCTTTTTCCACCCAGTCACCTCTGTGCTGCCCGGAACTAGAAGTATGATGTATGGAATTTAGGTAGCCATATTGAACCATGAGGACAAGGGCAGTGGGGATGGTGGAACCAAGGGCTGGAAGGTGCCTGGGTCTCTGGTGACGATGTGGAGCTGCTGTAACAGCCCTGGACTCCTACCTCTGGACTTCTTTTATGTTTGAGTATAACACTTTGGGTGTTTATTTTTAAAATGTATTTTAGAAATGAGGTCTCACTATGTTGCCTAGGCTGGACTGAAACTCCTAGGCTCAAGCAGTCCTCCTGCCTCAGCTTCCTGAATAGCTCAAACTACAGCACTTTGAGTATTTAAGCCATGATTTGAGGTTTATCTAGCACCTCCTGGAATATCAAGCTTAACGTATCCAATCCTTGCCCCGGATGTTTTCCTCCCCAAATTCTCTCAATCTCACTAAATGTCACCACCATCCACCTGGTTGCTCAGGTCAAAAACCTAGAAATCATTCAAGTTCTCTCCCTTTCCCTCATCCCAGTATCCATTCCATCAGCAGTATCTGTCCATCCTACCTCCAAGACATCCCAGACCTCATCACCTTCTTCGTCTGCCCCTCCTACCCTCACCCTCATCCAGCATCATCTCCACCCGGACTCTGCGAGAGCCTACTCGTGCGTCTCTCTGCAACCCTATCTGCCCCCTCCACAGCTGTCTCCACCCAGTGGCTAGAAGGATTTTTCAAAGAGGTAAATCAGATCAAGTCACCTCTCTCCTTAAAACCCTCTGAGGGCTCCCCATAACATGTATAATAAAATAGAGACCCCTTCCCAGGGACTTCAAGGTGCTATGTGGCCTGGCCTCTCTCTGACCTCACTTCACTCTGGGCTCACTAGCCCTGCTGTCCCTCAAGCATGCTGAACTGGTTCACACCCCCGAGACTTCACCCTTTTCTTCCTTCTGCCTGGAATGTTCTTCTCCCCACCTCCCGACCCCCATCTTCCCAGGGCTGTCTCCTGTTCCCATTTGGGTCTCAAATCATATCAGTACCTTCTCAGAGAGGCCTTCCCTCACTGCTCATCCTTCACTTTTAGATCACTCTCTTTTCTTTTAAGAGACAAAGTCAGTCTGGTGCGGTGGCTCATATCTGTAATCCCAGCACTTTGGAAGGTCAAGGCAGGCAGATCACCTGGAGTCAGGAATTCGAGACCAGCCTGGCCAACATGGTGAAACACTGTATCTACTAAAAATACAAAAATTAGACAGGTGTGGTGGTGCGTGCCTGTAGCCCTGGCTTCTCGGGAGGCTGAGGCAGGAGAACTGCTTGAACCTGGGAGGCGGAAGTGGCAGTGAGCTGAGATTAAGCCACTGCACTCCAACCTGGGTAACAGAGTGAGATGCTGTCTCAAAAAAAAAAAAAAAAAAGCAGGGGCGGGGGAGAGAGGGTATTGCTCTGTTGCTCAGGCTGAAGTGCAGTGGCACGATCATGGCTAACCACAGCCTTGAACTCCTGGGCTAAAGCCATCCTCCCACCTCAGCCCCCCAACTAACTGAGACTATCGGCTCCTCCCACCACACCTGGCTAATTTTTGTGGTTTTTGTCAAGACAGCTTCTCCATGTTGCCCAAGCTGGTCTCCAACTCCTAGGCTCAAGGGATCCTCCTGCCGCGGTTTCCCAAAGTGCTGAGATTACAGGCGTGAGCCATTCATTGCGCCTGGCCCAGAACACTATTTCCTCACTATTGTTTTACTTCTTCTACGAAGATTTCACTGGAATTATCAGATTAATTTGCTTATTTGTTTACTCTCTGATTGCCCATGACTGGAATATATACTCCAGGAAGGCAGGGATATAATCCTTTGGGTTTATTGCTGCACCCCTAGTACCTAGAAGAGTTCTTGGTACCCGATAAATGTCTAGGGAACTTGCTGCATGAATTACATGCGTCAGATGGGATATCTGCTTATATTTCTTTTTTTTTTATTTTTATTTTTGAGATGGAGTTTCGCTCTTTCACTCAGGATAGAGTATACTGGTTCAGTCTCGGCTCACTGCAACCTCCACCTTCCAGATTCAAATGATTCTCCTGCCTCAGCCTCCCGAATAGCTGGGACTACAGGCGCCCACCACCACGCCTGGCTAATTTTTGTATTTTTAATAGAGACGGGGTTTCACCATATTGGCCAGGCTGGACTTGAACTCCTGACCTTGTGATCCACCTGCCTCGGCCTCCCAAAGTGCTGGGATTACAGGCGTGAGCCACTGTGCCCAGCCTGCCTGCCTTTCTTTCTTTCTTCTTCTTCCTTCTTTTTCTTTTTTCGAGATAGGGTCTCGCTCTGTCACCCAGGCTAGAGTGCAGTGCCACAATTATAGCTCACTACAACCTTGAACACTTGGGGTTAAACGATCCTCCCACCTCAGGCTCCCAAATAGCTGAGACTACAGGGGTGCGCTACCATGTCCGGCTAATTTAAAAACTTTTTTTTTTTTTTTTTTTTTTTAGAGATAGGGTCTCAATATCTTGCCCAGGTTGGTCTTGAACTTCTGGGCTCAAGCAATCCTCCTGCCTTGGCCTCCCAAAGTGCTGGAATTATAGGCATGAGCAACTGCACCTAGCCCAGACAGAAACTCATTTCAGCCTCAAAACCACTTTGTGACATCAATCTCCTCATCTTAAACACCTGGGTTGATACCAGCTCAACCACTTGCCATCTGTGTGGGGGGCAAGTGACCTTGCTTTTCTGAGCCTCAGTTGCCCCATCTACAAAATGGGAATGATACCAGTTGTAGGAAATGAGAATAAATAAAAAGTTCCTCTTCAAAGCTTTCCTCTTAGTTCATTACGAATAAATAACAGTTTCTTCAAAGGTTAATTTACTTTAAAGCTTTTGCTAATAATCTTAAAGTAGCTGTTAGTCATAATAAAGAAATAAGTGCATCCCGTGTTCTTAGTTCTCACACTTTAACCCAGATATTTGCCCTGACATGGCTGGACAAGCCCAGGCAACTCTTAGGTCAACGCTTATTCATTCCCCTTTCTTATTTGGAAAATGTTATCGCTTCTCTAAGCATTCCTCAAGTTACTTCCTCTTTTTCTTTGTTCTCCTCTGCCTTTACCTCTTTAGAAAATTTCCAAGTTTTTAGCCAATCAGGTCAAACATAGAATGTGAGGTCCCGTTCTGGCCAATGGAAACTGGACACAGCAGTAGGGCGACTGCATCAGGTTATGAAAGTTACAAGTGTCCCTGTCTCCCTTGTTCAGGTGTGCTCTCGTGAAAGGTGAGGTGCACCCTTCCTGCAGGAAGTAAAACCAGCCTTGTTGAGTAATCCCTTGTCTCTGTGTGGATTTTTCCCGATGATAAACCCGTTTCCAACACCAGTGCCTGCCTGGTAAGGATGAGCCCCGTGCCTGAGGCTCAGGGAGCCCTCTCTGTGAGGCTGTTTTAGTACAACCTCGGGAAACATGCCCATGCACGTGAAAACTAGCATGCACATTCTGGTGCTTTTAAAAACATCTCGAAGCCCATCCATAGATCCTGGACCTCAAGTCTGCTTCCGTGCTAGCCCCCCATTTTACAGATGTGGAGAATGAGGCTTAGCAGGTCCCAGACAAGTCAGTGGCAAAACTCACCATCTCCTGGGAGCCATCTGGTTCCTCTGGATCTGCCCCTACCAAATCTATCCCCTGCTCTCTGCTTGAGGGTGCACATGGGGTAAGGGTGGGGGGCTTTTGTCTTACTCCCTCCCCCTCCTGAGGAGTCAGTAACCAACAGTGTCTGTGCCTGGAATATTAATGTCTCAGCAGCTTTTGTTTGGGGGGTTGGGAGTGGTGGGGGCGGGACTTTCTGGTCAGAGAGGGGCTGAGCTTTGGGGACTGGGGCACTGGCCCTTTAAACTGTGTTGACAGCCAGGAGTCGTCATGGGGATGGTGCTTGGAAAAAGGGACAGGGGAGGGTTTAAGAAAGAGTGGCGGAGCAGGTAATGCGTAAGACCCAGGAATCCAGCCCCCAAATACCTCCTCTCCCAGGACCCAGGAGTCTAGGCTCCCAGCCCCTCCTCCATCAGGTTCCAGGCGTCTGGGACCGCGGCTTCTTTCCCCCTTACACCCAGGAATTCAGCTCCCAACCATCTCCTCTCCTAGGTTCCAGAAATCTAGACCCCTAGCCTTTTTCTCTATCAGGACCTAGGAGTCTGGGCTGCCAGCAGCCCCTTCCTTCAAACCTATGAGTCAGAGCCCCCAGCCCTCTCCCAGCTTAGACACAGGAGTCTGGGCCTCCAGCCCCCTCCTCCTTCAGGACCCAGGAGCCAGGGGTCCAGAGTACACAGCTGGTGGATGTTTCCACGGAGACTAAGCAGGGTGGGGGGAGCGCTTCCTGGGTCCTGAGTCAGCGAATACCCAAGGGAGTCTCAAGGTCATAGTTCCGGGAAGGTCACCGCCGCCCCTTCTGTATCCACTCCCCAGGGGGCTCCTGGCATCCTGCCTCCTTCCCCCTCCCTCCCCTAGGGAGATGGTACATCCCTGTGTCCTGACCGAACCCCCCTCAGCCCCCCATCAATGGCGGAGTCCGAACATCCTCGCACAAAGCGTCAATTCTTCCCCAGCTCAGCCTTGTGAAGGCGCCTGTATTCGCAGGACCTAGGCATTAGGGTCCCAGCCCCTCCTCCCCCAGAAACCTGGAGTGGACCCCCCGCCCCAGCCCATTCCTCCCTCAGGACCCAGGAGTCTGTATCCCCATCCCTTCCTCCCTCAAGACCTAGGAGTGTGGACTCCAGTCCCCTTTTCCTTCCGGACACAGGAGTTGCAGCGCTCAGCCTTCTCCTCCCTTAAACCCCCTCCTCCCTCAGACCCAGGACTTTAAGACCCCAGCCCCCTTCTCCCTCAGATCCGGAGTCTAAGACTCCCGCCCCCTCCCCTCCCTGAGAAACAGGACTCTAAGGCCCCAGCCCCCTCCTCCCTCAGACCCAGGACTCTAAGACCCCAGCCCCCTCCTCCCTGAGAAACAGGACTCTAAGACCCCAGCCCCCTCCTCCCTCACACCCAGGACTCTAAGACCCCAGCCCCCTCCTCCCTCACACCCAGGACTCTAAGACCCCAGCCCCCTCCTCCCTCAGACCCATGAATCTAAGACCTCAGCCCCCTCCTCCCTAAGATCCCAACCCCCTTGTCCCTCAGACCCAGGAGTCTAAGACCCCAGCTCCCTCCTCCATCAGATCCAGGAGTCCAGGCCCCCAGCCCCTCCTGCATCAGATCCAGCCCCTCCTCTACTGGAAACTTTTGAGTCTAAGTTCACAGCCCTGCCTTTCCTAAGCCCTCTGTCCCCCTCCCATCTGGGGACCTAGGCATCAGGTGGGGGCGTAGGGGTGAGTCAGCAGCCTCACACACAAAGTCCCCCCTGTGGCCCCCACATTCCTGGGATATTCGGGACTCCCTGGATTCCAGGCCTCAGGCCCAGCCAGGGGGTGGGGAGTCCTCCAGAGGTCCTCCCTGGGTGTGGGGTACGGGACGAATTCCAGCTCCGAGAAGGGTGCAGGCCTGCACTGAGCTCCCACTATCTGAACCTCCACCCTCAGTGCCCTCTATTCACCCCTTCCCAGCAGAGCCCAGGCTCAGCGCCTGACCCTTGCCCCACTGGGTGCCCACGGAGGAACCCGAGTGCCTGCTTCCTATGGGCCTGGGGTCTGCACAGGCGGAAACCAGTGGGTGCTTGGGTCCTGGTGCCACGGGCCATTGGATGCTGGCGGGTCTGACTGTCTCCAGGCCGCCCCCCCCCGCACCCCTCCCAGAGAGAGAAAGCTGCCTTTGTGTTCTCCAAGATGGGGACAGGCCAGGCTCACACGACATTAACGCACCCTTAGGCCCCAGCCCTGCTGTGTCTAAGGTCTTGGAATCCATTGCAGAACCTGACCCCCACCCCCGGCCTCTGGGGACACAGGCGCCTGGCTCATGAATGGGTGGGTGGGTGGGGGGGTCAGTGATAGAAACCTCCAAAACCTGTTCCTTGGGGTGACTCACAATGGGGGGAGGATCCCCCTATTCTCAGAGTAGCTGGTCAGAATTTTAGCAGGGACAAGTGAATCACCCTGGGAGGGAAACATTATTTGGGGATCAACAACTGCCCCCTCCACAGGGCCACTCAACTCCTAACAGCCTCTCTATTCTTTCTTTGTATTGGATATCTGTTTCCTCTGCTCCTTTCTGTTCTACCCCATTTCTGGTTGTAGGTCCCCGTTTCTGCCTGGGTGCATCCCTGAGCAGGCAACCCGTCCCTTCCTCTCATTTCCTCACCTCTGCCCACCCTGGATCCTTCTTCTTGTGGCATACATCTCATCCTCTTCTAGTATGCTCAGAAGATGAATGAACCAGGAGACAGAGAACATGTTTTTAAAATGGCACAAATGCACCCCAACTCCCCCGATTCCTGCTGGCAGGGCAAGATGAGAGAGGAAGGAGAGTGACTGAGAGAGAAATGTGGGAACAACTGATACCCCTAAAAGGTGGTGACCCTGGCCACTCAGAAAGATCCAATAAAAAGGAAAGCAGGCAGGGCCCTCCAAGACCACGTGCTACAGCCTTCTACTCCATGCTTTACAGAAGGGGACAATAGGGCCCAGAGAAGGACAGGGACTGATGCAAAATTATACTAAAAGGCCCTGGGTAAGGCTTAGACGCAAGTTCCTTAGCTCCCAGCCGGGAGCTCTTTCCATGACACCAAGCTCACTCTCCACTTGCAAAAGCCACATACCATTTACTTTACAGAAAGTTTACTGAGAGGATTAGGGTGCCAGGAAGCAGTGACTTGGAAATCAAGGGACAGGGCTGTACACCTAACTCCCAGAAGCACCAGAGAAAGGCTTTTGCACAGGGCGGGCAGTACCTTGAGCTATATTCTGATCTTGAGAATTCAAACTCTGATGATTCTAAGCTGTCAAGATTCAAAATGTCGTAGATGTCAAGATCCAGGAACTCCAAGACATCCAGATTTCACGACTTTAAAGATGTCAGGTTGCCAGCATGCTAACACCATCACAGCTCTAGAACTTTAAAGGCGTCAAGATTCTAAAGCCTTCTGGATTCTAGAATCCTATCCATGCCAGCATTCTAAAGTACCCTCAGGTTCTTTGTTTACTGGATTCATTAGTTCCAGGATTCTATGAACCTGGTGTTTAGCCTAAAAAATAAAGATAAATTAAAATGGAAGGAAATGGCACGAAGGCACCAAAGTTCTCATCTGGGAAATTGTGGCGTGCCTGGTGCAAAGAAAGGTGCTGATGCAGTTCTAAAGCAGTCACAGAAGACTAGAGAAGAAAGAAAGGCAGACAGTGAGAGGACAGCTTTGCCCCTCGCCCTGGCCGAGGTAAGGGAGGCTCTGCCTCAAACCCAGGAGTGGGGAAGGTGTAACCGCACTCAACTCGCCAGAAACCCCTTCAAGATCTGAGCTGGTGTTCCCTTTCAGGTCACTGAGTTCAACATCCTCACTTTACAGAAAGAGAAGCAGAAGCCTGGAGAGAGGGAGGTGTTTACCATTGGCTGAGATGGCAAATGGCAAGAGCCAAGATTTAAACCCAGGCCGCCAGCCCCGTGCCACCTGGGTACAACTCCTGCAGAATACCCAGCCCTCCTGCTTCTGCCCAGCCACCTTCCATTCCTCTGTTCCTTCCAAGAGTGGCTTTATCCACCAGGGAGGGGTGACCCGTGGCAGGTTCAAGACTCACACAGTGTGAGAGTAGTGTGTGGGTGACATTTCCTGACCTTGTCCCCAGTCTCAGGGTCACCTGACCTTGGGGGTCTCCAGCTTCTCACAGTGTGTGATGAGGGTATATGGATGGCTCCCTGGATGTCCCAGACAGGGGCTTCTCTGTGAGTCAAGCCTGGGTGTGTGAATGGGTGAGGAGGGTTTGGAGAGGCATTCGCTGAAGCCACGTGTGTGCCTATACGTCAAGGTCCCCCATTCTCACTTCCCTGCACACATGCACACAGATGTTGCCCCCCAGGGCTCTTTAGGACGCCCTGCCCTACTGAATTCCTCCAGAGGCACAGAGGGATAGAGAGAGGGAGGACAGAAGGATGGGGATGGGAGATCCCGGGATGGAGGCTATAAGGGTACAGAGAGGAGGCAAAGCAGAAAGGCAGGGATGGAGACAGTGGGACAGAGACGGGGGAAAGAGACAGGTGACAGAAAGGGCTAGAGAAACGAGTGACAGAAAGACAGGGGAAAGACAAGGGTTGGGGCAGATAGGGGACAGAGAAAAAGGGACAGAAAAACAAGGGTGACAGCAAGACGGAGACAGGGACCTAGAATAGGGGCAGAGAGGGAGGGCAGAAATCCGGGGGAAAGAGAATAGAGAAGATGATGGAGGGGACAGAGTGACCCAGGAAAAGGGGACAGAGGTAGGGGACAAAGACAGAAGAGATGAGGAACACGGAGGCAAGGAGAGAGGGAGACAGGCAGAAGGAGGGACAGGACTTTGAGACTGAGGGACAGAGGACAAGGATAGGGGGACGAGGAGCCAGACAGGGGATTCAGAGATGGGCGGGCAGAGTGACGCGGAGACCGGACAGAAGGACAGCGGGACCAGCCTGGGGAAGGCGGACTTGTGTGTGGGGGGGGTCTCGGGCCCTTTGTCCCCGCCGGGATCCGGCCTGCGCGGGTGGGGGGTGCTGCGGCACGGCGGCCGGGGCCCGCGCCCCCTCCCCCGCTCATCGCTCCCGGCTGCCGGCCCGCGCTGCGCTTTGTCCCGGGGAGGGGGCCCGGCCGGGCCCCGCGCGCATTGTTCGGCCTCTGCGGCCCCGAGGCGACCGGGCTGTCACCACGGCGCGCCCCCCTCCCCAGCCCGGCCGGCGGACCCCGGCCCCCGACCCTACCTGGCCCCGCCGCGGCCGCCCACAGCAGCAGCAGCGGCCACTGGAAGCGCCGGGCCCGGCCCATGGTGCCGCCGCCGCCGCCGCCGCTCGCTCCCGGCCCGGCACCTGCACCGCCCGCGCCTCCCGCCCCGCCCCCCGCGCCCCGCCCCCTGCCCGCCCGGGGGCGGGGCGCCGAGGCCGGGGCGGGGCCGGGGCCGGGGCCGGGGAGGGGAGGGGGAGACCGAGGAGGGGCCCGGGGACAATCGGGGGGATGGCCCGGTGAGGGGACGGTGCGGGGTGCGAGCGCCGGAGAGGAGACGGGAGAGGAGGGCGGGAAGGGGTGCGCGGGAGGGCGGCGGCGTCGTGGGAGCCGGCGGGGGATCTGCGTGAGCGCGGGAAGCGGGGGGTGTTGGGTGAGGGTGCTGCGTGCAGGCCCAGGTGCTGCGCGCGAGGTTGCAGAGTTGCTGGCGTGCAGGGTGCGTGCGCTGCGCGGAGGGGAGGGTGCCTGGGTGTTGCTGGAGGCTGTGCGAGGGTGCGGGTGTGGGCGTCGCGGGGTTCGGTGTGTGCGAAGGGAGAGCGTGGCCTGCGTGAGCGGGGAGCGCAAGGGAGGGTGTGTGACGTGGGAAAGGTGAGTGTGAGAGGCGTGCTGCGGGCAGGTGGGTGTCTGGAATCTAGCGAGAGGCTGTGAGCTGAGCCGCCGGGACAGGGGAGGCTGCCGCGGGAGGTCCGGAGGGTTCGGAGGTCGGGGCAGGCCAAGGATCTCCCAGGGCAGGGCGAGGCTGGGGCTCGGGAGTGGGGTGGGTTAGTTCCCTCCCTCCCTCCCTCTCTCCCCCTCCCTCTCTCCCCCTCTCCTGTCCTGACCTGAAAACCCCGAGTTTCCGCGTCATTTCCCGGGAGGGGCCCCCTGAAAGTGAACTAACAGGAAGGAAGCCTGAATCCCGGGTCCCAGGAGGGAGAGGCTCCTGTGATCACCTTCCAGGCCCTGGCTTCCCCTCTCCTCCCTGCCGTCTTCCTGCCCCAGCCTCTCTCCCTCTCTCTGTGTGTATTTGCCTCTGCCCTTCCTCTCTCCCCATCTTTGAGGCTGACTCAGCCCTCCAGATTTAGGTCCCTTCTCCCTTCTGGGAGTGGGTTTCCCTAAGCCCACTTCTGTGACGCCCTGTAGACTTGGTGCAGGGTCATTACCTATGGGACCCAGGAAGAGTGAGAAACCATGAAAAGAAGACCTTGACCTCTCTCATGCCCATTTGACAGTCAGGTAAACTGAGGTCCAGAAGTGCCAATTATGAAAAATCCTTCTCCTCTTCCTCCTCCTCCTCCTCCTTTTTTTCTTCTTCTTTCTTTCTTCTTCTTCTTTTTCCTGAGACTGAGTCTTGCTTTGTTGCCCAGGCTGGAATGCAGTGGCACAGTATCAACTCACTGCAACCTCTGCCTCCCAGATTCAAGCAATTCTCCTGCCTCAGCTTCCCGAGTAGCTGGGATTACAGGTGCCCACCACCACGCCTGGCTAATTTTTATACTTAGTAGAGGTGAGGTTTTGCCATGCTGGCCAGGCTGGTCTTGAACTCCTGACCTCAGGTGATCCACCTATCTGGACCTCCCAAAGTGATGAGCCACCACGCCTGGCCGAAAATCCTTGTTTTTTATTCCTGCTAAAAAATTCTACATCCAGGCCCACAAGGGACTTCAGCTCTACACATACTTTCTGTCCGCAGTACTCTGGTCCCAGTATTCTTTCAGTCCTTAAGACCAAAGTTCCCATCAACTCCAGTGTCCCCAGGACCATGACTCCCAGCATCCTCTCTGTCCCCAGGGTCCAAGCTCCTATCAACTCCAGTGTCCCCAGGACCATTGCTCCCAGTGTCCTCTCTGTCCTCAGAGCCCAAGCTTCTAAGTGCCCCTGTGTGTCCAGGACCATAGCCCTGAGCACTTTCTTTTTCAGTTCTCAGCTTCCCAGCTTCTGTAGACTGGGGAAAGGATAATCTCTAATTTCCCTTTCAGGGCTCACATTCTGTGACTTTTGCTAGATGAGAGAGGAGTGTTTGACCCGCATTTGGGATACTGGTTCAAGGGGTAACTAGTAGTTGCCTTTTCCCACAGGAGCCAATAGGCCCCCTTGCTTGGGGCTCTGACAGATGTCTTCAGCTCCAGCTGAAGGGGAACCTTCGGAGATAATGGTTTGGTTCACACTTGTCATCCTTAAATCCCACCATTCTATCTTATTTTTTTTCCCTGAGACTGAGCCTCGCTCTGTTGCCCAGGCTGGAGTGCAGAAGCACAGTCTCGACTCACTGCAACCTCTGCCTCCCAGGTTCAAGAGATGCACGAAATCGTGAGAGTAGTTGTCCTGACTGCTGCGTTGGCTCACGCCTGTAATCCCAGCACTTTGGGAGGCCCAGGTGGACCAATCACTTGAAGTCAGGAGTTCGAGAACGGCCTGGCCAACATGGTGAAACCCCGTCTCTACTTAAAAAAAAAAAAAAAAAAGTTAGTCAGATGTGGTGACATGTGCCTGTAATCCCAGCTACTCAGAAGGCTGAGGCATGAGAATCCCTCGAACCTGAGAGGTAGAGGTTGCAGTGAGCTGAGATCATGCCACTGACTCCAGCCTGAGTGACAGATAAAGGCTCAGTCTAAAACATAATAATAATAAATAGAATAGTGGCCCTGTCCTTATCCTACTCCAGGGTACACTGTTCATTAGGGATTTAGTGCAAGTGACAGCAAGTCCAACCCAACTGGTTTGAGAGAAAGAGAACTGGTTCACACATAACAAAAGGTCCCTGCATGGCTGGCTTTGGCAAAGTCTGCCAGTCTCTGTCCTAAGGATGCACAGCTCCCTTCCTGTAGCAAGATGGCTGGCAGATACCCCTGGGGCTGGATTCACATTTGGGGTGATTAAGATTCTGCCAGAGAGAGACAACCTTTATTTCACACAGATTTTCAATTGTTTCCTGTCCCTGGTGAGACTCAGAGACCTAGCTCTTGCCTGGTTTCTAAACTTTCAATAACATCGTTTTTGCTTAAGTCAGCACAAACAGATTTTATTTCTTGCAACCAAAGATTCCTGAACAAAAACTTCAGAGCTATTAATAATGAGGTCCTGATCACAAGCTATGCTATAGGACATGAGAAATTTGTCCCTAGCCTCAATATCTGCTGGAGGGCATCATAGAATAAGTATTTCTATCCTCTGATCCCCATTGTAGGGCTCCATGGGATATATAATCCCAACCTTCAATCTCTGCCATAGGGTTTCATAGGCAATGCGGTCCTAGCCTCAATATGTTGTAGGGAATCATGGGAAAGGTAAAGTTATCCTCAATTATAATGCCGAGCATTTCAGAAAATGTCAGTTTAGCTTCATCTCTGCTGTAGGTCATCATGGGAGATATACTTCCAGCCCAATTTTTGTTGTAAGTAATCATAAAAGATGCAGTCTTTCCTTCCTTCCCTTTTTTCTTTTCTTTTTCTTTTTTTTTTTTTTG
>NW_016107611.1:307748-312747 GCF_001604975.1 Cebus imitator
TGTAGATACAGGGTCTCTCGCTATGTTCCTCAGGCTGGTCTTGAACTTCTGGGCCCAACCAATTTTCCTGCCTTGGCATCCCAAAGTGCTGGGATTACAGGCGTGAGCCATTGCACCCAGTCCCTTTCTTCATCACCTATCATGTTCCAGGCACTAGGAATACAGTATCAAGTAAATAAAAGGCCTTTCCCTCCACGACAATTATAATGGGGAAAGCTAGCTAAAAACAAACAAAAATTACTGTTCTGTTTAACCATCAATGAATAACAAAATACCCCAGAATGTAGTGGTGTGAAACAACAGCCTTTTAAATTTATGATTCCGTGAGTCAGGAATTGGAGCAGGACTGGTGTGTATCTGCTTCATGATGAACCGAGGCCAAAAATGAACTAGCTGGAACAGCTGGAGGTGGAGGCGAGGGGCACCAAGGGCCATATATCTAAGGCTGGTGGTTGGTTTTGTGGGTTTTGAATGGTATCCCCCAACTAAAATGTATGTTGAAGTTCTAACCCCTGGTATCTGTACATGTGAACTTATTTGGAAATAAAGTCTTTGCAGATATAATTAGCTTTCTTGTTTGTTTGAGACTAAGTCTTGCTCTGTCACCCAGGCTGGAGTACAGAGGCATGATCTCTGCTCACCACACCCTTCACCTCCTGGGTTCAAATGATCTTCCTACCTCAGCCTCCAAGTAGCTGGGATTACAGGGGCGTGTCATCATGCCCAGCTGATTTTTATATTTTCAGTAGAGACAGAGTTTCACCATGTTGGCCAGGTTGGTCTTGAACTTCTCATCTCAAGTGATCTGCCCACCTCAGCCTCCCAAAGTGCTGGGATTACAGGAGTGAGCCACCTCACCTTACCCAAATCTGATTCACTTCTAACCCCTGGTATCTTTGCATGTGACTTTATTTGGAAATAAAGTCTTTTTTTTTTTTTTTTTTTTTTTTTTTTTTTTGTATTTTTAGTAGAGACAGGGTTTCACTGTGTTGGCCAGGCTGGTCTCAAACTCCTGGCCTCAAGTGATGTGACTGCCTTGGCCTCCCGAAGTGCTGGGATTACAGGCTTGAACCACCACACCTGGCCTAAGTTTCTGTGGTTTTAAGCCACCTAGTTTGTAAGATTTGTGTATGTTTTAAATTTTTTATTTTTAATTATTATGGATACATAATGGTTGTATATATTTATAGGACATATATAATGTGGTTTTGGGTTTTTTTTTTTTTTTTTTAAGCAATGTTAGTGAATCTGAATCAAAATATTAAGAACTCAATGTGCAGCATTTCCTAATGCTAAAATCTCTCCTTTATTTCTCTTTTGAGACAGAGTCTGGTCCTGTTGCCCAGGCTGGAGTGCAGTGGTATGATCGTGGCTCACTGCAGCCTTGACCTCCTGGGCTCAAGTGATCCTCCTACCTCAGCCTCCCATGTAATTAGGACTACAAACATGCCCCACCACATCCAGTTAATTTTTTAAATTTTTAGTAGAGATGAGGCCTCACTGTGTTGCCGAGACTGATCTTGAACTCCTGAGCTTAAGAGATCTTCCTTCCTCACCCTCCCAAAGTGTTAGGACTACAGGCGTGAGCCACTACGCCTGTCCATTTGTGAGGTTTTGATGCAGGCACACAGCGTGTTAGTTTATAAAGTTTGTAATAATTTGTCACACGCAGCCCTAGGAAGCTAACATAGCTGAGTTTCCTGGTTCTTCTCTATATCACATCTGCTAGGGCTACATGTCCAAAACGGCTTCTTCACTCACTTGTCTGGTGCCTGGGCTGAGATGGCTGAAACATCTGGGGCTCTGTCTCCACATGGCATTTATACATAAGTAGCTTGGGCTTCCTCACAGCATGGTGGTCTCAGGGCAGTAGTACTTTTACATGGCAACTGGTTTCCCCAGAGTGAGAGTTCCAAGATTCAGAAAGTAAAAAATAATAGTTTCTTGGTTCCAAAACGCACAGCAAAGCTTCCACCACATTCTGCTGGTCAAAGCAGTTACAGGGTCACTTATATTCCAGAGGCAGAAATACAGACACCACCTCTTTAAGCCACCACAATGACAGGTGGTGATACATGATTAGAGAAAGCCCTAAACAGGAACCCTGTCCCTCATCTGCCACCCAAATACCATGGAAGATGTCCTTTTTTTTTTTTTTTGAGATAGAGTCTCGCTGTATCACATAGTGGTGTGATCTTGGCTCATTGTAACCTCCGCCTCCTGGGTTCAATTAATTCTCCTGCCTCAGCCTTCTAAGTAGCTGGAATTACAGGCATCTGCTACCAAACCCGGTTAATTTTTGTAATTTTAGTAGAGATGAGGTTTCGCCATATTGGCCAGGCTGGTCTCAAACTCCTGACCTCAAGTGATCTGACCATCTCGGCTGCTCAAAGTGCTGGGATTACAGGCACGAGCCACCACAGCCAGCCAAAGATGTCTTATTTTTTTTCTTCATTAGCCACTAGGCTTCATGGGGAATGTAATTTTTGTCTCCATGGGTTGCCTTAGCAAATGATGGGAAGAAAGATGAGTTCTTCAATATTGTGCTCCCAGAGTGCCATTGAAATGGCAGTTCTCTTTTTCTGATAGTCCTGAGGCATCCTGGGAAATAGAGCCCAGCCTTTATCCCCTGTCCCCAGCACTTCAGGGGAAGTGCACTCCTGTCCTTATTCCTCACTGCAGTGCATGCAGGGAATTCTGGCCATCAGGTTATCTTCTATCTGTCTCCTGTCCCAAAGCATGCTGGGAAATGTGGGCATGTCTCCTTGGAACAATAAAATAACTGCAACTGTTGAAGTTTGGGAGATGTAAGACCGGAAGGTTTAGTGTTCAGTAGGTGACTTGGAAGGTTGCATTTGGAAGAAGTATAGAAAGAGGAGGCCGGGCGTGGTGGCTCACGCCTGTAACCCCAGCACTTTGGGAGGCCGAGGTGGGTGGATCACCTGAGGCTGGGAGTTCAAGACCAGCTTGACTAATATGGAGAAACCCCGTCTCTACTAAAAATACAGAATTAGCCGGGTGTGGTGGCACATGCCTGTAATCCCTGCTACTCAGGAGTCTGAGGCAGGAGAATCGCTTGAAGCTGGGAGGCGGAGAGCTGAGATCGCACGATTACACTTCCAGCCTGAGCAACAAGAGCGAAACTCTGTCTCAAAAAAAAAAAAGCCGGGTACAGTGGCTCACACCTGTAAGCCCAGCACTTTGGGAGGCTGAGGTGGGTGGATCACCTGAGGTCGGGAGTTTGAGACAAGCCTGACCAACACGGAGAAACACTGTCTCTACTAAAAATACAAAATTAGCTGGGCATGATGGCACACGCTTGTAATCCCTGTAATCCCAGCTACTCCGGAGGCCGAGGCAGGAGAATCACTTGAACCCGGGAGACGGAGGTTGTGGTGAGCCAAGATCGCGCCATTGCACTCCAGCCTGAGCAACAAAAGTGAAACTCTATTTCAAAAAAAAAGAAAGAGGAAAGAGACAAGAAATGTGGCTTGACAGTTAAAGACAGGCTTATTTTAGAGAAAACAAACCTGAGAGGGGCTTTTGGCTGAGTTAGGTTAAAGAGCCTTTTTTTTTTTTCAGACTAAAGGTATGTAAGGGTTTTGGAATCGGGCACTTATTGTAGGTTCGGAATGTTTTCATGTGAGGGAAAGTTTATTGCAGGGTTGGAATGTCTCTGGTTGGATGGGAAGCTATCTCAGCATTGGCATGTTTCTGGTCAGAGAGGGGTTTATCCTAGGGTTGGAATGTTTCTAGTTATGCTGACATTAGCCATTAGGCTGATGTTTTGGGGCTGGATTTAGCTGGTTTTTAATCAAGGGGAATTTAGAATGATCATGTTTATTCAAGAAGGTGATGCTCCTGCTCTGGCAGCATTTGGAGGCCAGAAATAGATGTGGAGGCAGCCCCCACAGGGACTTCCAACCCAGGCAGGGGCCTCAAACGTGACCCCTGATTCCAGGAGCCTGTGGAATGGTGTCCCCCACCATTTATTCTCCCAAAGATAGACACTACGAAGAAAGGCAGGCCTGGCCTTGTTCACTGGTACAAAATCTTTATTTCAGTAATAAATAAATAATATGAATATTAATTAATAATAACAACAACAACACAACGGCGGCGACAACATTAATAATGAAAGCTCTCCCACTGGCCCACAGCCTTCCTCCAGCTTTTCTCTTCTGCATCTCACAACTTTGTGAGATAGGTATTTTCACAGCTGGGAAAACTGAGGTCCAGAGAGGTCAGCACACTGGCCTGAGGTCACACAGCAAGTCTGTAGGGCTGGGAGCTGAGGGAAGCGCAAAGGGTCCCCCTGGATCCAGCCAGGGCAGAGAAGGGGGTTTTGGGTTTAGGTCCAGAGGAGAGTGCCTCCCCACAGTCTGGCAGTCATCAGCCCAGTGATGGTAAGGCTGAGATGGGCAGGGCCAGGCTGGGGAGCGGCTTTGCTGCGGTGCTGGATACCCTCGGCTGGGTCGTTACAGTCATTTTCAGTACAGCAGGAGACATCGATGTGGCTCATGCTGAAGGCGTCACTCGCGTGGTCACGTTGGCACATTGAAGAGGTTGCACAGCCTCTTACCATGTAGCTTTTGTTTAGCGGTTCTGAGGAAAGAGGAGACTGAGTGAGACTTCCAGCTCCAGGGCCCAGGACTAGAATTCTCCGGTAGGTGACCTGCCACCTTGTGGTGGGTCCCACCTTCACTACCACCTAGAGGAAGCAGCAGTTCTCAGGCCTAGGCACGGTGGCTCATGCCTGTGATCTCAACACCTTGGGAAGCCGAGGAGAGAGGAGAGCTTGAGCCCAGGAGTTCCAGACCAGCCTGGACAACATAGCA
The DNA here is from genome assembly GCF_001604975.1 of Cebus imitator. Lineage (NCBI taxonomy): Eukaryota > Metazoa > Chordata > Mammalia > Primates > Cebidae > Cebus > Cebus imitator. The sequence goes on from NW_016107611.1 coordinate 312,587, forward strand.
AAACCCTGTCTCTACAAACATAAACAAAAGCTGCAGCCCCAGCCACTCGGGAGGCAGAGGTGAGACGATCACTTGAGCTCAGGAGATCGAGGCTGTGGGGAGCTATGATTGCGTCACTGCATTCCCGCCTGGGCAACAGAGTGAGACCTGTCTCAAAAAAA
>NW_016107611.1:313007-314094 GCF_001604975.1 Cebus imitator
GGGGGAGAGAGGGGGAGGGGGGAGAGGAGAGAGGAGAGAGAGGGGAGAGGGGAGAGACGGGAAGGGGGAGGGAGTAGGAGATGGGGGGAGGGGGGTGGGGGGAAGGGGTAGCGGGTAGAGGGGAGAGCAGCAGTGGTTCTTAAAGTGTGGCTCAGGAACCCCCGAGACCCTTTCAGGAGATCTGTGAAATCAAAATTATTCTCATAATAATACTAAAATATATGGCTTTTTCAGTCTCCTAAGTGTATAATGGAGTTTTCCAAAAACTCCAGAACATGTAATATTGCAACAGACTGAAGGCAGAAGCTTCCATGAGGACCCAGCTGTCTACTATTAAGCTGGACATCAAAGAGATGTGCAACACAGCAAAATAAAGCTACTTTTCTCATTACTCTTGAGACACTGTCTCACTCTGTTGCCCAGGCTACAGTGCAGTGGTGCAGTCTCAGTTCATTGCAACCTCCACCTCCCAGGCTCAGGTGATCCTCCCACCTCAGCCTCCCAAGTAGCTGAGACTACAGGCACGTACCACTATGCCCAGCTAATTTTTGTATTTTTTGTAAAGAGAGGATTTTGCTATGTTGCCCAGGCTGGCCTCAAATTCCTGGGCTCAAGTGATCCACCCACCTTGGCCTCCCAAAGTAATGGGATTATAGGCGTGAGCCACCATGCCTGGAGGCCATTACATCTTTTCTTTGGAAACTACAGTCATTTTTCATGAAAATATTATGTTAATGTGTAGTGAGTTTTTATTGTTATAAGATTAATTCATAAGTAAATCTTTAAAGATTTTTCAGTTTTGGCTGGGCATGGTGGTTCATGCCTGTAATCCCAGCACTTTGGAAGGCCAAGGTGGGCGGATGACAAGGTCAGGAAATTGAGATCATCCTGTCCAACATGGTGAAACCCTATCTCTACTAAAAATACAAAATTTAGCTGGGTGTGGTGGCGCATGCCTGTAATCCCAGCTACTCGGGAGGCAGAGGCAGGAGAACTGCCTGAACCTGAGAGTCAGAGGTTGCAGCAAGCCAAGATCACGCCACTGCACTCCAGCCTGGCGACAGAGCAAGACTTCATCTCAAAAAAA
>NW_016107611.1:317459-318694 GCF_001604975.1 Cebus imitator
AAAAAAAAAAAAAAGATTTCTCAGTTTTAATTTTTAATATGGCATTTATCTATAGAAATCACTGACATAAACAATAAACAACAACTTTTTTTTGAGACAAAGTCTCATTCTGTCATCTAGGCTGGAGTGCAGTGGTGCAATCTCCACTCACTGCAACCTCCTCCTCCTGGGTTCAAGAGATTCTCGTGCCTCAGCCTCCTGAGTAGCTGGGGTTACAGGTGTGGGACAGCACACCCAGCTAATTTTTGTATTTTTTTGTAGAGACAGGATTTCACCACGTTGGCCAGGCTGGTCTCATACTCCTGACCTCAAGTGGTCCACCACCTCGGCCTCCCAAAGTGCTGGGATTACAAGTGTGAGCCACCATGCCTGGCCAGCAATAATTTTTAAGAGCATGAAGGAGTTGAGACCAAAGACCTTATGAACCACTGGAATACAGAGACCTTTCCAGGACATCACAAGACCAAAGCCTGAGATGTCTTCAGCAAATCCCCCAACCCACAAGAAATCTTGCCACCAAAGAATTCCACCTTTTTTTTTTTTTTCTTTTTTTCTTTTTCTAAAGATGGGGAACTTGCCATGTTGCCTGGGCTGGTCTCAACCTCCTGCCATCAAGAGATCCTCTGGTCTCAGCCTCCCAAAGTGCTGAGAGTACATGCTTGAGCCACCACACCCAGCCTGAATTCCACTATTCTATGGCAAAAACGTTTACATTCTGATGGATAAGTCCTAATTCCTTACAACAATATCCACTCACCTGAAGAAAATCCCACCTTTTCCACAGGGAGATCCACCAAAGTTAAGTCCAGCTTAACTGGAAGTCAGTCTCTTGGAGAACCTTCTACCCCCAGTAAGTATCCCCTCTCAGCCTCGGAAAGGGCCTCACCGTAAATGCCGGTGGCTTCTAGACATTGGTTCATGGGGCCTCGGCAGTCAGTGAGGACAATGTTTTCAGAGGAACATCCATGGGTGCTGTTCCCCTGGCAGCTGTAACACCGGTGGCCATTCTTCGGCAGATTTGCAAGTGACAGGACTTAGGAGAAGACCAGAGACACAGAGACCAAGAAGATTAGTGCCTGGATCCCCACTTCCTTGAATGACTTCCCCAGGACTCCCACTCGGAGCCAGAGATGTCTTGGAGCCACCTTGTGGTCAGGCATCTGAATGGCATTTGGAGGAGGGATGGTTTTCCAGGGCTTGAGAGAAACCTCAACTTTTTTTTTTTTTTTTTTTTT
>NW_016107611.1:322359-329505 GCF_001604975.1 Cebus imitator
GGCATGAGCCACCATGCCCAGCTAATTTTTATGTTTTTAGTAGAGACAAGGTTTCCCCATGTTGGTCAGGCTGGTCTTGAATTCCTGACCTTGTGATCTGCCCGCCCCGGCCTCCCAAAGTGCTGGGATTACAGGTGTGTGCCACTGTACCTGGCCAGAACTTACAAGTTCTTACTATTATTATTACTAAAAAATTTTTTTGAGATGGGTCTTGCTATGTTGCCCAGACTTGTCTCAAACTCCTGGCCTCAGGTGTTCCTCCTGCCTCCAAAAATGCTGGGATTACAGGTGTGAGCCACTGCCTCCAGAGAGAATTCACAGTTTAGAGCTACACTAGCCAATCTGATAGCCACTGGGCACATGTGGTTGTTTAAATTTAAATATATTAATATTAATTGAATCTTAAAATTCAGTTCACATTTCAAGTGCTCACTGACCGCAATCTCCACCTCTCGGGTTCAAGCAATTCTCCTGCATCAGCCTCCTGAGTAGCTAGGATTACAGGCGCCAGAATAGACCACGTATAGTAGTGGCTATTAATATTGGACAGCACAGATATGGAACATTTCTATGTGTTGACAGTGCTGGGTAATAGAGACAGGAATCTAGATTACACTGGAGGGAGGCACAGTGAAAGTGTCTCTGAAGATGATACATTAAAGCTAAGGCCTCCCAGGACTTTGGGAGGCCAAGGCGGGTGGATCACCTGAAGTTGGGAGTTCAAGACCAGCCTGACCAACATGGAGAAATCCCATCTCTACTAAAAATATAAAATTAGCTGGGCAGGGTGGCACATGCCTGTAATCCCAGATACTCAGGAGGTTGAGGCAGGAGAATCGCTTGAACCTGGGAGGCAGAGGTTGCAGTGAGCCAAGCTTGCGCCATTGCACTCCAGCCTGGGCAACAAGAGCAAAACTCCATTTCAAATAAATAAAATAAAGCTGAGGCCTAATGGATGAGAAGTTGGCAGCAGGGTGAATTTTTGGGGAAGATGTGTTCTTGGGGGAGGATACTGCATGTGCAAGGGCCATGAGGCCAGATGGGTTTTGGTGGTTGTAGAAACTAAATGAAGGTCAGGTACAGCGGCTCACGCCTGTAATCCCAGCACTCTGGGAGGCTGAGGAAGGTGGATCACTTGAGATCAGGAGTTCGAGACCAGCCTGGCCAATGTGGTGAAACCCCACCTCTACTAAAAATACAAAAAAATTAGCCAGGTGTGGTGGCATTCGCATGTAGTCCCAGCTACTCAGGACGCTGAGGCAGGAGAATTGCTTGAACCCAGGAGGTGGAGGTTGCAGTGAGCTCTGGCAGCCATTTTGGACTATGAAGCATTTTGAGAATGGAAGTGATGTGTAAGAAACGAGATTGTGCCACTGCACTCAAGCCTGGGTGACAGAGTGAGACTCCATCTCAAAAAAAAAAAAAAAAAAATTTAGCTGGGTGCGGTGATGCACATCTGTAGTCCCAGCTCCTTGGGAAGCTGAGGTGGGAGGATCACTGGAGCCCAAGTGTTTGAGGCGGTGCTGAGCCGTGACTGCGCCACTGCACCCCAGCCTGGGCAACAGAGCGAGACCCTGCCTCTAAAGAAAACACAAAACCCTCAAAACCAAACTAAACTAAACAAAGACCTGAGGCAGACAGGTGCCAAATTACATAGGTCATAGTAAGGCCTTTGGATCTTATTCTAAGAGGAAGGGAAGTAATTGAAGTGCCTGAGAAAGGAGGGTGACATGATCTGATTTACATTAAAAAATAAAAAATTGGCAGTGCAGGGTGGCTCACACCTGTAATCCCAACACTTTGGGAAGCTGAGCCCAGGCGTTTGTCATCAGCCTGGGCAACCTAGCAAGACCCTGTCTCTATCAAAAATACAAAAATAGCTGGTTGTGGTGGCGTGCACCTGTAGTCCCAGCTACTCCAGTGGCTTAGGTGGGAGGAACTCCTGAGCCTAGGAGTTTGAGGCTGCATTGAGCCATGATCTCACCAGTGCACTCCAGCGTGGGTGACACAGTGGGACCCCCCCCCCCCCCCCTACATTTGGCATTTCTCCCCCTGCTATCCCCCCCCCCTCCCCCCCCCCCCCCCCCCCCCCCCCCCGCCCCCCCCCGCTCCGCCCCCCAAAAATCACTCGCTGCTGGGTTGAGACTTGGCTGTAAGGTAGCAGGAGTGGAAGCAAGGAGATCAGAGAGGAGGTCATTGCAACAGCCTGGGCAAGAAGTCAGCTTGGCTCAGCCCAGGTGGTGGCAGTGGAGGTGGTGAGGAGGGGGAGGACTGGAGAGAAACGAGATGGGAAGCTCCGTCGCCACACTGGAGTGCAACGGGGCGATCTCGGCTCACGGCAACCTCCACCTCCCGGGTTTAAGCAATTATCCTGCCTTAGCCTCCAGAGCAGCTGGGACTACAGGCACGTGCCACCATGCCTGGCTAATTTTTGTATTTTTAGTAGAGACAGGATTTCACCTTGTTGGCCAGGATAGTCTGGATCTCCTGACCTCATGATCCACCTGCCTCAGCCTCCCAAAGTGCTGGGATTATAGGCATGAGCCACTGCGCCCGGCTAGTCTCACTGAATTCTTTTTTTTTTTCTCTTTTAGTAGAGATGGGGTTTCACCATGTTGGCCAAGCTGGTCTTGAACTCCTGACCTCAGGTGATCCGCCCGCTTCAGCCTCCCAAATTTTGCTGGGATTATAGGCGTGAGCAAAATTCTTCTTTGAAGAAAGGCCTAGCCTCTCAGTGGCTCATGCCTATAATCCCAGCACTTTGGGAGGCTGAGGCAGATGGATCACTTGAGGTCAGGTGTTCAAGACCAACCTGGCCAACATGGTGAAACCCCGTCTCTACTAAAAATACAAAAATTAGCCGGGCATGGTGGCGGGTGCCTGTAATCCCAACTACTCGGGAGGCTAAAGCAGGAGAATCGCTTGAACCCAACCGGCAAAGGTTGCAGTGAGCAGAGATCCAGCCACTGCACTCCAGTCTGGGCAACAGAGTAAGACTCCGTCTCAAAAACAAACAAACAAACAAAAAGACCTGATACTCCCATTTTTCACAAAAGGAAACAGAGGCCCAGGGAGGAGCTGATTGCCCGAGAGTGACTGCACCGTCTGCCTGCATGCAGGCCCCTGCCCGACCCCACGCCTTGCCCATGTCTCTTGTTCCTTACTTGGGCCCCCGTTGCATTTGGTGGTATTGCAGCACTTCAGGAAGTGGAAGGTGTCTTCACTGTGGAAACCAGCGATGCCTGGGCAGCCAGGAAGGTAGCCACAGCCACGGATGTGGTGGTCATCCTTTGGAGGCCCTATAGGGGCCAGGGGACAGAGGTTGGATGTCAGATTGTGCATGAGGAACTAAGATGGGATTTGCCCACCATAGCAGGCATTCAGCCATTCTCTACTTCACCCTTCATCATAGGACCCTCATTTTATCTAGGACAATCACAGATCTTGTCGAAAACGACATATTCCTGCCCCTGTAGGTATGGTCATGTGATGAAATTCAGACCAATGTGATATAAATAGAAGTGCTTTAAGGGACTTCCAGAAAGGAGAACCCTTACAGAAGGAGGAGTGTCCTGTTTTTTGTCCCTTTTCTTTTCTTCTTCCTCCTTTCTGGAACTTACATGTGAGGCCTGGAGCTCTGGCAGCCATTTTGGACTATGAAGCATTTTGAGAATGGAAGTGATGTGTAACAAATGGGAAGGCGGCCAGGTGCGGTGGCTCACACCTGTAATCCCAGCACTTTGGGAGGCTGAGGCAGATGGATCACGAGGTCAGGAGTTAGAGACCAGCCTGATCAACATGGTGAAACTGCCTCTTCTAAAAATACAAAACTTAGCTGGGCATGGTGGTGGCACGCACATGTAGTCCCAGCTACTCAGGAGGCTGAGGCAGGAGAATCACTTGAACCCTGGAGGCAGAGGTTGCAGTGAGCCAAGATTGCACCATTGCACTCCACCCTGGGCGACACAGCAAGACTCCATCTCAAAAACAGAACAAAACAAAACAAACAAACAAACAAAAAAACCCAAGAAGGCATCTGGGTTCCTGGTGACCCTGGAACTGTCCTTGTGATCCTGGACTTCCTATCACTGGACTTCCTGTGTGTGAGAGAGCTTTGCCACTTGCTGACATCCCTGTCACTTTGAGGTTGTTGTTAAGTGCAGTCTTGGGGAGGAGCAGAGCATGGAGGAGTTCCAGCAGGTTGGGGCTCACCCTCCTCAGCTTCTGAGGTCCGGTGGGTCACCACATCCACGCACTGTTCTTTAGGGCTGGTGCATTGCAGGCTCTGGTGCCGGCCCCTCTCACAGCTCATGTCTGATGAGCCACAGGAAATGCATTCCAGGAAACGGCTTCGGGGAAAGGTGACAGCCGGGCCTGTTGGGAAGAGGAGCAGGGGAGTGAGACTCCGTGGGGACAGTCCTGGAGCTCCAGCTCTGCGAGGACTCGCTCGGCATCAGTTCCTCCTTATCCCCTCCTGCAGCCAGTCATCGAGCCCTGCCTATTCTGCCTGCTGAATCTTTCTAGAATCCACCCCTCCTTTCAGCCCCATGGCCCAGTCCAGCTCAGACCTCCTTCAACTCCAGCTACCTCCCTAGCCTCTGGTTTCCATTCTTGTCACCCCCTACTCATGCCAGTGCAGCATTCCCACATGGTCCTAGAAGTATATTTCTTTCCTTTTTTTTTTTTTTTTTTTTTTTTTGAGAGGGAGTCTCACTGTGTCACCCAGGCTGGCATGCAATGGTGTGGTCTCGGTTCACTGCAACCTCCACCTCCTGGGTTCAAGTGATTCTCCTGCCTCAGCCTCTGGAGTAGCTGGGATTTCAGGCGCTTGCCACCACACCTAGCTAATTTTTGTATTTTTAGTAGAGACATGGTTTCACCATGTTGGTCAGGCTGGTCTTGAACTCCTGACCTCAAATGATCCACCTGCCTTGGCCTCCCAAAAAGCTGGGATTACAGGCGTGAGCCACAAAGTCCAGCCTTCCCCACTCTCCCCACCCCGAGACAGAGTCTCACTCTGTCACCCAGGCTGCAGGCTCATGAAGGATCCAGCCACAACCACCTAGCTAAGGCACTCCAGGGTTTTTGACCTTCAGAAACTTTGTGAAATAACGCATGCTTATTTTAGTGCTGCAAACTGTAAGGCAGCAATAGATAATAGATAAGCAATAGATAATACACTACCTAATCGTCCCTGGGATCAAAGACTCACTTGGCTGATTTGTGGTCACTTTGCCTTTTGCACGGACCTTGTGGTGTCGGCCAGCTGGATCCGTGACTTTTCCCTGGAAACACCAGAGTCTTTCCTCTGCCCAGGCCTTGGCTCACACCATTTCCCATGCTTGGCATGCCCTCCCCGTCCTGACCCCAGATACATCTGAGCTGAGTCCAGGCCAAGTCTTAAAAACGTTAGAGGACCATGTTGGCCAAGGCTCTCAACTGGCAAGGTGCGAGCTGTAATTAGGCAAATCATTTACATCCAAAGCCCCCCCGTCCCCCTCAAAGAAAAATAACTACAAAGCCAATAACCCATGTCTTCTCACACAAACTTCCATGAAGGTGAAAACGCAAAATCTCATCTTTGCCAAAGTAGCTGTTCACACCTAGCACATCTACTTTCTCTAACTCCTACTCATTCTTCAGTTTCACCTGTCATCTTCAATTTCACCTCTTTTAGGAAGCCCTCCCTGACCCATCAGGCTGGGACATGTGCCTACTTTGAGCTCCCACTGCCCCCTGGACTTTGAGCTCCTCCTGCCCACTCTGGGTGGTCACTCATGGGTCTCCTGTGTAAACTCTCTCTCTTTTTTTTTTTTTGACATGGAGTCTGGCTCAGTTGCCCAGGCTGGAGTGCAGTGATGTGATCTCAGCTCACTGCAACCTCTACCTCCTGGGTTCAAGCTATTTTCCTGCTTCAGCCTCCTGAGTAGCTTCCATTACAGGCGCCCACCACCATGCCTGGCTAATTTTTGTATATTTTTTAGTAGAGATGGGGTTTCACCATGTTGGTCAGGCTTGTCTTGAACTAACTCCTAATCTCATGATCCGCTTGCCTTGGCCTCCCAAAGTGCTGGGATTACAGGTGTGAGCCACCGCACCTGGTTGTGTGAATTCTTTTTGTGCCACTGTTCTAAATGCCAATGAGCCTCAGAGTTACTTTCTTTTCTTTCTCTCTGTCTTTTTTGAGACAGGGTCTTGCTCTGTCTCCAAGGCTGGAGTGCATTGGCACAATCATGGCTCACTGCCACCTCGACCTCCCTGAGCTCAAGTGATTCTCCCATCTCAGCCCACTGAGGAACTAGGACTACAGGTGTGTGCCACTACACCCGGCTAATTTTTGTATTTTCTGTGGAGATGAGGTCTTGCCGTGTTGCCCAGGCTACTCTCAGATTCCTGGGCTCAAACGATCCTCCCGCTTCAGCCTCCCAAAGTGCTGGGATTACAGACCTGAGCACTGCACCTGGACAGGCTCTGTTTTAAGTCCTTTTTATTTCTCACAGTATAGACTCTCCCATGGGGCAAATATCAATTGACACGACTTCATTTCCATCTATCTGCTCATCACTCACAAATCTCTCTCTGGTTCAGACTTGTCTAGGAGCTCCAGACCTGTGCATGCAACTCTCTTTGATGCCCCATGGCTAGAACTCAAACACCTGTCCCAAATGAAATTCCCTGTCTTCTCCTACAACTGACCCTTTTCTTGAAGTCCACATGTCCAAGGCAGCCCCATGCGGTCCCCAGGGCAGAAGCCTGGCAGACCCCTCGCTCCTCCCCATCTGTACATCAATCCACACGCTTCTACTGTTCCATCTCCTAGTTCTCTCATCCTTTTCCTCTGCTATGTCTGACCTCTATCAAGCACATCTGCAGAGTTCTTCACTTGAGTCACTGTTCTACATTTTCTGCTGGACTCTTTTAAAACACAGATTCCAGGTGCCAAAACGTACCCTTTCCTCTGTCGTCCTAATGTATTGATTGTAGCAGTTTTCATGTGTCCTGTCATAAAATCCACTATCTGAGTCACTACAACTCTGTTTCTATAGTTGGATTTTGCCCTTGGTTTCTGGTCAATTGGTCCTTTTTATTTTCTTCAGAAAACCTTGTAAAGTTGTTTTTTTTTTTTTTTTTTTTTTTTTTTTTTTT
>NW_016107611.1:329606-359761 GCF_001604975.1 Cebus imitator
TTTTAAGAGATGGGGTCTTGCTATGTTGTCCAGGCTGGCGTACAGTGGCTACTCATAGGCATAATCCTGCTACTGATCAGCACAAGAGTTTTGACCTGCTCCATTTCTGACCTGGGCTACTTCAACCCCGCCTTAGAAAATCTGGTGGTCCCCTGTTCCTGGGAGATCACCATATTGATACCAAACTTAGTGCAGACACCCGATTGATATAGCACACGACAGCACAGAACTCTCAGGCTCAAGCAATCCTTCCAAGTGGTTGGGATTACAGACACACGCCACCATGCCCGGTTATCTTGTAAGTTTTCATCACATGCCAGACATTATAGATAAAAATCTGTCAAGGGCCTAAATGATGTTTTCTTCTTCCAGAGTCAGGCTTTCATTCCTGTCAAGGATTGCATCTAGGCTTGTTTAAAGCTGGTCTATTTCACGTTGGCCCTTACCCCTAGGATGGTCTTGAGGGGAGAGCCTGAGGTGCTTACCAAGGCCTCTCCAGCTTGGCAACCTGTGTCCCCAGCATCACATGCCTGCTGGAAGCCTTGCTCGCTTTTGTAGCTTCCCAGTTACTATTTTTCTCTTCCAAGTTTCTTGGGCTCTCACCCTGTGCATGTACAGCTTGCCAATGACTTGAGGGAGATTTGTTTGCAGATTGGGGACTCCCTTTTCTGTGGTCCCATCCATTCCAGGATTTTAACTCTCATCCTCCAGACATTCTGGCAGCCCTAAACTCCAACCTCCGTCTTCTCAGTCTAGCGACTCTCTTTCCGTCTGGGCTCTCTTTCCCTTCCACAGCAGCAGATTGGCAAGTGCACTCCGGGAAAAAGCCAGGTTGTCTGTGGGACCCACATTCTACGCCTTCCTCATTTCAGAGGTGGTAGCAGCTCAAGTTTCTCCTTTCCTTTCTTTCTTTCTTGAGACGGAGTCTCACTCTGTCGCCCAGGCTGGAGTGCAGTCATGCAATCTTGGCTCACTGTAACATCTACCTCCCGGGTTCAAGCGATTCTTGTGCCTCGGCCACCTAAGTAGCTGGGACCACAGGCATATGCCACCACACCTGGCTAACTTTTGTATTTTTAGTAGAGATGGGGTTTCGCCATGTTGCCCAGGCTGGTCTTGAACTCATGAGCTCAAGCAATTCGCCTGCCTTGGCCTCCCAAAGTGCTGGGATTACAGACACGAGCCACTTCGCCCAGCCAAGTCTCTCGTTTCATTTGCAGCTCTCCAATGACTTCCAATAATTGTTTATTATTTGTCCAGCATTTGTAACTATCATTGGCAGAGGCGTGCTCCGATTCAAGTGACTCCATCATGACCAGAATTGCAGGTCCCCTCTCCACATAATCCACCACTAAGGCCTGCTTCTAAGTAGCTTTTTTTTTTTTTGGCTTTTGTTGAGACAGGGATTTGCTCTGCTGCCCAGGCTGGAGTGCAGTGGCGTGATCACAGCTCACTGCAGCCTCCAACTCCTGGGCTCAAGCAATCCTCCTGCCTCGGCCTTCCAAAGTGCTGGGATTACAGGCGTGAGCCACTATGCCTAGCCGGAATAGCCCTTTTTTTTTTTTTTTGGGACGGAGTTTCGCTCTTGTTACCCAGGCTGGAGTGCAATGGCGCGATCTTGGCTCACCGCAACCTCCGCCTCCTGGGTTCAGGCAATTCTCCTGCCTCAGCCTCCTGAGTAGCTGGGATTACAGGCACGCACCACCATGCCCAGCTAATTTTTTGTATTTTTAGTAGAGATGGGGTTTCACCGTGTTGACCAGGATGGTCTCGATTCCTTGACCTCGTGATCCACCCACCTCGGCCTCCCAAAGTGCTGGGATTACAGGCATGAGCCACTGTGCCTAGCCGGAATAGCTCTTAAATCCATCCACTTCTCTTTCTCTGCACACCTGACACCCTAGTCCTGCTGCCCTCCTCTCCACCTGGACAACCTCACCTCCCCCCAAGTTGGTTTCCCCTCATCTACTGTTGCTTCCTTTCAATCTATCTTCTGTTCTGTGGTCAGAATAATTTGTTAAAAATGTAAATGAGGACCGGGCTCATGCCTATAAACCCAGCACTTTGGGAGGCCAAGGCGGGCAGATCGCGAGGTCAAGAGTTCGAGACCCGACTGGCCAACGTGGCAAAACCGCATCTCTACTAAAAATACGAAAAAATTAGCTGGGCATGGGGCCAGGCGCCTGTAATCCCAGCTACTGGGATAACTGTAGTGCAGTGGCATGAGCTCGGCTCACTGCAACCTCCATCTCCCAGATTCAAGCAATTCTCCTGCCTCAGCCTCCCAAGTAGCTGGGATTACAGGCACCTGCCACTACGCCCGGATACCTTTTTGTATTTTTGGTAAAGAAGGGGTTTCACCATGTTGGCCAGGCTGGTCTTGACCCCTGACCTCGTGATCGGCCCCTCTCGGCCTCCCAAAGGGCTGGGATTATAGGTGTGAGCCGCTGCGCCCAGCTTTTTTTCTTCTTGATAGGATCTCGCTCTGTCACTTGGGCTGTGGTGCAGTGGTGCGATCATAGCTCACTGCAGCCTCCACCACCTGGGCTCAAATGATCCTCCTGCCTCAGCCTCCCAAGGAGATGGGATCACAGGCATGTGCCACCACGTCTGGCTAATTTTTGTAATTGTTGTAGAGTCACATTGCCCAGGCTGGTCTGGAACTCCTGGGCTAAAACAATCCTCCCATCTTGGCCTCCCAAAGTGTTGGGATTACAGGCATGAGCCACCGCACGTGGCCTCCACTGGCTGTTTCTTAATCTGATTCCTACTCATCCTTCAAAACCCAGCTTAGCTGCCACTTCCCCTAGGAAACCTTCCCTGACCTGAGTCAGGTATCGCCTCTGGGGCCCCTCCTCCTCCCTCATCCCAGCCCTGACCCCTCTGCCTGTGCTTCCCCCTTCCGAGCCCAGACTAATCTATTAGGTTGTACAAAAGCAATTGCGGTTTCTGCTGTTGCTTTTTTAAAAAATTTTTTGAGAAGGAGTCTCGCTGTGTCTCCCAGGTTGGAGTGCAGTGGTGTGATCTCAGCTCACTGCAACCTCCACCTCCCTGGTTCAAGCCATTCCCTTCCCTCAGCCTCCTGAGTAGCTGGGATTACAGGTGCCTGCCACCACGTCCAGCTATTTTTTTTGCATTTTTAGTAGAGATGGGGTTTCACCATGTTGGTCACGCTGGTCTTGAACTCCTGACCTCAGGTGATCCGCCCACCTCAGCCTCCCAAAGTGCTGGGATTACAGGCATGAGCCACCGCGCCCAGCCTCTGCCATTGCTTTTAATGGCAAAAGCTGCAATTACTTTTGCACCAAACTAATAATCAGTCACTGATGATGGGTCTGTTGTCACCTCTACACACACACACACACACACACACACACACACACACACACACTGGACTGTGAGTCTCTTGGAGTCAGGCAGGGCACAAGGCTGTCTTGGTCACTGCTGTGTCCCCAGCATCATGTAGGTACCGACTGCAGCTTAACCAACTATTCAAGTTGCCACAGACAGGGTACAATGGCATTAGAAATGGGGATGATACAGGCATCTCAGTTATTGGATTACCAAATTGACAGCTGCTGCCTCAAGCTCCCAGTGGACCCCTGACCACTCCCAGCTCTCTCCCCAGGGCCCTTCATGTCCCTGTGACCCATCATGGAAAGGGGTAACACCAGGCCCAACAGGGGACTCCAGGAGTTTGTCCCAGCACTGACCGATGTTGTTAAATGTTTTCACTATCATCTCTGAATGCACTACTTAGAGCCAAGTATTGGTGCTTTCCCTAAGCACATCTGGCCTAAAGAGGAAGCTCACATCCTCTCTTGTCACTTCCTCAGAACAAACATCTGATTTGGCCCCCCCAACAGATTAAAGTTTGAGGTCAGGATGGATGAAAACCAGCCAGAATCAGGATGAATGAACAACAAAGAAAACCCAGTGCAAACGTAGCACTCTGCTCACTGACGTCACCGTGACTGGACTGGCCTTACCCTATTTCCTTCCTGACCAGGTCCAGAAAGAGGAATCTCTGCTGACCATGCACCACAGGTCCATTTCTTCCCCACACTCCCTCTCCTGTGGGAATTTACGAGAATTTGACCCTTTCTAAGTCTTTTTCTTAAAATGATCAGAGCCTGAACGTGGAATTCGACAAAGGGGCTTCTGGATGTTTCTTTTTCCTTTTTTCTTTCTTTCTTTGAGACAAGGCTTTTGTCTCTTTCTTTCTCTGTTTCTCTCTTTCTCCTTCCTTCCTTCCTTCCTTCTTCCTTCTTCCCTCCTTCCCTCTCTTCTTTCTTTCTTTTTTCTTTTTCTTTCTCCTTCCTTCTCTTTTTCTTTCCTTATATCCCTTTCCTTCTCTTTCTCCTTTCTTCTTGTCCTTTCCTCTTTTCTTTACTTCCCTCCTTCCCTCCTTCCCTCCTTCCTTCCTTCCTTCTTTCCTTCCTTCCTTCCTTCCTTCTTTCCTTCCTTCCTTCTATTTCTTTCTGCCTGCCTGCTTGCCTTTCTGGCTCCTTCCTTTCTTTACTCCCTTCCCTCCCTCCCTCCCTCCCTCTCTTTCCTTCCTTCCTTCTTTCTTTCTTATTTATTTCTCCTTCCTTCCCTTTTCTTTCCTTCTTTATGTCCCTTCCCTTCTCTCTTTCTATCTTCTTTCTCTCTTCCTTCCTTCCTTTCTTCCTTTCTCTCTCTCTCTCTCTTTTCTGACAGGGTGTCACTCTGTCATCCAAGCTGGGGTGCAATGGCATGATCACAGCTCACTGCAGTCTTGAACTACCCGCTCAAGCCTTCTGAATAGCTAGGCTCCACCTCAGCCTTCTGAATAGCTAGGACTACAGGTGCATACCCCTATGTTTGGCTATTTTTAATTTATTTTTTGCAGAGACCAGGTCTTGCTATGTTGCCCAGGCTGGTCTTAAACTCCTGGGCTCAAGCGGTCCTCCCACCTTGGTCTCCCAAAATGCTTGGATTACCGGTGTGAGCCACCACACCCAGCCAATTATGGACATTCCTTCACATTTTCTTTTTTTCACTGTCCAAGTCAGAGACCATCTATTGCAGAGGATTCTCCCAACCTACTGTGGCCCATCTAATCCTCCCCTAAGAACATCGAGTCTCTGCTTGAATCCTGGCCCCTCAGCATCTATTGCTTGGACCATCTCCCATCCCAATGGATTGAGTTTAACCATCTCTTGCCCAATCGGATGGACAGACATAACTGAGACATCTCACCTATGTCTCATGCATTCATGTGAGCTTGTTAAGGGCAGAGCTGCAAGTTATACATAACAACCATACATACAAACATTCAGGATGGGGATTGGGTTAAGGATGAAAGTAAATGTGTTGTTGGGAGTGGGGTTTAGGGTAGCCTGAAATGAGGATGAGGTTGGAACTGTGTTTGGAACAGGGCTGGGTTTGAGTTGGGGACAGTGTTGGAGTAACATGAAGTTGGGGATAGAATTGGAGATGAAGTTGACTTGGGTTGGATATGGGGTCAAGAATGGGCTGGGGATGGGACTGAGCTAGAGATGGGTTGGGATGGGGTGTGACTGGGATAAGGCACGGACTTGGGGTTCGGCTGATGTAAAATTAAGGATAGGATTGGGATGATGATGAGGTTGAGCTGGGGATGGCTTGGGGTTGGGGCTGGCCAGGGCTGCCCTACTCACCAGAGCTGTCCTGGTTGCATAAGTCTAAGCCACACACAGCCTCAGTAAGGGTGGTGATCCTCACGCCAGTCCGAAAGCTCATGGTCCTGTTGGTCCTCTCTGAGTGGGTACAGCTTTTCTCCACCATATCCACCTCTTCCCCTTCTGCAAGAAGTGGATCTTCATTACCCCAGAGGCTCCTCTCAGCCCAGCCAGCCTCTGACGCTCCTGGTCTCAAGGTCACCCACTCCCAGGGCTGATCTTTGCCAGGCCCCTTCTCTTGTTTGAGTCCAACTCTGTCTTTTTCTAGAGTTAACCCTGCCTCCACCCTCACTCCAACAAGGAGCCTGCCCTATTTTATTTTATTTTATTTTAATTAACTTTTTTGGTGGGGATACAGGGTGTTGCTCTGTCACCCAGGCTGGAGTGCAGTGGCACAATCTCAGCTCACTACAACCTCTGCCTCATGGGTTCAGGCAATTCTCCTGGGACTCCTAAGCAGCCGGGACTACAGGCACATGCCACCATACTCGGCTAATCATTAATTTTTTTTTTTTTTTGAGACAGAGTTTCACTCTTGTTGCCCAGGCTGCAGTGCAATGGCATGATCTTGGCTCACTGCAACCTCTGCCTCCCAGGTTCAGGTGATTCTCCTTGCCTCAACCTCCTGAGTAGCTGGGATTACAGGCATGCACCACCATGCCCGGATAATTTTGTATTTTTAGCAGAGACAGGGTTTCTCCATTTTGGTCAGGCTGGTCTCGAATTCCCAACCTCAGGTGATCTGCCAGCCTTAGCCTTCTAAAGTGCTGGGATTACAGTTGTGAGCCACCGTGCCCAGCCCATTAATTAATTTTTTATTTTTATTTTTATTTTTTTGAGACAGAGCCTTGCAGGCTGGAGTGCAGTAACGTGATCTACCTCCACCTCCCACCTTCAAGCAATTCTCCGTTCTCAGCCTCCTGAGTAGCTGGGACTACAGGCACACGCCACCACGCCCAGCTAATTTTTGTATTTTTAGTAGAGACAGGGTTTCACCATGTTGGCCAGGTTGGTCTCAATCTCTTGACCTCCTGATCCACCCGCCTCGGCCTCCCAAAGTGCTGGGACTACAGGCGTGAGCCACCTCACCCAGCTCATTAATTTTTTGAGACAGGGTATCACTCTGTCACTCAGACTGGAGTGTAGTGGTGCAATCATAGCTCACTGCAACCTCGGCCTCTCTGAGCTCCTGGCCTCAAGCAATTCACTTGCCTCTGCCTCCCAAAGTGCTAGGATTACAGGTGTGAGCCACTGTGCTCAGCCTGTTTCCAATTTTCCATGTCACAAACATTGCTGCTAAGAACATTCTTTTCCTTTTTTTTCTTTTTTTCCCCGTTTTCTTGAGATGGAGTCTCATTCTGTCACCCAGGCTGGAGTGCAATGGCTTGATCTCAGCTCACTGCAACCTCTGCCTCCCGGGTTCAAGCGATTCTCCTGCCTCAGCCTCCCAAGTAGCTGGGATTACAGGCATGCGCCATCATGCCCAGCTAATTTTTGTATTTTTAGTAGAGACGGGGTTTCACCATGTTGGTCAGGCTGGTCCGAACTCCTGAACCTCAGGTGATCCACCCCTTTCAGCCTCCCAAAGTGCTGGGATTACAGGCGTGAGCCACCGCACCTGGTAGAATATTCTTATACATGTGTGTGGCCAAGGTTCTTTGGCATTTCTGCATGAAGAGGAGTTGAGCTGTAACGTATGCTAATCCTCATCTGGACTAGATATTGCCGAATCGCTCTAGGTGGCTGAGGTGCCAATTTACCCCCACCACAGACAAGGTCTGCAATTCCACATCCTTACTAACCACAGTATTGTCAGATTTTTAAATGCTTGCCAAGCTGGTGGGTGTGGAATGGGGTCTCTATGTTTTTGTTTTGTTTTTTTTAGTTTGCATTTCCCAGTTACTGGTGAGGAAGGATTCTCAATCACTCGCGGCTCCCTGCTGCGCTGGAGAGGCGTGTGTGTGTGTGTGTGTGTGTGTGTGTGTGTGTGTGTGTGTTTAGCTTACCTTCCCAGTGGCGCACGCTCGTGGTCCTGCAGAGGCTCTGTCCCAGGGCGCACTCCTCCACTCGGCAATTTCCGTGGCCGTTACACTGCATGCACCGCAGGCCCCAGGAGGCTGGGGAAAGGAAGGAGAGGGTAATTACGCTTAGCTCCAAAACGCCCCGCTCGCACTTGCATGTCCCAATACCAACACCAACTCTCCAGGCTCCGTCCATTCAGATTTGTGCTCCGCGTTCTGCTGGGTTCCAGCCGGCGGTCCTTCCAGTCTGTCCTTGGTGCACGTTCTAACTCCACCCCCCTAACTAAACATTCTATACGTGCCCACAAGTTCTTCCCCAAAGTCCTTTCCTGGCCCTCTTTTCCTTTAATTCCGTCCTCGTGAGGCGTATATCCTGACTGTGCTATCCCCGCCCTCTCTATCAGGAAGTTCTATTCCTGCTCCCATTAGGTCCTTCTCACTGCGCGGGCCCTCGGTCGATTATGCCTCTCTAGCTCTGCTGGGCATTCTAGCCTCGCCCTACCCCCGTCGATCTTTATGTTATATCCGCCATTCCCAGTGTCCTAATAGAACTATCCCTCCACTCACTCCGCCTGGTTCTGCCTGGCTCCAGAGCCTCTCTCCGCCCACTAGTTTATTCCCAAATTCTAGCCCCGGCCGTCAGCCCTCCGAGATTCGATTCCCAAATACTGTAGTTTCCCGAAGTTCTGTCTCCGCCCTCCAGCTCCCCAACGAGGTTTTGCCCCGCCCCAGGCTCCTTCTCGAGGCTTTAGTCCCGCCCTCTAGCTCCTCCTTGAGGTTCTAATTCGCTCTTTAGCTCTCCCCGAGGCCCTCCCCGCCCCTAGTTCCTCCCTGAGGTCATAACTCCGCCCCAGTCCCGCCTTGACATTTCAGCCCCGCCCTACAGCCCCGCCCCGAGGTCATAACACCGCCCCTTGGCCGCTTGAGCTCTTAGCCCCGCCCCGTAGCCCCGCCCCAAGCGTATAACCCCGCCCCTACCTCCTCCACGAGGTTCCGGCTCCGTCCTCTACCTCCTCCCCAAGGCTATAACCCTGCCCCTCAAGATTCTAGTCCCGCCTTCTAGCCACGCCCGGAGGTTATAACTCCGCCCTCTAGTTGCTCCTTGACATTATAACCCCGCCCTCTGGCTCCGTCCAGAGATTCCAGCCCCGCCCTCTGGCTCCTCCCCGACACTCTCTCCCCGCCCCAGGCTCCGCCCCGAGGTTGTAGCCCAGTCCCTGGGCCCACTTCCCGACCCCCCTGGCCTTCTTGGACATCCTCTCCAAGCTGTGCGTTCGGAGTCACAGTTACTAACTCCCGGCTTCCCGCGGTCTCGAGCGCTTTCCTACTTATTCATCGCTGCCCCAACACCCGGTGGCCACCTGCCCTGACTTCCTTTTCGAATTCCTCTCGTCTCTCGACCCAGTGCCTGCCCACACATTTTCTCATTTTCTGGGGGAAGGAGGTGAGAATGGCCTCAGCGAGAGAGAAAGGTCCTGAGGGGCAATCCCGGGTCTCCAATCCTGGCTCTGCAATGCTCAGCCAGCCTCCTTTTAGCCCTTTTGTAAAAGGGGGCCCTGTCCCCCTGTTTCTCAGAGGGAGAACTAGCCAGCGTGGAGAGCGCTGGGGGTGGTGGTGGTAGGGGGCTGCGGGTTCAGAGTCCGCGTATTCAAGCACTGGCTGTGTGATTTTAGGCCAGTTACCTAACCTCTCTGTGCCCTAGTTTCCTCGAAAACGAAATTAATAGCCTTGCTCCGACGCGGTGGCTCAAGCCTCTAATGCCAGAACTTTGAGAGGCCGAGGCGGGTGGATCACTCTAGGTCAGGAGTTCAAGACCAGCCTAGGCAACATGGGGAAAACCCGTCTCTACTAAATACAAAAATTAGCCGGGCCTGGTGGCGTGCGCCTGTAATCTCAGCTACTCGGGAGGCTGAGGCTGGAGAATCGCTTGAACCCGGGAGGCAGAGGTTACAGTGAGCCGAAATTGCGCCATTGTACTCCAGCCTGGGCAACAAAACTCCGTCTCAAATAATAATAATAACAATAATAATCCTATTGCCCAGTTTGAAATTGCAAGGAAGAAGCTTAGAAGAGCTCCATGAAAAAAAAAGAGCACTCATTTTTACATAAATTATGTAAAGCTAAATGCCTTTGCTCCACTAATATTTCCTGAGCACCTACCTAGTGTCAGGTACTGCCCTGAGAGGCGTTGCACAAAGCAGAATTACTATTATTTGATTCGGGAGGGTGCCGAGGACCGAACCCCATTCCTCCAGCTCAGCCTCTGACAACCCCCAACCGCCACCACCAATCAGACCCTGTTCCAGGCGCAAGCGTTCGGGACCCAGCGCCTACCTGGGACGCCGGTGTGGAGCAGCAGCAGCAGCAGCGGCAGCAGCAGTGGGTGACCCATGTTGCAAGGGCAGCTCCTGTGAGCGGGATCCCTGCACTTCTCTCCTTCCGGCCTCACGAAGTAGGCAGTTTTGTGGCCCCAGGGGCTCCTCCCAGACGTTTTGCGAAAGAGCGAGTCAGCCCCAGATGCGTGGACACCTCCCCCTCCTCCCGCAAGAACCTCCTCCGCCCCAGACTTCCCTTCCCAGGGCGCGGCCAGCTGGTGGTGAAGGGGGGCTGGCTCTGCCCTGACTCATGGAGCTGTGGTTGCAGCTCTGTCCCCAAACTGCCTGGGTCCAAATCGCAGTTCTCTCTCTTCCTAATATGGGGGCCTGGGGCCATTGCTCTCCAATGCTGTAAAATGAGGATAAAAACGTTGAAGGTAAATTTGAATGTGGCTAATCATTAGCTAATAGGATTTTTGTTAGTTTTGTCAGGAGGGATACTGATATTTTGATTATGTGAGAAAATGTCCTTATCTAGAGATGCATGCTGAAATATTTGAGGGTAAAGACATACTTTACCTTAAAACACTTCAGCCAGAAAAGTAGATATCGCTGTAATGACAATAGGCGGGACTTTTTTTTTTTTTTTCAGATGCTTACTAGAGTATTTAGGGGTGGCCAGGCGCGGTGGCCCGTGCCTGTAGTCCCAGCTATTCAGGAGGCTGAGGTGGGAGGATCACTTGAGCCCAGGAGTTCTGGGCTGTAGTGCGCTATGCTGATCGGGTGTCCACACTAAGTTCAGCATCAATATGGTGACCTCCCGGGAGCGGGGGACACCAGGTTGCCTAAGGAGGGGTGAACCGGCCCATGTCGGAAACGGAGCAGGTCAAAACTCCCGTGCTGATCAGTAGTGGGATCGCATCTGTGAATAGCCACTGCACTGCAGCCTGGGCAACATAGCGAGACACCCCTCTCTTAAAACAACAACAAAAAAGAGTATTTAGGGGTGAACGTTATTTGATGTCTGCATTTTTGTTGTTGTTTTGTGTTGTTTTCTTTTTCTTTTGTTTTCATTTTGATGTCTGTATTTATTTTAAAATACTTTAGAAGAGGTCAGAGGTAATGGTTCGTGCCTGTAACACCAATGCTTTGGGAGGCCGAGGCAGGAGGATCACCTGGGGCCAGGAGTTCAAAACCAGCTTGGGAAACAAAAAGAGACCTCGTCTCTCCAAAAAAGTTTAAAAATAAAATAAAATTAGCTGGGTGCAGTGGCCCATACCTCTAGTCCCAGGTAGTTGGGAGGATGAGGTGGGAGGACCACTTGAGCCTGGGGACTGGAAGCTGCAGTGAGCTATGATTGCACCACCACGGCACTCCAACCTAAACAACAAAGCAAGACTCTGTCTCAGAAAAATAATAAATAAATAAGTAAACACTTCAGAAGAAAATACAGGTAAAATAGCCAAATGATTGTATCAATTATATTAAGGTAATGGGTATATAGGGGCATATTATGCCATTCTGTCTCCTTTTCTGTGGGTTTGAAAAGGCTTATAATAAGTTTTCTTTTCCTTTCTTTTTTCCAGACAAACTCTCACTCTGTCACCCAGGCTGGAGTGCAATGGTACGATCTCGGCTCACTGCAATCTCTGCCTCCTGAGTTCATGCAATTGCAATTCTCCTGCGTCAGCCTCCTGAATAGCTGGGATTACAGGCACCTGCCACCATGCCTGGCTAATTTTTGTATATTTAGTGGAGATGGAATTTCATCATGTTGGCCAGGCTGGTCTCGAACTCCTGACCTCAGGTGATCCACCTGCCTTGGCCTCCCAAACTGTTGGGATTACAGGCGTGAGCCACTGCACCTGGCCAAGTTTATTTTATTTTATTTTTTTAAGTAAAACAAAATAGAAAAGATAAAATAGTCTCCTCATCTTAGGATGCATCTAACTAAAAAGAGCAATTTAATGCAGGTGCAATGCCTAGAATAGCTGCTGGCCGAAATGGAGGGCTCAACACATTCCTTCAACATTTACCAAGCACCTACTTTGCACTGGGCACTGGTCCAGGAGCTGGGGGCACAGCAGGAAGCAAAGCAAAGTTCCTGCCCTTTGTGGTGTTGACAGTGGGGAGCAAATATGTGTTATCTAATCTTTCACTGTCTGGAAGCGATAAGCAAACTGGAGAAAACAAAGGAAGCTGAAGGAAGTACCTGGGTGCAAGTGAGGTGTGAACTGTGGTAGGTGGGTGATCCAGAGGGCTTCCTCGTGCAGGTGGCGGTCAAGCAGAAACTGAATACAGTGAGGGAGGAAGTTGTGCAGATGTGCAGGGGACCTTTCCAGGGAACAGGAACAGCCAGTGCAAAGGCCTTTCGGTAGAAGCCTGATGAGATTCTAGGAACAGCAGAGAGGTCAGTGTGGCTGGAACAGAGTAGGAGAGGGATGAGTCATAGCGGATGAGTAGGTGGCAGCTACCTCCACTGCTATAATAATGATTATACTACGTGGTTTTATTTTGTTGTTGTTGTTGCTGGTTTTTGTTTTTTGAGACGGAGTCTCACTTCGTCTCCCAGGCTGGAATGCAATGGCGTGGTCTCGGCTCACTACAACTTCCATCTCCTGGGTACAAGCGATTTTCATGCCTTAGCTTCCTGAGTAGTTGGGATTACAGGCATGTGCAGCTATTTTTTTTTTTTTTTTTTGAGATGGAGTTTCACTCTTGTTACCCAGGGTTGAGTGCAATGGCCTGATCTCGGCTCACTGCAACCTCTGCCTCCTGGGTTCAAGTGATTCTCCTGCCTCAGCCTCCCAAGTAGCCGAGATTACAGGCATGTGCCGCCATACCCGGCTAATCTTTCACACTTTTAGTAGAGATGGGGTTTTACCATGTTGGCCAGACCTGTCTCAAACTCCTGACCTCAGGTGATCCACTGGCCTTGGCCTCCCAAAGTGTTGGGATTACAGGCATGAGCCACTGCGACCGGCCCTAATTTTTGTATTCTTAGTAGAGGTGGGGTTTTGCCATGTCAGCCAGGCTGGTCTCAAACTCCTGACTTCAGGTGATCCATCTGCCTTGGCCTCCCAAATTGCTGAAATTACAGGTGTGAGCCACCGCTTCCAGCCTGTACTATGTGATTCTTACTAATTCATTGAAGCTGTAAGCTAATAATTTTAAGATAAGTTTAGAAAAAAAAAAAAAAATCTCCCAGTGCTGAGCACAGTAGCTCACACCTGTAATCTCAGCACTTTGGGAGGCGACGGCAGGAGGATTGCTTGAGCTCACGGGGTTGAGGCCAGACTGGGCAACGTACTTAGACCTTGTCTCTATTAAAAAATAAACAAAATTACAGCCTGGATAACATAGCGAGACTTTGTCTCTACAAAAAATACAAAAATTAGCCACGCGTGGGGGTGCACACTTGTGGTCCCAGCTACTCAGGAGGTTGAGGTAGGAGGATCACTTGAGCCCCAGGAGTTTGAAGCTGTAGTGAGCCATGATTGAGCGGTTGAACTCAAGCCTGGACCACAAAAGCAAGACTGAAGAAAAAAAAAAAAAAAAAAAAAAAAAAGAACTCCCAAAGAATTACCTTTCCTAAGAGGCAGTATATAGCCCAGTGGTTAAGAGTGTGGACTGGCTGGGTGTGATGGCTCACGCCTGTAATCCCAGCACTTTGGGAGGCTGAGGCAGGTGGATCACCTGAGGTCAGGAGTTCAAAACCAGCCTGACCAATATGGTGAAACTCCATCTGTACTAAAAATACAAAAATTAGCTGGGCGTGGTGGCAGGCACCTGTAGTCCAAGCTACTTGGGAGGCTGAGACAGGAGAATTGCTTGAACCCGGGAGGTGGAGGTTGCAGTGAGTCAAGATTGCATCACTGCACTCCAGCCTGGGCAACAGAGCGAGACTCTGTCTAAAAAAAAAAAAAAGAATGTGGGAACTGATCTCAGATTGTGAGAGTTTACATTCCACCTACATAGTGGCTGTGTCACCTCTAGCAGGTTACTTAATCTCTCTGTGCCCCAAGCCCCTTATCTGGAAAGTAGAGATAACAAGCCCAAGCCCAAGCCCCTTATCTGGAAAGTAGAAAGGATCACACTCCGAGGGCGAGTGTGCAGGGGAGATAAAAGAATCCTAAGATGACTATGCACGGTAGCTCACGCCTATAATCTCAGCAGTTTGGGAGGCCATGGCAGGTGGGTCACTTGAGGTCAGGAGTTCAAGACTAGCCTGGCCAACATGGCAAAACCTTGTCTCTACTAAATAATACAAAAAAATTAGCTGAGCTTGGTGGCATGTGCCTGTAGTCCCAGGTACTAGGGAGGCTGAGGCACAAGAATCCCTTGAACCTGGGAGGCAGAGGTTGCAGTGAGCCAAGATCGCACCTCTGCACTCCAGCCTGGGCGACAGAGTGAGACTCCCTCTAAAGCAAACAAAAAAAGAAGAATGCGCCTAAGATGCTTGCCACAGTGCCTGGTACATAGTATGTGCTCAGTAGAAGCCGTAGCTGCCAGTTTTATTGTTGTTGCAACTCTGAACTCTCACCTCTTCCTGGAGTAGGAAGGGAGATGGAGACCTGTCATTGAGTCTGACGTCAGCAGTTATCCTGCGTCAGCTGCAGAGTGGGCCCTTCCCTGGCTGGGTCACCCTGAGCCAGCGATGTTCTTCTTTCTGAGCCTCAGTTTTCTTACCCGAAGAAGGGGATACCTCTTGGGGCTGGTGTGATGACTAAACCTGATGGGAATGTACACGAGGTGGGGAAATAGAAAGTTGGGGTGTCGGTCCAAGCAGGCTTGAGACCCAGCTCAGCCACTTGCATCTGGGTCACCTTGGGCAGATGGCTTCATTCCATTGATGCCTGGTTTACCCACCTATGAAATGGGTCTGGGGTGGGTGGGGGGCATCTCTCAGTGAAGAGAAAACTCAGGATTGGGGGTCATGGGTGCTGTGTGCTCTGCTGCTACCACTTCCTGGAGGGGTGACCTCATTGCTTTGAGCCACAATTTCCCAATTTCCCTTTTTTTTTTTTTTTGAGTTTAGGTCCTAAGGCTAGAGTGCAGAGGCGTGATCATAGCTCACTGCTGCCTTGAGCCCCCAGGCTCAAGTGAAACTTCCACTTCGGCCTCCTGAGTAGTTAGGACCTAGAGGCAGGCACCACAATGCCCAGCTAATTTTTTATATTTCATATTTTTTTCTTTTTTTGAGACGGAGTTTCACTGTTGTTGCCCAGACTGGAGTGCAATGGCACGATCTCGACTCACCACAACCTCCGCCTCCTGGGTTCAGGCAATTCTCCTGCCTCAGCCTCCCGAGTAACTGGGACTACAGGCACGCACCATCATGCCCAGCTAATTTTTGTATTTTTAGTAGAGACGAGGTTTCACCTTGTTGACCAGGATGGTCTTGATCTCTTGACCTCGTGCTCCACCTGCCTCGGCCTCCCAAAGTGCTGGGATTATAGGCGTGAGCCACCACGCCCGGCCTATATTTCATATTTTTAATTTAATTTAATTTTTTCTCTTTTCCTTTTTTTCCCCCTGGCTTCTTGTACTTACCAGCTAGTCGTAAGTACAGGAAGCTCATATTTCATATTTTTTGTAGAGGTAGGGTCTTGATCTTTTGCCCAGGCTGGTCTTGAACTGCTGGGTTTAAGTGATCCTCCCGCCTTGGCCTCCCAAAGTGGGATTACAGGTATGAGCCGCCATGCTCAGCCACTTTCCTCTGTAATGAATGGGAGGTATTTCAGAGCCCACTCATCCCTGCCCCAGGCTGCTCTCGCCTCCTGAAATCTCTGTCTCCCTGTGTCTGTCTTTGTCTTTTTCAATCTCTCTGTTTCATCCTTTTTCTTTGTCTCTGTCCCTCTTTATCTGTCTCAATGCCTCTCTCTCTCCAACTCTGTCACTTTCCCTCTCTATCTGTTTGTCTCTCTCTTTGTGTGTTTCTAAAATCTCTGCTTCGGCCGGGCGCGGTGGCTCAAGCCTGTAATCCCAGCACTTTGGGAGGCCGAGGCGGGTGGATCACAAGGTCAAGAGATCGAGATCATCCTGGTCAACATGGTGAAACCCCGTCTCTACTAAAAATACAAAAAATTAGCTGGGCATGGTGATGTGTGCCTGTAATCCCAGCTACTCAGGAGGCTGAGGCAGGAGAATTGCCTGAGCCCAGGAGGCGGAGGTTGCGGTGAGCCGAGATCACGCCATTGCACTCCAGCCTGGGTAACAAGAGCGAAACTCCGTCTCAAAAAATAAAATAAAATATAAAATCTCTGCTTCTCCCTTTTCTCTGTCTCTCCTCATGACTGTTTTTCTCTTTCTCTGTCATTGTTTCTGTTTCTGATTCTTTCTCTCTGTCTCTCCTTCAAGTGACACACACCTGTAATGTTCTGCTGACG
Organism: Cebus imitator; assembly: GCF_001604975.1. Classification (NCBI taxonomy): domain Eukaryota; kingdom Metazoa; phylum Chordata; class Mammalia; order Primates; family Cebidae; genus Cebus; species Cebus imitator. The sequence continues at coordinate 346,016 of NW_016107611.1, forward strand.
TGTAAAGGAAAGGGAAATGCAGGGATCGGGACCTGGGCACTCTCCAAAAACACGCAGGGATGTCGGCTCCTTCCTCCTCATGACTCACCTGGGCCTCACCCAGCTCTCGCCTGCCTGCGGGGTCATGGGTGAGGCCCATGGGTTTCAGGGGCTTCCCCAGCCTGCGGAGAGGAGAATTTCATGCAGAGACAGAGAGGCTGAGAGAGGCGGAGGCAAAGAGAGGGAGAGACAGAGAGAGAGCTGAGGATAGAGATGGAAGTGGGAAAGGAAGGACAGGAAGAGAGAAGAAGAGACACACAGACTGACTCAGGGGAAATCTGAGATGGGTGGGGGCGAGAGAGACAGACAGAAAAGAGCGACAGAAGAATGAGGACAGGGAGAAAGAAAAGTGGGCAAGCAGGGAGAGAGGGAAGGTGAAAGACTGACAGAGAATTAGAGAAAACGACACACAGAGAGCACAAAATAGACACAGAGATACAGGGACACTGTGTGTGCCCGTGCACAAGTGTGCTTGTGTGGTGAGTGTACATGCGTGTGTGTGTGCGTATGCGTATTTCCATGTGCCTGTGTGAGTGTGCATGCATGCGTGTGTGTGAGTGTGCCTGCGTGCATGTGCGTGTGTGTGCATCTGTTTGGGGCTCCCTTACCCTCCTGCTACCTGCCATGGGGAAGTCACTGCCCTCTGGCCTGGCCACTGCGGGGGTGGTGGGTGGGGTGGTGGCTGAGCTGATGATAGGGAAAGGGCCGTCGCCCCTAACCTCCCCTTTCTGGGAGGCCTAACAGGCCACATGGAAGTGGCTTTCAGATCCTGGCCTGGCAGCAGGGGACCTCTCCACTTAGGGCCTCCCTAGGGAGTAGAAAAGGGGTGAAACCCTTGAGTTCAAGAACCCTCTTCCCCCATTTTACAGGTAGAGAAACTGAGGTCCAAAGAGAAGACTTTTATTTTTTATTTATTTATTTTTTTTTTGAGACAAAATCTGGCTTTATCAACCGTGCTGGCGTGCAGTGGCGAGATCTCAGCTCACTGCAACCTCCGCCTCCCGGGCTCAAGCCATCTCCCCGCCTCAGCCTGCCAAACAGCTGGGACCACAGGCGTGCACTACCACACCTGGCTAACTTTTGTATTTTTTGTAGAGACGATATTTCACCATGTTGTTCAGGCTGGTCTTTAACTTCTGAACTCAAGCAATCTTCCTGCCTCTACCTCCCAAAGTGCTGGGATTACAGGCATGAGCCACAGCACCCAGCCTAAAAGAGACGACTTTAAATGAGTTTCTCCCCCCTCAAGTTTCTTGTGTCTGTGTTGCAGTGGGTACTGTTCTAGTGTTTTATCTGTATTACTTGGTGAATCTGTAAATATCCTATTTCATACACACACACACACACACACTCACACACACTCACAGAAACTGAGAATTAGAGAGTTGGAGAGTTGTGGTAGGCTGAATAATGATCCCCAAAAATGTTCAGGTCCTCAGCCCTGGAGCCTATGGGTGTTACCTTATAGGAAAAAAGAGTCTTTGCAGACATGATTAAGTGAAGGAACTTAATCAGGAACATTTTTCTAACCATCCAGCTGGGCTGTATGTGTAATCAGAAGTGCCCCTAGAAGAAGGGACAAGGACATTTGACTATAGTCAGAGAAGGAAGCCATGAGAGATAAGGTCTTTGCTGTGGGCTCTGACTATGGAGAAAGGGCCGAGAACCAAGAAATGTAAGAAATACAGCTCCCACTGGAAAACAACAAGGAAGTCACTCACCCGACCATCTCTTGACCAGGGCACTGCTCTGCTGACACCTTGATTTTGATGACATGAAACATTTCGTTCTCCTGACATCCAGTCTGTGAGAGAATACGTTTCTGTTGCTTTAAACCACTAGATCTATGCTAATTTGTTACAGCAAAACAGAACACTAACACAAGAGGTTAACTCACTTGCTTAAATTGATCTGATATTTTTTGAGACACAGCCTTGCTCTGTTGTCTAGGCTGGAGTGCTATGGCAAGATCATAGCTGACTGCAGCCTCCAGCTCCTGTGCTCAAGCGAGCCTCCTGCCTCAGCCTCCTGAGTAACTGGGACTACAGGCCCATGTGACCAAGCCTGGCTTTTTTTTTTTTTTTTAGTAGAGACAAGGTTTCACCATGTTGGCCAGGCTGGTCTTGAACTCCTGGCCTCAGTTGATCTGCCCACTTTGGCCTCCCAAAGTGCTAGGATCACAGGCATGAGCCATCATGCCCAGCCACCTGGCTGATTTAAATTTTTTTTTTATAGAGATTGAGGGGTCCCACTATGTTGCCAGGCTGGTCTTAAGCTCATGGCCTCCATTAATCCTCCAGTGTTGGCTTCCCAAAATGTTGGAATTAATAGGGTTGAGCCACCATATCTGGCTTCTAAACTGACTTGTTAGGCCAGATGCAGTGGCCCATGCCTGTAATCCCAGAACTTTGAGAGGCTGGGGCGGGGAGATCAGCCTGGCTAACATGGATAAACCCCGTCTCTACTTTAAAAATATATAAAAATTAGCCTGGTATGGTGGCGAGTGCCTGTAATCCCAGCTACCCGGGAGGCTGAGACATGAGAATCACCTGAACCCAAGAGGCAGAGGTTGCAGTAAGCTGAGATGGCACCACTGCACTCCAGCCTAGGTGACAGAGCGAGACTCCGTCTCAAAAAAATAAAACAATAAAAATAAATAAATAAAAGAAACTGACTTGTTAAGTGTGGAGTCAGGATTTGAACCCCTGCAGTCTAGCTGTACTTCCTACACTTACACCCACCATGCTCAGGGTTGCCACCTGGAGCGGGGAAGGCAAAGACTAGGAGCTATTCATAGAAGTTTCATCCCGTTCTCTCCCAGCTCCCCACCTCTTTCCATCTCATCCTTCACCAGCCTTCTTTGCTACGCTTCTCTCTGGCTTCGTGGGATTAAGGGCAACTTGGAGAGAAGAGGGGACCAGAGGAATAATATTCACTGAGTTTGTGTAAAGGAAAAAGCTTTCCTTGCCGCTAGCACCTTGCAGCTCTTTTATTCCAAGGCCTAGACGCAATAGCAGAAATAATCGTTGCAATTCAAGGCCTAATAGTCTGAATATATAAGGAGCTCCTGTTATGGGTTGAATTGCGTCCCACCCCTGCCTAAAAAAAGATAGGTTGAAGTCCTAACCCCCAGTACTCAGAATGTGACCTTATTTGGAAATAGGGCTGTGGCAGATGTAGTTAGTTAAGATGCAGTCATACTGGAGTAGGTTGGCCCCAAATCACTATGACTGGTGTCCTTATAAGAATGTGGCCCTAGGCTGGGCGTGGTGGCTCATACTCGTAATCCCAGCACTTTGGGAGGCTGAGATGGGTGCATCACCTCAGGTCAGGAGTGTGTGACCAGCCTGGCCAACATGATGAAATCCCATCTCTACTAAAAGCCTTCATTCCTTTTTTTAAATTAATTTATTTATTTTGGAAAGACTCTTGCTCTTGTTGCCCAGGCTGGAGTGCGATGGTGCGATCTCGGCTCACTGCAACTTCCGCCTCCCAGGTTCAAGCAATTCTCCTGCCTCAGCCTCCTGAGTAGCAGGGATTACAGGCATGCACCACCACACCCGGCTAATTTTGTATTTTTTGTAGAGATGGGGTTTCACCATGTTGGTCAGGCTGGTCTCGAACTCCCCATCTCAGGTGATCCGCCTGCCTCGGCCTCCGAAAGTGCTGGGACTACAGGTGTGAGCCACCGCACCCAGCTAAATTTTTTAAATTAATTATTAATTTTTGTTGTTGTTGTTTTCTGAGACAGGATCTCACTCTGGCACCCAGGCTGTAGTGCAGTGGTGAGATCTCAGCTCACTGCAACCTCCACCCAATGGGCTCAAGCAATTCTCCCAACTTAGCCTTCCGAATAGCTGGGACTACAGGTGCACGCCACCATGCCTGGCTATTTTTTTGTATTTTCAGTAGAGACAGGGTCTTGCCATATTGACCAGGCTGGTCTTGACCTCCTGAGCTCAAGCAATTCACCAGCCTCAGCCTCCCAAAGTGCTGGGATTACAGGCATGAGCCACTGCACCTGGACTAATTATTAATTATTCCTTTTTTTTGTTTGTTTTTTTGAGACAGAGTCTTGCTCTGTGGCCCAGGCTGGAGTGCAGTGGTGCGATCTCAGCTCATTGCAACCTCCACCTCCTGGGTTCAAGCGATTCTCTTGCCTCAGCCTCCCAAGCAGCTGGGACTACAGGCACACACCACCACACCTGGCTAATTTTTGTATTTTTAGTAGAGACGTCGTTTCAACATGTTGGCCAGGCTGGTCTCGAGCTCCTGACCTCAAACGATTTACTCACCCCAGCCTCCCAAAGTGTTGGGATTACAGGCATGAGCCACTGCACCCAGCCTAATTATTCCTTTTTAGAGATGGGGTCTCACTGTGTTGTCTGCTGGTCTTGAACTCTGGGGCTCAAGTGATCCTCCCACCGCAGCCTCCCAAAGCACTGGGATTACAGAGGTAAGCCATCGCGCCTGGCCAAAGCTGCAAGTTCTTGAGGCCCGGAGCTCAAGGCCCAGGCTTAGGACTCATAGAAGATCAGTTATGTCCCATTCTATTGGCCAAAGCAAGTTACAAGACCAGCTCAGATTTGAGAAGAGGAGGACCAACTCGATCTCTTGATGGAAGGAACTGCACAGAACGCGTGGCCACTTGCATTCGACCACACACCGTGTCACCGGTCAGGCTGGCAAAAATAAAGCAGTTTGATAAGGCCTGGATTGATGATGCTGTGGGAAAACAGATACACCCCATTGTTGGTCCTGTGAGCGTCAACTGGTACAGCCCTGCGAAACGTAATTTTGCAATTGCTCTTAAACTCACAAATGTGGCAAAACTTTTGCCATTTTGCAAAACTGCTCACCATGCCCAGGAACTTGGTGTGTGTGTGAAATGATATGGGCACAGGGTTCCTTATTGCAGCATAGTTTGTAATATCACGTGGGAAAATACTAATGCCACAAGAGGTGCATTTATCCAGCGGAAAAAACAAAGAGGAAACTCTTCATGCAATTCAGGTTACATTATTGCCAAGTTCAAAAATCTAGGGGCAGAACAGTGTAGAGAATATCCCACTGTGCATTAAAGGAGAGGGGCCTTCCCTGGCCAATATGGCAAAACCCCATCTCTACTAAAAATACACAAATTAGCTGGGCGTGATGGTGAGTGCTGGTAATCCCAGCTACGCGGGAGTCTGAGGCAGAAGAATCGCTTAAACCTAGGACGTGGAGGTTGCAGTGAGCTGAGATCATGCCACTACACTCCAGCCTGGGTGACAGAGTGAGACTCTCTCAAAAAAAAAAAAAAAAAAAAAAAAAAAAGGAGAAGGGCATATATGTCCATATTTGATTGTAGAGTATATTATGCATTAAATAACTTTTCTGGGCTGGGCACGGTGGCTCATGCCTGTAATCCTAACACTTCGGGAGGCCAAGGAGGGAGGATTGCTTGAGCCCATGGGTATAAGACTAGCTTAGGCAACATAGGGAGACCCTGTCTCTATAAAAAATATAAAAAATTAGCTGGGTGTGGTGATGTGTGCTTGTAGTCCCAGCTACTCAGGAGGCTGAGGTGGAAGGATCGCTTGAGCGTGGGAAGTTGAGGCTGCAGTGAGCTGAGACTGTGCCACTGCATTCCAGCCTGGGCGACAGAGGGAAACTCTGTCTCAAAACAAAAAACGAAAAACGAAACAACTTGTCTGATGCCCCCTTGCCTCCTCCTTTCAAGCTAAGTGCAGGGAAACGTCCCTTCCCTGTGTGCCTGCCCTTCATTCTTTAGTGAACAAGCCTCGTGTTTGTGCAGCTCCTGGCCTGTCACGCAGCCCGAGTTATCAGTGACGATAACGTCTAGAGCGACTGGCTTCCCCTAGTCACTAAGTGCCAGGCGCCGCTCCCCCTCCCTAAACTCCAGACTCCACTGGGGGACTCACTGTCCGGTCTGCTCACCTCTCCTGCACCAAAGGGTTCTGGGTTCACCTGGGAAGGATGTGAGCCAAGTCCCTAGACTTCTCCCTGCCCCAGGACCCCATCAAGAAAGCCACCTCCCCACCCCCAAGCTGCTATCTTTCCTCCCTAGGGTTGGCACCTTCCAGAGTCAACTCCTTGATTGTACACACTGATTGAGGGGCCACACCTGGGAGTCTGGGAAGCTTGGCAGGCCTGAGGGTGACCTTGAACTCGCCCTCTCTCTTGCTTGGGATCTCTCCTCTGAGCCAAGAGGAGAGGTCAACCTCCACTTGCCCCCTTAGCAGCCTTATTTATGTTGCTAAATAACAAAGATGATGGTGATTGATGACGAAGACAATGACAGCAGCAGTTACTGCCCACTATTCTAAGTGCTCTACGTAAATCAACTCAATCCTCACAGCCGACCTTCGATGGAGGTCCTCCTAGTTGCCCTGTTTTACAAATGAGGAAACTGAAGCCCAGTAGGTAAAATGTCTTGCCTAAGGTCACTTAGCTTGAAAGTGGCAGAACTGGAATTTGAACTCAGATTGTCTGGTTCCAAAGTGTTCACCACCCGTCTGGACGGGTGTGCGGTTTCCTTAAAGCCCAAGCATCACTATTACAAATACCCCCAATCCTAACAGAGCCACCATTAGCATTAGTAAGGAGGCAGGTGGGACACGGTGGCTCATGCCTGTGATCTCAGCACCTTGGGAGGCCGAACCAGGTGGATCACTTGAGGTCAGGAGTTCAAGACCACCACCAACAGGTGAAACCCTGTCTTTATTTAAAAACAAAAAAAACATGGCCTGGTGGTGGGTGCCTGTAGTCCCAGCTACTTGGGAGGCTGAGGCAGGAGAATCACTTGAATCTGGGAGGAGGTTGCAGTGAGCTGAGATCCCGGCACTGCACTCTAGCCTGGGCATCAGAGCAAGACTCCATCTCAAAAAAAAAAAAAAAAGGAGGGCACTTACTGCCACCCAGGTCCTGGGCTACACCCATTTAGCAGAGGAGGACACTGAGGCCTGAAATAGGGGCAGGGACAGCCTCAGAGTTACACCTCATAGGAGGAGATGGTGGGGTGTCAAAGCCCATGAAGGGTGACTTGTACAGGGACGTGCCAGGCACCAGGCTGGAAGGCCCCTCATGTGGTGGTTGAAATTGACCTTATTCCCATTGAACAAGTGTGAAAATCAAGGTGGCCCAGGCAGGGACAGTAGAGCGACTGGAGTCTCATTTGGTGAGGGCAGGTCAATTTCTCTCTTGGTAGAGCCCCGTGCTCAAGCCAGAGATACTTGGGTTCAAGTCCTGATAGTGCTGATTTCCTTACTGTGTGGACCTGCGCACGGCTTTCGCTGCTCTGAGCCCTGGTTTCCTTCTTTGTAAAACAGGGCCCCCCAGGGCTGATTTCAGTTGTGCTGGTTGTTAAAATATTGAGGGCTATCCAGATTTGGTTGGTAAAATTCCCCTGCCTGGAGGCCCTGTGTGCCCTGATGGCATCTCGGGTCCTCCCACACATCCTCATGTTCTGAAAATGACAAGGGAAAGTTCGCGTCCCTGGAGGCCACCAGGATGCCGCTCTAGCAATTGGGCAGAATTGTTACTGCCAATACCCTGGCCTCTATTGACAGGCGGTCAGATATTTTGAGTATCCTTCCTCCTGTGGTTAATGATAATGGCTGGTGTAAGGATTTAGTGACTAATGTCTGTAAGGCGTGATCAGGCAACCCATTTTTATTTTATTTTATTATTATTATTTCTTTGTTAAAGCAGAGTCTCACTGTCACCCAAGCCGGAGTGCAGTGGTGACATCATAGCTCACTGCAACCTCAAACTCCTAGGCTCAAGCGATTCTCCCACCTCAGCCTCCTGAGTAGCTGGGACTGTAGGTGTGCACCACTATGCCTGGCTAATTTTTATTTTTTTGAGATGGACTCCCACTCTGTCACCCAGGCTGGAGTGCAGTGGCGCAATCTTGGTTCACTGCAACCTCTGCCTCCTGGGTTCAAGTGATTTTTGTGCCTCAGCCCCCTGAGTAGCTGGGATTATAGGCACATGCCACCATATCCAGCTAATTTTTTTTTTTTTTTTTTTTTTTTTTTTTTTAGTAGAGATGCTGTCTTGCCAAGTTAGCTAGGCTGGTCTTGAACTCCTGACCTCAAGTGATCTGCCCACCTTGGCCTCCTGAAGTGCTAAGTTTCCAGGTATGAGCCACTGCACCTGGCCCACCTGTCAAATTAAAAAAATGTTTTTAGAGGCAGGGTCTCACTATGTTGCTCAGGTTGGTCTTGAACTCCTGGGCTCAAGCAGTAACTTCCATGTTGGCCTCCCAAAGTGCTAGGATTACAGGCACGAGCCCCTGCGCCTGGCCGCAACCTATTAATAGTAATAATAAGAAAAATAACATGTCCCCCTGTCCTTCTCTGGCCTATTGAGTGGTGCCAGGTTTTCCTCACATGCCTCTCAGGACTCAGTTTCCCCATCTCGATGCTCTCTCAGCCTCCTCTCTTGCTGGGCGTCCCAGTGGCCAGGATGGCGGGTGGGGCCACTATCTTCCTGGCCTATTTGCTCTCCCTCTTCCGGGGCTGCTACCCTGGCCAAGGCCCTTGAATAAAAGGCAAGGGCACCTGTCTCCTGCTTCCTCCTCTCCGGCCTGGATCATGCTCTGGCTCCTCTCTGCCCTGGCACTCCTGGGAGCGCTGGCCACCCCAGCAGGTGAGTGCATCGTGGTCCATCCAAATGGGAGCGGGTTGGCCCAAGGTCACGTGCGGTGGTGGGAGTCGGGCTTCAGAGTCTGGGCCCCGGGTCCTTCCACCTGGGCTCATTGTCTAGCAGAGGTAGAAAAACAGGGCAGCTGAGAATCTGGTTCTGGAACCAGGCTGCCTGGGTTCAAATCCTGATTCTGGCACTTCTTAGCTATATGACTCCAGACAAACCATGTAACCTCTCTGTGCCTCATTTTGTCCATGTGTGAAGTGGTGACAATGCCCTTGCCTCATAGGGTTGTTGAGACATTTTTAAATTTCTCTTTCTTTTTATTTTTTTGAGACGGAGTCTCACTCTGCTGTTGCCCAGCTGGAGTGCAGTGGTGCGATCCCAGCTCACTGCAACCTCTACCTCCTGGGTTCAAGCAATTTTCCTGCCTCAGCCTCCCAAGTAGCTGGGACTACAGGTGCATGCCACCAGGCCTGGCTAATATTTTGTATTTTTAGTAGGCACAGGGTTTCACGTTAGCCAGGATGGTCTTGATCTCCTCCCTCTGATCCGCCTGCTTCGGCCTCCCAAAGTGCTGGGATTACAGGCGTGAGCCACCGAGCTGGGCCTGTTGAGGCATTGATTGAATCCACACATTTGAGGAGCTCAGAACGGTGCCAGCCTGGCAGTGGCTCTGTTTGAGGGTGAGCTCTGCCGGACTGCCCAGGAGCAGTTACTGTTACTCTTTTACCTTGCCTGCCTGTCTCCCCTTTGGCTCTAATTCTGCCACCTTTGTCTCAGTTGGGAATTAAGTGGCTTGGATCCCAGCCAGAACCTCACTGTGTGATCTTGAATTGAAACCCTAAACCCAGCCAGTCCCACTTAGAGATTCTGCGATTCCCACCTCCAAACCTTTGCCTATGCTGTTTCGTCGACTTGGAATGCCATTTCCATGCCTCGCCTAGCAACAAGGAGGGTTGCCGATCTTCTCCCAACAGCCCTTGAACCCCAGCCCTTAGTCCTATTCTTTTTTTTTTTTTTTTTGAGACAGGGTCTCACTCTGTCGCCCAGGCTGGAGTGCAGTGGTGCAATCTTGACTCACTACAACCTAAACTTTTGGGATCAAGTCATTCTCAGCTTCCTGAGTAGCTGGGATTACCGGCATAAGCCACCATGCCTGACTAGTCCTATTCTCGAATCGTGTGTGTGTGTGTGTGTGTGTGTCCTTTCTCCTTCTCAAACCTCAGGGTCTGATCGCTGCTCTCTTCCCTGCAGGAACCTCGAAGACATGTCCAGCCTGCTCTTTGCTGCAAAAATGCACCAACATAACTTGTCCTTCTGCCCAGGACTCCTGCTCGTTTAGCCAGATGCAGCTGGGTTGGGGACCGGGCTGGGGACTGGACAGGGAGGGCTGGACAGAGAGAATGGACAAAGGCAGTGGTTGGAAGGGAGGTGTGGAGGAGCCATCCTGGGGCTGGAGATTGCCAGTCCTGCCTCATAGCTCAGCCTGGTGCTGCTGGGGTGAAGGGCAGAGGGGAACAGAACCCCAGCAGAGGCCCTGGATTGGCTATGGGGATTGCCATAGAGCAGGCAGAGGCCCCAGAGGGCTTGGAAAACAGGAGCCCTAATCTCCCTTCCTCAACCTCTATCCCTAGAAAATGGGACGGTCATTGAGAAGGGCTCATGCATGGCCCCTGGAGAATGCCAAGAAGGTGTCTACGCCCTGACCTACGGCCCCCATGGAAATCTCTGGGTCAGCACAGCCTGCTGTGAAAAGAGCTGCAGCAGCTTTCTCCAGCAAGGTTTGCTGGGGGGACCTTGGGCTCATACACCAGGGTGGGGTGTCATCGGGACCTGGCCTCGATTTCCTGCCTCACAGCTTTCCTTTTGGCTAATTGGGGCAAGAGGAAGACCCTCGGTTTTCTCATCTGGAAAATGGGTGTGAAGTAGGTGTTAAAGGGTGTGCCTCCCTTAGTCTGGCACATGGCAGGCACTCCTTTTGTTGCCATGCTTACTGAATATCAGGAGGCTAAAGAGAACGCCAAGCTTTTTTCTGTCTCTCTCGCTCTCTCTCTCATTTTTTTTTTTTTTTTTTTTTTTTGAGACAGAGTCTTGCTCTGTTGCCTAGGCTGGACCGCAGTGGCGCAATCTTGGTTCATTGCAACCTCCACCTCCCCAGTTCAAACAATTCTGCTGCCTCAACCTCACGAGGAGCTGGGATTACAGGCATGTGCAACCACACTCAGCTAATTTTTGGATTTTTTGTAGAGATGAGGTTTTGCCATGTTGGCCAGTCTAGTCTCCAACTCCTGACCTTAAGTGACCTGCCTGGCCAGGCCTCTCAAAGTGCTAGGCTTACAGGCATGAGTCACTGTGCCCAGCCTCTTTTCTTTTCTTTGTTTTTTTTTTTGTTTGTTTGTTTGTTTGTTTTTTTGAGAAGGAGTCTTGCTCTGTGGTCCAGGCTGGAGTATAGCGGTGTGATCTCGGCTCACTGCAACCTCCTCCTCCCGGGTTCAAGCAGTTCTCCTGCCTCAACCTCTCTAGTAGCTGGGATTACAGGCGCCCACCACTGCACCCAGCTAATTTTTGCATTTTTTAGTAGAAAGACAGTTTCACCATGATGTCCAGGCTTGTCTCAAATTCCTGACCTCATGATCCACTTGCCTAGCCTCAAAAGTGCTGGGACTACAGGCGTGAGCCACCGTACCCAGATTTTTTCTCTTTAATAGAGGGGCCCCCATTGAAGTCTGGTCAAGCAGAACAAGAAACCACACAGGTGGTGACAGGCCCAGGTCTAGAGAGAGCCCAGCCAGGAGCCCAGGATGCACACACACAAAAAATTTTTTTGACAAGGTTTCACTCTGTCACCCAGGCTGGAGTGCAGTGGTGCCATCTTGGCTCACTGCAACCTCTGCCTCCCAGGTTCAAGCAATTCCCCTCCCTCAGCCACCAGAGTAGCTGGGATTACAGGCGCATGCTACCATGCCAGGCTGATTTTTTTGTATTTTTAGCAGATATGGGGTTTTGCCATGTTGGCCAAGCTGGTCTCGAACTCCTGGCCTCAAGCAATCCACCCACCTTGGCCTCCCAAAGTGCTGGGATTACAGGTGTGAGCCCTGATGCCCAGCCCCAGGGTGCAAAATTTAAGGAGGTGCTCACTCTTAGGGGATGACCCTCTACTTGCACAACCCTGAGAAATCATGCCTCCTTAAATTTTGGGCCCCTGGTGTCACCCTGAACCTGGCCCTGGGTGGTGATAAAGATCACTTTTCGTTGCTCGGTTATTTCTTCCAAGAAGGAATTTGTACTTGGCAGTTGTAGCAATGGGGAGAGGTAGCAATCACTTTCAGACAAGTGGGATTTCACTCCTCCTAAATGGTGTGTCTCAGCAAAATAAAACCCTCAGGTTCAAGCTCAGAGGTGGGAATGCTATTCAGTATACAAAATGCCAGGTATGATTATAACTGCATTAATTTTTTTTTTTTTTTGAGACAGTCTTGCTCTGTCGCCCAGGCTGGAGTGCAGTGGTACAATCTTGGCTCACTGCAACTTTTGCCTCCCAGGCTCAAGCAATCCTCACATCTCAGCCTCCTGAGCAGCTACAGCTACAGACATGTGCCACCATGCCTGGCTAAATTTTTTTTATTTTTAGAGATGGGGTTTTGCCATGTTGCCCAGGCTGGTCTGGAACTCCTGGGCTCAAGCCATCCACCTGCCTCAGCCTCCCAAAGTGCCAGGATTACAGGCAAAAGCCATTGTGCCCAGCATCAGGTCTCAAATGCCCCTTGCAGCCCCTGAAACTTATTTCTGTGGCCAGGTGCAGAATCACTTTGGAGGAAAATGATCTAGATTGTGGGAGAGAGAGGGAGGGCAGGAGAACAGAGGTCTGGTGAGGAAGGATGGCTGTTGGGGGTGTTCCTCATGCCCCGCCACACCCTGACTTTACCCACTCCTACCAGAGGCAGGACTCAAGGCCAAGCCCAACACTGTGAAATGTCACTACTGTTCCGGCGATAAGTCGGCTTCATGTGACTCCCTTTCGGTCATGAACTGCACTGGGAAACAGACTGTATGTGTCACTCTCCAGGGGACCTGGAGTAGAGGTAAGGGCCCCTTCACCAAGACGTAGTGTTTGCATGGCAGGTCCCTTCCCACCTGCACTTCATTTGCATGTGTGTCCTGGTTACCTATTGCTGTTTAACAAATCACCCACAGACCAGGAAAAGTGGCTCATGCCTGTAATCACAGCATTTTGGGAGGCTGAGGTGGGAGGATTGCTTGTGTCTAGGAGTTCAAGACCAAACTAGACTACATAGCAAGATCCCATCTCAAAAAAAAGAAATGAAAACAAAAAACCCAATCACTTACAAGGTGGGTGGCTTAAAATGATAATCATTTAATGATCTCTTCCAGTTTCTGTGGGTTGGGAATTCAGAAAGAGCTCCTCTGGAGAGTTCTGGGTCTCTCATGCGTTATAGTCAGAGGGTGGTAAGAGCTGGAACTGCAGAGCCATGAGCAGCCAGGGGCTTTCTGAGCATCTCTTGCATATATATAAGCTCAGGGCCTTTCCATGTGGCCTCTCCACATTGGTTAGATTGAGCTTCCTCCCATCATGGCTACCTCAAGGCTCTACATGGTGGCTAATGATTTCATTCAGCAAACAAAGTTACAGCTGCTTTACCTTTATGGGTTAGCCTTGGAAGTCACATAATGTTACTTCTATTCTGCTTTATTGATTGAAATGGTCACACAAGTTCCATCTGGTTTCAAGATGGAGAGGCATAGACTCCACTAGGTGATGTGCCATAGATTTGCAGAGGTATTTTTAAATCACCACTGTGATTTGCAAACAGTTGGAGGATAGGCTTTTTCAGCAAAAGATTCATAATATAATCATGGTAGCCAGAGGATAGACTAATCATGAAGCCAACCAAGGGATCAAGAGTAGAAGCCTTGGGCCGGGCACGGTGGCTCAAGCCTGTAATCCCAGCACTTTGGGAGGCCGAGGCGGGTGGATCACGAGGTCAAGAGATCGAGACCATCCTGGTCAACATGGTGAAACCCTGTCTCTAC
>NW_016107611.1:363758-391215 GCF_001604975.1 Cebus imitator
AGTGAGCTGAGATCGTGCCACTGCACTCCAGCCTGGGCAACAAGAGCTAAACTCCGCTCAAAAAAAAAAAAAAAAAAAAAAAGTCTATACACATACATATAAACACACACCTCTGTTCAGGCAGACATGCAAGTAAACATCTACTCACACAGCGTCCTGCAGAGCTACACACACACACATCCCTGCCCTCCTGCAGACAGTTTCAGAAACGCACAGACAATTCAACACAGGAAGGCATAGCCAGATGTGCACACAGACATATAGGCCTGCAAACTTGCACACACAAATGGCATTCTGGCAGAAATGTGCACAGACAAGCACTTTTGCACACTCATGGGCACATACTGATGTGCCCGGAAACTCAGCTCCATGCACATGAATGTACACTGGTTGTCTTCCATCCAGTTCATCTTCCTCTGTCCCCAGGTCCTCATGTGACTGTGACCCACGCCAAAGCTAAGGCCACCACCTGCTTCACCTGCTCAGACCTCCACAACTGTGACCCCCTCCCCTGCCCAGAGGATAAGAACTACTGCCTTCAGATGGCAGGCATCACAGGTGAGTGCCCATGGGAATAGAAATGGGGCCTGGGGCTTGGTGAGACCTATCCTCACTCTCCCACTTTGCTGCCTAGCTTCAGCCATGTATCCTTTTCCTGGATGTGCAGGGCAGAAGCTGGGGTGCAGTGACGGGTGTGAGTTTAACATCTGCTGCCATAATTGTTTAAGTTATTGCTGAATAATAAACTGGCCAAAACTTAGTGGCTTAACCAGTCATAAAGACAAATACTGTGTGATTTCACTGAGTTATCTAGAATAGTCAAAATCATTGAAACAGAAGGTGGAATGGTGGTTGCCAGGGGTTGGGGGAGGGGGAAATGGGAGTTGTTTATGAGTACAGTTTCAGTTGTGCAAAATGAGTTCTAGAGACTTGTTACACTCAACAATGTGAATACAGTAAACATTACTGAATTGTGCACTTAAAAATTGTTAAGAAAGCCACACATGATGGTTTATACCTGTAATCCCAGCACTTTGGGAGGCCAAGGCAGGAGAATCACTTGAGGCCAGAGGTTCAAGATCAGCCTTGGCAACATAGTGAGACCCCATCTATATTATTTTTAAAAAAGGGTTAAAAGGGTTTATTTTATATGGTGTGTTTAAAAAAAAAATTCACAATAAAAAAAGGCTTCTTGGGTTAGACAAGCATTTGTTATTTCTCACAATTCTGCAGTTGACTGGGCTCAGCTGGGCAGTTCTTCTGCTCCCAGTGGTGAAGGCTGAGGTCACTTATCTGGTCACACTCAGCAGGGCTAGACTGCAACTGGAATGTTCAAGACAGCTGGGGAGGGCCTCTCTCCTCCAAGCTCTACCAGTCAGTACCCTAGCTTGAGCTTCCTTACAGTATGGTGGCTGGCTTCTGACAAGGAAGAAGTGGGAACAAACAGGTCTTCTAAGGGATAGATCCAGAGCTGTCATAGTATCACTTCTGCCAGTCTATTTGTCCGAGGAAATCCCAAGGTCAGCTCAGATTTAAGGGGTGAGGTAATAGATTCCACCTCTTGATGAGTGAGTGGCAAGGACATGTTGCAAAAGAGCATGTGGGATGGGAGATACAGTCGTGGCCATCCTGTTATCTACTGCAACATTCTGAGCAGGCAGCCCCCCTTAAGGCTCCTGTCACTCTGCCCCCATAGAAGGAAAAAGTGGACTCTTAAATGGGAAGAGGAGTTGAATTTGAAATCTTCTCTTTGCTATCTTTTTGCAGCATAAAGAGGCATAGTAAAGACAGTGTTCCAGGCTCCGGTTCTGGACATTTCTGGGATCTTAGAGAAGTTTCTTACTAAGCCCACAAGGTATTCATAGACAGGGTAGGGAGACCTCACAGGTACAGAGCCACCGTATTAACTGGAACCCTAAGGAGTGAAGGCAGGGGATCGCAAAGGCTTTCGGAACTATGTGACTTGTTGTTGCTATTTTGAGACAAGGTCTCACTCTGTCACCCAGGCTGGAGTGCAGTGGCGAAATCTTGGATCACTGCAGCCTCAACCCTCCTGGGCTCAAGTGACCCTCCCTCCTCAGCCTCTCAAGTAGCTGGGACTACAGATGTGCACCACTATGCTTGGCTAATTTTATTTTATTTTTTGTAGAGATAAGGTCCCACTATGTTGCCCAGGCTGGCCTTGAACTCCTGGGCTCAAGCGATCCTTCTGTCCCAAAGTGCTGGGATTATAGATATGAGCCATTGCCGCCAGCCTGAACTTAATGTGTCTTAATGAACAATGACCAGCTTTGGATATAGTATGGGAAGATCTCAGGCAGAGTGAATGCCATCAGGGCAATGCCTAGAGAGAGTTGGGGGGGTTGGTTGGGTGGTGGGTTGTGATTGCCTTTCCCCAATAGCCTGCCCTTCATCTCTTTCCAGACTTGGGGGACGGTCACTCTATCTCCTGGAGAAATGGTTCCTGCATGGCCTCCAAGGACTGCAAATTTGGCAACTCCATCTATTCCTTGACCTTCGGCACTGGCTTTGGCTTCTGGGTCAACACCACCTGTTGCCAAGGCAACTGCCAGGAGCCCACCCCTCTCGGTATGCTGCCACCAGAAAGCAGTCAGATGGGTGGTCAAGGAGGAGATGGGTGGTCAAGGAGGTGATGGGTGACTCTGGGGGCAGAGTTGAAGAAGGAGTGCAGGAAGGAACATCACTCAACCCCCATTCTACAACCAGGCTGCCCTCAGGCACCCTGACCCCAGCTTTGGGAGGAAATCGCATCAAGCTCATGACAATATCGAGGTCATTACAATATAAAGGTCATTATAACAATATCAAGGTCATGACAATATTAAGATCATGACAATGTGGTAGAGCCTAGGAATGCACTGAGGGCCCCAGGAGGTCCTGAGGTGCTGACCTTCATCCTCTCCTACACAGCAGCTCACGTGGCCTCACACACCCTTAGCAAGTTCTTGTGTCCTACATGCCCTGGAAGCGACTTGAAGCCCTGCAATTCCTCCTTCTATGTGCAGTGTCCCAGTGGGGAAACGGAGTGTGTTCAGCTGGACCTGACGTCTAAAGAAGAAGGTAATGGGGACAGCACCTGTGTGTGTGTGCACATATGTGTGTGCACAGGTGAGCCTGAGCATGCTGGGTTTGGATGCTATTGTGCTTGAATTTGGAGTCTCCCCTCCATCCTTTACTCTGTGTGGCTTGAGGCAAGTGACTTTATCTCTTTGAGCCTCAGTTTTCTCTTCTGGTAATTGGGGATGGTAGATGCACACCTTGAAGGGCATTGTGAGGACAAAGAGAACTCATGAGGGAGGTGACAGAGTAAAGGGCTTAAGAACTGGACTCTAGGGCCAGACTGCCTGGGTTCAAATCCTGAATCCACCGTGTATGAGCTGGGTGACCTTGGTCAGGTGACTTTGCCTTTCTGTGCCTCAATTTCTCCATCTGTAATTTAAAAGCTTTTGGGCCAGGTGTAGTTGCTGACACCTGTAATCCCAACACTCTAGGAGGCCAAGGTGGGAGGATCGCTTGAACCCAGGAGTTCCAGACCAGCCTAGTCAACAGAGGCAGACCTCATCTCTACAAAAAATTTTAAAAATAATTAGCTGGGCCTGGTGGTGCGGCCTGTAGTCCCAGCCACTCAGGAGGCTGGGGTGGGAGGATCACCTGAGACTGAGAGGTTGAGGCTGTAGTGAGCTGTGATTGTGCTACTGCACTCCAGCCTGGATGACAGAGTGAGACCCTGTCGCATTAAAAAAAAAAAAAAATTAAATTAAAAGGAAACAGGCTGGGTGTAGTGGCTCATGGCTGTAATCCCAGCACTTTGGGAGGCCGAGGCGGGCAGATCACTAGGTCAGGAGTTCGAGACCAGCATGATCAACATGGTGAAACCCCCTCTCTACTAAAAATACAAAAATTAGCCGAGCTTGGCGGCATGCGCCTGTGATCACAGCTACTCAGGAGGCTGAGGCAGAAGAATCGCTTGAACTCGGGAGGCAGAGGTTGCAGTGAGCCGACATAGCGCCATTGCACTTCAGCCAGGGCGACAGAGTGAGACTTCGTCTCCAAAAAAAAAAAAAAGGAAAAACGTCGAACACAAGTGAAAACAGACCTGTAACATACGTGTAAGGTAGAAAGAATGACAATGAGAGAGAGAGCCGTGACCAGCCCCTAGCTCAGGGACCAGAACATTCCCCGATGAGCTTTCACGAAGGGCATGGACTCGAGGGGTTCGCAGGCTCTGTGCGTGTGCGCCCCGGTGCGCGCGTGGGTGGCCCTCTGCCTGCGCGCGTCCCCACGGCCCCTCCTTGTACCCCGTCTCCGCAGGCGGCCGGAACATGAGCGTGCGCGGCTGCGGCTCCCGAAGCCTGTGCAGCGGCCTGGACTGGACCCAAGGGCTCCCGGCGCTCCTGGGACACCGGCTGTCCAGCCACTGCAGCCTCGGCCGCCGCGCCGTCCTAGGGTCCCACTGCCGCTCGGGCGCCGCGCCCGGCCTCCGCCTCGCCTTGCCGGTGCTGGCGGTGGCCCTCGCGACCACAACGCTGTCCTAAGGAATCCCTGCCACCCGGGAGGCCCCCTCCACCTGCTTGTTCCGCATGTCGCTAGACGGTGCCCTAGCGCCCCTCTGCTAGTGCAATGTGGGGACTTGGAAGCTTCTGATGAGAAGCTCAGGAAGCAGGGGTGAGCTTCCTCCCTCAGACTAGCGCTTCCCAAAGGCCAGGCCTTCTGCTCCAGACTCAGGGCTTCCCAAAGGCTAAGTCCTCTTTCCTCACACCAGGGCCCTAAAGGCCATGCCTCCAGCAGTCTAGGATGCATCTTTCCCCCTCAGACTAAGGCCACTCACCTCCTGTTGAGATCAGGCCTCTGCTCAACCAAGGGGCTGTACCTCCCCTCTCAGATTAGCACATTCCCTAAGACCAAACCTCCTCCCTCAGATGAGGGCTGTTCTTCTTCCTCAGGTTAGAGACACCCCCATAGCTACATTCTTTCCCTTAGATCGGGGGCCTCCAAGATTAAACCTCCTTCTTCAAACTAGGGGCTCCCAACATCAGGCTGCTCCTGGACACCAGGGACCTGTCTCTTCTCCGACATGTTGACAAGCAACTCCTCCTCTTTCTGTCTCCCTTTGGGGTCTAGCAAAATCTGGGCAACCAAGGTGGGGCTTAAGGATCCAATACACCTGCTTCCAAGGTTTTCAGAGCAGCCTCTTCCACCTCCACAGTGGGCCAGGATGGGGCAGGGGCTTGGTGGGATGAGGAGCCCCTCTTGTGTGTGGGCCCAATCTCCCAGCTGTAACCAGATCATAATAAATCACATCTCACAATGCCAAGTGGTTTGCGTTTCCTTTTTCTGAAGTTTTAGCCTCAAAGAGGGCCCTGATGTGGTCCTCTCCTCTGAGGCTAACGGAGGTCAAGCCTCTACAACTGGCAAACTTGGAGGGGATGTACTGACAACAGTGTCTGGGAGCCAGGGTGGGCACAGGATCAAATGCTACATCTGGAACTGAACTCAGAGGATTGAGCGGAGAGGGGAAACTGGGGAGCCCATGATGATAGGCAGAATGCCAGGAACCGTTTACTTCTCGCTGAAAGTGGCTGGTCGCTGTGGCTCACGCCTGTAATCCCAGCAATTTGGGAGGCCAAGGTGAGTGGATTACTTGAGGTCAGGAGTTCGAGACTAGCCTGGTCAACACGGTGAAACCCCCCAGTCTACACTAAAAATACAAAAAATTAGCCAGGAGTGGTGGTGGGTACCTGTGGTCCCAGTTACTCGGGAGGTGGAGGCAGGAGAATCAC
The DNA here is from genome assembly GCF_001604975.1 of Cebus imitator. Taxonomy (NCBI): domain Eukaryota; kingdom Metazoa; phylum Chordata; class Mammalia; order Primates; family Cebidae; genus Cebus; species Cebus imitator. The sequence continues at coordinate 369,560 of NW_016107611.1, forward strand.
TTGAACATGGGAGGCGGAGGTTCCAGAGAGCTGAGATGGTGCTACTACACTCCAGCCTGGGTGACAGAGCGAGACTCTGTCTCAAAAACAAAAACTGAAATTAGCAGAAAACCCAACCAAAAGAACAGAAATAATTCATTCATCATTCAGCTAACAAATCTTTATCCGTCACATGTATGCATTCTTTGGAAAGACACTGGGGATACAGACAAAATTCTCTGCTCTCATGGAAGTTGTGTTTTTGTGGCGGAGACACATAATAAATAAATGTCACATATCACACGTACATATCGGTGAGTAGTAGGAAGGAAAGAGTGCGGGGAAGGAGAACGGGGAATGCTACCAGAGAGGCGTGATCTTATATATGGTGAGCGAGAGCCTCAGTGAGGGAAGAGGCCATGCAGGCGTCTGGGGTGGGGGAGGGGGGCACTCCAGGCGGAGGGAACTGCAAAGGCAAAGCCTCTGAGGCAGATGCAGCAAGAAACAGTTAATGTGGGCCAAACGCACTGGTTCACACCTGTAATCACAGTGGGGTTTTGGGAGGCTGAGGCTGGAGGATCACTTGAGACCAGGAGTTCAAGGCCAGCCTGGGCAACATAGCAAGATCCCATCTCTACAAAACACTGAAATATTAGCCTAGCATGGTGGTGGATTACAGGCATACCTGTAGCCCCAGCTACTTGGGAGGGCGAGGCAGGGGATCGCTTGAGGCCAGAAGTTTAAGGCTATAGTGAGCTATGATTGCACCACTGCACTCCTGCCTGGGCTACAGAGTGAGACCCTGTCTCAAAAAAAAGCAAGGGAAAGGGAAGGAAGGAAGGAAAGAAGGAAGGAGGGAGGGAGGGAGGAAAAGCAAGCAAGAAAGAAAGAGAGAGAGAAGGAGGGAGAAGAAGGAAGCAAGGAAGGAAGGGAGGGAGGAGAAAGAAAGAAGTGAATATTGTACAAATGGAGGTAGGGTGGGGGTACCCAGGGATCATTAATTCAGCAACTCAAAGGAAACACTGAGAAACTCTTTCTCCCGTGCCATCCTCTGCATGTTTCCATGATGATGGCCATAGCTGCAGCATCATGCCCTCGTACAACCATATCTGAAGCCAGAAGGGGACACCTCCCATCCTTGTCTTTCCAGAAGCCCCAGCCCCTAGCAGACTTTCCCTCATACCTCCCTGGCCAGTGCTGTATTTTTAGTAGAGATGGGGTTTCACCATGCTGGGCAGGATGGTCTCAAACTCCTTAAGTCAAGTGACCCACCCGCCTTGGACTCTCAAAGTGCTGAGATGACAGGCGTGAGCCACCGCTCCTTGCCTTTCCTTTGCCTTTACCCTCCCTCCTTTGCTCTGTGTCTCCCCCTTCTTCCTTTTGTCCTTCTTTCCTCCTCCTTGTCTCTCTCCCTCCTCTCCTCCATATTTATTTCTTCCTTTCTCCCTTCTTTCCTTTCTATAGTCCCTCCCCTCTCCCTTCATTCCTTTTTGTGCTGAGACATTTAAAGCAAATCCCAGACATTAAATTTCACCTATAAATACTTCTGTGAGCATCAGCTTCTGACTCTTGTAGGACGCATCCTTTCTGGGAGGGAGGATGGACTACAATAAAGCATGTCGAGAGCCTCACAAAACTGCACCCATCCCTGCCTGTTTGCAGAAGGCCTAGAAATCCCAATCCTTCAGGAGAGATCTCCGCTCACCTATGGATCTGTGACGTTCTTCTAAATCCTTCATAAGAAGGCAAAGTGACTCGTTCACCTGTTTTTACAAAAAAAATTAAAATTATCCTGGGTGTGGGGTGCGTGCCAGTGGTCCCAGCTACTCAGGAGGCTGAGGTGGGAGAATCACGTGAGCTCGGGAGGTTGAGGCTCCTGTGAGCTGTGATCTCACCACTGTACTACAGCCTGGGCCACAGATCGAGACCTTGTCTCAAAAAGAAGTGACTAGTTCAATATTCACACAAGAGACACACCCACAGAGCTCAGCATGGTGGTTCAGAGGATGTACTCAGGTTCCAATCTGAGTTCAAAAGTCAGTTTCCCAGGTACTAGTTGATTTTTTTTTTTTTTTAACCTTTGCAAACAGTCTCACTGTGTCGTTAGGCTGAAGCCAAGTGCCATGAGCTCGGCTTACTGCAGCAGCGTTCACCTGGGTTCAGGCGATTCTCTTCCCTCAGCCTCCCCAATAGCTGGGATTACAGGTGCGCCACCATGCCCAGCTAATTTTTGTATATTTAGTAGAGATGGAGTTTAGCCATGTTGCCCAGGCTGGTCTCCAACTCCTGAGCTCCGGCAATGCACCTACCTCAACCTCTCAAAATGCTGGGATCACAGGTGTGAGCCAACAAGCCCAGTCACTAATTCAGTGACTAGTGGCCTTGGATGAGTCCTTTGACCTCAGCTTTCCGATTTGTGAAATGGGGCAAAAATGGTCCCTACTCATGGAGTGGATATGTGGGTTGAGAGTCTGCACATACACAGAACATGGAACAGTGCCTGAAATTCAGTTTAATGCAGGTAAACAGTGGCCCTTGCTGTCATTATTGGGGAGGGAAGTGCCCTTTGGGTCATGCGTACTGTTTCTGTCTGTTACCCAACTCAGCCTCCCATCTGGAGGGTGCCTGCCCCAAGGTATGGGTGTAGAGAAACCTGGGGGGAGTGGTGAGGAAGGAAGGCAACATCTCTGCCAGACGGGAGGCCCCTGGGGATGGGTCCTGGATATGACCCGTCCTGGCTGACAGCCTACAGCCCATGGCAGCTGCTCAGGAAATGTTTGTGGAAAACAGTCACTTAATGGCCCTGGAATCTGCAGGGGTAAAAGGGACTTTGGGGATGGGGTGGGGCTAACCTGGGTGAAGAATTTGACATTATTGTACATTGCTAATAATGTACACAGGGACATACATGGAGGCATATTATTCAAGTTTTCAAATTTTACCACAAATTATTTAAAACAAACAAAAACAAATAAAGAATAAGTAGAGTCTCTTGGCACTCAGCTGAAAGACAAACAAACATCAAAACATTTGAAATAAATACCCAGTGGCTGCAACCTTCCCTGGCCACAGCTCCTTCCTCTCTCCTCACCTGAGACCACCTCTGTCCTGAACGTGGTATTTCTGATGTTATCCCCTACAGCCAGGCTCTTAATTTTTTTTCAGACAAGGTCTCACTCTGTTGCTCAGGCTGGAGGGCAATGGTACCATCAATAGCTCACTGCAGCCTCGACTACCCGGGCTCAGGTGATCCTCCTGCCTCAGCCTCCTGAGTAGCTGGGACCACAGATAGCGCCACCATGCCCAGCTCGCCTGCCCGCCCTCCCTCCCTCCCTCCCTCCTTCCTTCCTTCCTTTGCCCTCCTGCATGGGGAACCCCTGTTTCTCTCCATCTCTTCTGCCTCTCCCTGCTGTTCTTTCTCTCTGAACCTTCCAAGGCCACAGCCTGGAGTTCTGACCAGTGTTGCGCTGAGCCACATGGCGCCTGTTGGAAACAGATGCTCGGTGCCACAAAGAAAAATCAGCACTGAGACAAAGGATTTCTCCTTAAGCAATTTTTACTTTTTTCTTCCTGAACTGCAGGAAGGGTACTTTCACTAGCCATCTTGCCACAAGAGTACAACAAACATTTGTACACTTGAAAAAGCAGACATATGGTTCCCTTCCCCACCTCTCCCTCGTTCCCTTCCCCAGAAAAAAAAAAAAGAGAAAGAAAGAAAGAAAAAGCAACCTTATTTATCCCTTACACATTTGGGGTCGTCCTTACTGCTATGTCTGATCTCCATTGGCTGGAGCCAGACCTCACAATCTAAACTAAAACCCGATTGGCTAACTACTTAAAACTTTTCCAAACAGGTAAAAGCGATGGAGAGTTGGGATATGCCTGTGAGCATGTCCAGCACAGATATCTTGATTAAAGTACAAGGACATAGAACGTACTATGTGCCTGAAAGCATGGCATGTCTAGCAGCTACATAGGATAGGGCATAACAAAGAGTTATTAGCAAATTTATTTTTTAACAAGGGAGGAAACTTTAAAGAGGAACTTTTCTACTTCCCAGGGCCTGATACAAAAGGCGTTGTTTACCCACGCCCCTCTGTCATGGTTTCATGGTTTGTTTGTTTGTTCGTTTTGTGACAGGGTCTGGCTCTGTGCTTGATCTCAGCTCAATGCAACCTCTGCTTCCTGGGCTCAAGCCATCCTCCTAGCACAGCCTCCAAAGTAGCTGGAGCTATAGGCGCCTGCCACCAAGCTCCGCTAATTTTTGTAGAGACCAGGTTTTGCCATGTTGCCCGTGCTGGTCTTGAACTCCTGGGCTAAAGCAATCTGCCCACTTCGGCCTCCCAAAGTGCTGAGATTACAGATGTGAGCCACCGCACCTGGCCTTCATGTAGTCTTGTTTGTTTGTTTTGAGACAGAGTCTTTCTCTCTGTCACCCAGGCTGGAGAGCAATGGCATGATCTTGGCTCATTGCAAACCTCCGCCTCTTGGGTTCAAGCAATTCTCCTGCCTCAGCCTCCCAAGTAGCTGGAACTACAGGCACATGCCACCACACCCAGATAATTTTTGTATTTTTAGTAGAGACAGGGTTTTGCCATGTTGGCCAGGCTGGTCTCAAACTCCTGACCTCAGGTGATCTGTCCTCCTTGGCTTCTCAAAGTGCTGGGATTATAGGTGTGGGCCACCGTGTGCGGCCCCTCATGTATTTTTTAATGGCTAATTTGTTCCAGAACATTAAAGTAGTCAAAATAGTATTGAAAAATTATTGAGTGGGTGTATTAAAACTCATACTATTTCAAGTTAAAATATTTTAATAATATAAAATGTATCATGATTTTATTTCAGCTTAAGTTAATTAAAAATTACTGAACATAATCACTTGGTTAAGAGAAATTGTCAAGCATGGAAATTCTCTCAATTGAAAATGAAATCAGCCAAGATGTAGATTTTGAAAATATTGATTAGTTATTTTTCCATCAAAGCCAGGGTGTACATTTAGGGCTTGGCATGGCATTGGTCTTTATTTAGAATTTTGATATTGATTGTTCATGAAAATATCATGGGGCCAGGCATGTTGGCTCCTGACAGTAAGCCCAGCACTTTGTGAGGCCGAGGAGGGCAGATCACTTGAGGTCAAGAGTTTGAGACCAGCCTGGACAATATGGTGACACCTCATCTCTACTAAAAATACAAAAATTAGCTGGGCTGGTGGCAGGCACCTGTAATCCCAGCTACTCAGGTATCTGAGGCATGAGAATTGCTTTAACTCGGGAGGCAGAGATTGCAGTGAGCCCAGAACACACTGCAGCCTGGGTGACAGGGCAAGACTGTCTTAAAAAAAAAAAAAAAAAAAAAAAAAAAAAAAAATTTAAAAAAAAAAAAAAAAAAAAAAAAAAAAAAGGATTTTTTGGCATTAGTTTTGATTAAAGTATTACATTAAAAATGCCTTAAAATATAATTTATCTCAGTGACTGAGTTTTTGGGAACCCTTTAAATTTTGCACCCAAGGCCACTTCCTCATTGTCCCTAGTTCTGACCAAATTGACTCACTGAATGCAGAACGGTCCCCTCTCACTCCTGACTTGTTTCTGGAAAGCCTGTGGGTTGGCTGGGTTCAGCTGTATGGTTCTTCCGCCCCCATGTGGTCTTGGCTAGGGTTACTCCTGTGCCTGCATTCAGATGGAGCTCAGCTGTGGCTGAAATGTCCTGGATGGCTTCAAGCTCATCTCCATGTGGCTGCAGTCTCTACATGAGGTCTCTCCAGCAGGGTAGCAGGAAAAGCAGGACCTCTTTTCGTGGTAGCTCGGAAGAAAGAAGGAGAAAGCAGAAGCTGCCACCTGTTAAGGCCTGGGCTTGGGAGTCCCAGAATGTCACTTCTTGTGACAAAGAAAGGCACAAGACTGGCCCAAATTTAAGGGAAGGGGAAAGAAGCTCTTCCTCTTGCTGGAAAGAGTGGTACATGCCCACAGGGACGGGAAAATCGCTGGTGGCAATCTACCCTTTCCTCTTCTCTATCCTCTAGCTTTCTTTTTCTTCGTTTTTCTTATCATTACTTGATATTATCTCAATTACTTTTGTTTATAAGCTCCATGAGCGCAAGGTCCGTTTTTTGTTTGTTTCTTTGTTTTTGAGACAGAGTCTCCCTCTAACAACCAGGCTGGAGTGCAGTGGCACAATCTCGGTTCACTGCAACCTCTGCCTCCTGTGTTCAAGCGATTCTTGTGCCTCAACCTCCCAATCAGCTGGGACTACAGGTGCCCACCACTACACCTGGCTATTCTTTTTTTGTAGTTATAGTAGAGATGGGGTTTTCCCATGTTGGCCAGGCTGGTCTCAACCTCTTGACTTCAAGTGATCCAGCCACCTCAGCCTCCCAAAGTACTGGGATTACAGGCATAAGCCATCAAGCCTGGCCCCTTTTTCTTCTTTTTTCTTATCACTGCTTGACACTATCTTAATTACTTTTGTTTATTATCTATATATTTCAAAAAAATATAAGCTCCACGAGAGCAAGGGCCTTTTGTGTCTTATTACTGTATCAGTACCTAAAACTGTGCCTAGTACCTACAAGGCAGCCGATATATATATATATATATATATATATATATATATATATATATATATTTTTTTTTTTTTTTTAAAGACAGGGTTTCACCATGTTGGTCAGGCTGGTCTTGAACTCCCGACCTCAGGTGATCCACCCGCCTTGGCCTCCAAGGTTCTTGGATTGCAGGCGTGAGCCACCGCGCCCGGCTGAAAGCAGCCAATATTTAAATGAATGAATGAGCGAATCCCTGAGGACTAACTTCAGGTTTACCCAGGTTGTGGAGAATGGAGAGAAGGTGGAAGCCATGATGTGTAGATATTCCTAGGGAAGTGTTTTAGAATTTCTTCGAGACACAGAGAGAAAGGACACGGAGGGACCAGGTGTGTTGGTTCATTCCTTTAATCCCAGCACTTTGGGAGGCTGAGGCAAGCAGATAACGAGGTCAAGAGATCCAGACCATCCTGGCCAACATGGTTGAAACCCCATCTCTACTAAAAATACAAAAATTAGCTGGGCATAGTGGCGGGTGCCTGTAGTCCCAGCTACTTGGGAGGCTGAGATAGGAGAATCGCTTGAACCAGAGAGGCGGTGGTTGCAGTGAGCCGAGAGTGCACTGCACTTCAGCTTGGTGACAGAGCAAGAGTCGTCTCCAAAAAAAAAAGAAGAAGAAGAAAGGGCAGGGAGGGCAGAGAGGGCAGGAAGATTGGGAGTGGGCAGGAGAAATGGTTGGAAGAAGACTGGGAGGTTACAAGGGACGGTTCAGGGACTGTCTTTGTCACTGCTATGTCTCCAGCCTCAACCAGCCAGGGCCTGACTCACAGTAGGTGTCCAGAAAGCATGTGTGGAATAAATCAACTTTCTCCAAAAATCCTCCACCAACTCCACCCCCACCCCCAGGGTGGGTCAGGCACGTCCGTGGCTCCCACACCTCTCTGGGCAGCTTCAGACCCATTGTAACCACTGTGGGTCATCACTGGCTGACGACGGAGGTGTGTTCCCTATAAGACTCAGAGTCCACAGGATTGGTGCTGTCTCAGTCACCGCTGGGTCAACCAACTTCAACCAAGGGGACCTTGGAGGTATCAAGTATACTTTGCATCAACCTCCTCCCTGTGGGGCAGAGCTGTCACCATCATTGCTGTATTCTCACCCTGGTGGGACACAGAGCAGACACTCAGAAAACTTCATTGATTCTAAGATAGATCATTTTTCCTTTTTGTTTTTCCACTTTTGTGTGTGCGTATGAGTGAGTTTTGCTTTGTCACTCATGCTGGAGTGCAGTGGCGCAATCTTGGCTTGCTGCAACCTCCACCTCCTGGGTTCAGGTGATTCTCCTGCCTCAGCCTCCCAAGTAGCTGGGATTATAGGCATGTGCCACCATACCCAGCTAAGTGTTTTTTGTTTGTTTGTTTTTGTTTTTGGTAGAGACAGGGTTTCGCCCTGTTGGCCAGGCTGGTCTTGAAATCCTGACCTCAGGGGAATCCGCCTTGCCTCAGCCTCCCAAAGTGCTAGGATTACAGGTGTGAGCCATCCCACCTGGCTCTTTTTCCACATTTTCAGAATTTTTTTTTTTTTGAGAGACAAAGTCTCACTGTTGCTCAGGCTAAAGTGCAGTAATGTGATCACAGCTCACTGCAGCCTTGACCTCCAGGGCTCAAGCAATCCTCCTACCTCATCCTCCTGAGTAGTGAACCACAGGCATATGCTACCGTGCCTGGCTAATTTTTAAATTTTTTGTAGCGATGGGGTCTCCCTATATTGCCCCGGGTGGTCTTGAACTCCTGGGCTCAAGTGATCCTCCTGCCTCAGCCTCCCAAAGTGCTGGGATTAAGGTGGGAGCCACTGGGTCTGGCAGCGGCTTTTACAATAAGACAACTGACTGGGCACAGTGGCTCACGCCTGTAATTCCACTTTGGGAGACCAAGTGGCTCAGATCACCTCAGGTGTAATCCCAACACTTTGAGAGGCCAAGTTGGGAGGATCCCTTGAGGCCAGGAGTTTGAGACCAGCCTGGCCAACATGGTGAAACCCCATCTCTAGTAAAAATACAACAATTAGCTGGATGTGGCGGCGGGCACCTGTAATCTCAGCTACTCGAGAGGCAGAGGCAGGAGAACTGCTTGAACCTAGGAGGCAGAGGCTGCAATGATCTGAATTGCACCATTGCACTCTAGCCTGGATGACAGAGTGAGACTCTGTCTCAATAAATAAATAAATAAGACAACAATGAAGTTTGCTGCATCAATTGCCTCTTCCCTTCACAAAAGATTTCTCTGTAGCATGCAATGCTGTTTGATAGCATTCTACCCACGGCAGAACTTTCAAAATTGAAGCCAATCTTCTCAATCCCTGCTACTGCCTTATCAACTATGTTTATGTCATATTCTAAGCCCCTTGTTGTCATTTTAACAATATTCACAGCATCTTCACCAGGCGTAGATTCCATCGGAAGAAACCGTTTTCTTTGCTCATCCGTAAGCAGCAACGCCTCGTCCATTCAAGTTTGATCATGAGATTGCAGCAATTCAGTCACATCTTCAGGCTCCACTTCTAATTTTAGTTCTTTTGCTATTTCTACCACATCTGCAGCAAATGCCTCCACTGAAGTCTATTTTTTTTTTTTTTTTTTTTGAGATGGAGTCTTGCTCTGTCGCTCAGGATGGAATACAGTGGCATGATCTCAGCTCACGGCAACCTCCGCCTCCCTGGTTCAAGCAGTTCTTCTGCCTCAGCCTGTTGAGTAGCTGGGATTACAGGTACATACCACCATACCCAGCTGATTATTGTAGTTTTAGTAGAGATGGGTTTTGTCACATTGGCCAGGCTGGTCTCAAACTCCTGACCTCAGGTGACCCACCCACCTCAGCCTCCCAAAGTGCTGGGTTACAGGCATGAGCCGTCATGCCTGGCTTTTTTGTTTTTGTTTTTGTGTTTTGAGACACTGTCTGGCTCTGTGGCCAAGGCTGGAGTACAATGTTGTGATCTTAGCTCACTGTAACCTTAAACTCTTGGAATCAAAGAATTCTCCCTCATCAGCCTTCCAGGTCACTGGGACTACTGGCATGTGTCACCAAACTCAGCTAATTTGAAATTTTTTTGTAGAGATGGGGCCTCACTATACTGCCCAGGCTGGTCTCAAACTCCTGGCCTCAAGGGATCCTCCCAACTTGGCCTCTCGAAGTGTTGGGATTACAGGTGTGAGCCACCATGCCCGGCCCCATCTCAGCTTTGGACATGCCTTCTTCACTAAGCTGAATCATTTCTAGCATTTGATTTAAAATGAGAGACAGGCAACTCTTCCTTTCACTTGGACACCTGGATGCCATTTTATAGTTATCAATTTTGGGACAGTTGTGTCCCACGGAAGAGGGATGCCCAAGGAGAAAGAGACAGACGAGAAAACGGCCGGTCAGTGGAGCAGGCAGAACACATATGACACTAAGTTAACATCAGTTAGGTCTGCTGTTTTCTGTGGGCAGTTAATGGTGCCCCAAAACGATGACAATGGTAACATCACAGATCACCACATCAGAGACAGCAATGGTGGAAAAGTTTGACGTATTGTGAGAATTTCCAGACTGTGACACAGAGACACAAAATGAGCACGTGCTGTTGGAAAAATGGCACCAACAGGCTTACCAGACACAGGGCTGCCACAAACCTTCAATTTGTAAAAGACACAGGGCAGGGCCAGGCGGAGTGGCTCACACTTGTAATCCCGGCACTTTGGGAGGCCGAGGCAGGAAGATTACTTGAGGCCAAAAGTTGGAGACCAGCCTGGCCGATAGTGATACCTCATCTCTACTAAAAATACCAAAATTAGCCGGGCTTGGTGGCACATGCCTGTAAGTCCCAGCTACTTGGGAAGTTGAGGTGGAAGAAGCACTTGAACCTGGGAGGCGGAGGTTGTAGTGAGCCAAGATTGTACCACTGCACTCCAGCCTGGGCAACAAGAGCAAACAAAACTCTGTCTCAATAAATAAATAAATAAAACAAAACAAAACAATAGTTGGGCATGGTGGTGCGTGCTTGTGGTCCCAGCTACTTGGGAGGCTGAGGCAGGAGGATCACTTGAACCCGGAGGCAGAGATTGCAGTGAGCCGAGATTGCACCACTGCACTCCAGCCTGGGCGACAGAGAGCAAGACTCTGTCTAAAAAAACAAAGAAAAAGAAAAAAAAGAAACCAATGACTAAATTCTTGGGCTTATAAGATACCAGATAAGAAAAGAAACAGCTTACTATGTCACTGAAACAGAAACAGTACCCAAAGTCAGAAACCAGAAACAAACAGAAATTCTTGAGTTTGCAGGATAGCAGGTAAGAAAAGAAACAACTTGCTGAAATGCTGAAACTCCTTCCACTTGTGAGATCAAGAAACGACTGTCTGGGATTGGTTGGAAGTAAGATGACTGACTGGAGTTTGAGCAGAACGAGCTTGCTGATGTCACAGCCTGAATCCCCACTGCATGTTTTACAAGAACTGCCCCTGAATTTGCACATGCAATGAGTTAGCATGAAGAAGTAATGCTGCATGGCCCAAGGACTTTCTGACAATCACCTGCTAATCTCAGAATCCACACTCAAACCTTTTCTAATGAAACTATTGCTTTTTTTTTTGAGATGGAGTCTCACCCTGTTGCCCAGGCTGGAGTGCAGTGGTACATACAATCTCAGCTCACTGCAACCTCCACCTCCTGGGTTCAAACGATCTCTTGCCTCAGCCTCCCGAGCAGTTGGGATTACAGGCATGCGCCACCATGTCTAGCTGTTTTTGTTTGTTTGTTTGTTTTCGTATTTTTAGTAGAGACGGGATTTCACCATGTTGGCCAGGCTGGTCTCCTGACCTCAAGTGATCCACCCACCTCGGCCTCCCAGAGTGCTGGGATTATAGGCGTGAGCCACTGTGCCCACCAGCAATGACCCAATTTGTGTCACTTTCACGCTTGTCTCAGGAACTGAGAGTCCCCTGGGCAGCGGGTGGAGTGTAGCACAGCCAAGCCCTCAGACACCAGACTGTGAATCTGAGACTTTGTCCTGGGGGTGATGGAGACCATGGAGGATTCTGAACAGGTCTCAGTGTTAGAAAGACCTCTCTGGAGTCTTTAGGGGGACTGGAGGGCCCAGCGTGAGTAGGTGGTGACCCCATGAGCAGCTGGGGCTTGGGGTCCCTGCTCCACACCTGGGCCCCGCCCCCTGACATCACTGTCATATTATTGCACCAGGGCTGGCTGACCAATAAGCTGCTGCTTGCTATTATAATGGATCCTAGCAACGGGAGTCTGACCTTGGGCTAAGAGGGAAGGAGATCCTATCAGTGGGGAGAGCTTGAGGGGAGAGGGAGAGCCTGCAGGGCAGGTGAGTCCCCCAAGCCTCTCTGGCTGGGCCCCTATGAGTCAGTGGAGCCAGGGCTTCTGGTCCTAATCCAGACCCCCTCAGTCATCCGGACCCCCTCAGCCTGAATTCCAACCACTGACTTGTCTGCCCTTTGCTGCCAGGACCTGTCCCAGGTTCCCACTCTTCCCACCGCAGACTGTACTAGGGAGAGGGCACATGCAGGAAAGCCCCCGGCCCAGGATAGGAGGCTCCAATCTGGAGGGAACAGTGTCGGGTTTTTTTGTTTGTTTGTTTGTTTTTCTGAGACAGAGTCTGGCTCTGTCGACCAGGCTGGAGTACAGTGGCACAATCTTGGCTTACTGCAACCTCCGCCTCTCAGGTTCAAGAGATTCTCCTGCCTTAGCCTCCCAAGTAGCTGGGACTACAGGCATGCACATGACACCTGGCTATTTTTTGTATTTTTAGTAGAAACGAGGTTTCACCATGTTGGCCAGGCTGGTCTTGAACTCCTGACCTCAAGTGATCCACCCGCCTTGGCCTCCCAAAGTGGTGGGATTACAGGCGTGAGCCACTGCACCCAGCCAGGAACCATGTCTTAAGGACACATTTCCTTGGGGGGTGGTGTGGGGCAGCAGAGGATGGGGTGAGGGGTGGGAGGTGGAGAGATGGGCTGTAGGGGGCAAGGAGACAAGCGGGGAGGCAGGGACATGGGGCTGAAGGGAGAGCAGCTTTCTAGGTGGCAGAGGAGCCTGAGGACCTGGGTTTGGGTCCTGGCTGTGCCTCTGATTGGGAGACATCACTTGTCTTGTCTGAGCCTCAGTCCTTTTCCCTGTCAGCTGGGGAGAGTGATCCCAGATGTGAGCAGCTCTCCCAGGCCTCCCTGAAGAGCCATAGTGAGTAAAAGTATTTTAGAGGTGATGGGTCAGAGGACAGTGAGTGGGAAAGGAAAGGGAGGACCAGGGAAGCTCCTGGCTAGGGGGAGGGATCTGACGCAAGACCATCACGATAGGAGCTCTAGGGGGTGTGAGGGGAAACTGAGTCCTGGGAGGCAAGGGCTGCCATGGCAGCACTGGGGTTTCATGGAAATGACTCCCAGTGTCCAGGTGGTCCCCATGCCTGGCTTCCAAAACCCCAGGGTGTCTGAACCCAAAGTTGGCCTAGGGCTACCTGAACGGGGTTCATGGTCATCACGGCAGCCCTGGGAGGTGGGCAGGAGTATCCCCCACGGGGCAGCTGAGGCTCAGAGAGGGTGGGGACTTGCTCAAAGTCATACAGCTAAGAATATTAAGAATGATAAGAATAATGACGGATGGCAATGATGATGCCAATGATATGTGGCACCTGCCCTGAGCCAGGCACCCCATGGTGTCAGAACTTATTCAAGTCTCAGAGATCCTAGAAGGTGGTTTGCCATGATTGTCACTATCATTCCCAGCTTACAGATGAGGAGAGTGACGGGGAGAGTTAAGTCACTTGCCTCACATCACTCAGTGAGTAGGTGGTGGAGCCAGGATTTGATCCCAGGCAGTCTGGCTCTGGATCTGGGTCCCCTTCACCCTACCCTCCAATCCCAGACACAGCAGGAGTGCAGCCATTTCCTCTAAATGGGCCCATGCCACAGGCCAGGAGCTGGGCTTAAAGCCTCTTCCTATGAAGCTTGGCTATGTAATTTGCAGAGCCCAGTATGAAATGAAAATATGGGGCCCCTGGTTCAAATATTATAAAGAATTTGGCCAGGCACAGTGGCTCACACCTGTAATCCCAGCACTCTGGGAGGCCGAGGTGGGTGGATTGCGAGGTCAGAAGTTCAAGACCAGCCTGGCCAAGGTGGTGAAACCCCATCTCTGCTAAAAATACAAAAATCAGCCAGGCGTGTTGGCGGGCACCTGTAATCCCAGCTACTTGGGAGGCTGAGAAAGAGAATTGCTTGAACCCATTAGGCAGAGGTTGTAGTGAGCCTAGATCACACCACTGCATTCCAGTCTGGGTGACAGAGTGAGACTCTGTCTTAAAAAAAAAAAACAATTTCAGGCAGGCTAGGCATGGTGGCTCATGCCTGTAATCCCAGGACCAGGACTCTGGGAGGCTGAGACAGGAGGATCTTGATCCCAGGAGTTCAAGACCAGCTGGGACAATGTAGTTAGACTCCGATTTCTACAAAAAAATTAAAAAGTAGCTGGGTATGGCGGCATGCGCCCGTGGTCCCAGCTATTCAGGAGGCTGAGATGGGAGGATTGCTAAAGCCAAGGATCAAGGCTGCAATGAGCCATGATCGTACCACTATGCTCCAGCCTAAGTGACAGAGAGAGACCCTGTCTCAAACAAACAAACAAAAAAAGAATTTCAGCCAGCGTCAGCAGAGCATAAACCTAGCACAGGGCCATTCTAAGCACAGAGCCTCCAGGGCAGACACACACCCAGGAAACCGACCTGTGCCTAGGTTACCCTGGAGACTCCAACAGTACGCCAAGGGACCGCTTGGTGGTCATGCCCATTACCCAGAGAGGTGATTCATTTGCCCCTGGTCACACAGGAAGTTAGTGGCAGAAGAGGGATGTGAACCTGGGCCTGCCAGACCTCAAAGCCCCCTAACTTGTGCCAAAAATGTGTCCCCAGTTCTTTTTTTTTTTTCTTCTTTTTTTTTTTTGAGATGGAGTCTTGCTCTGTTGCCCAGGCTGGAGAGCAGTGGCACGATCTTGGCTCACTGCAACCTCTGCCTCCTGGGTTCAAGCGATTCTCCTGCCTCAGCCTCCCAGAGTAGCTGGGACTACAGGCACATGCCACCACACCCGGCTTATTTTTTATAATTTTAGTAAAGACAGGGTTTCCCTGTGTTAGCCAGGATGGTCTCAATCTCCTGGCCTCGTGATCCACCCACCTCAGCCTCCCAAAGTGCTGGGATTACAGGGGTGAGCTACCGCACCCGGCCAGTGTGTCCCCAGTTCTTGAGGGAGAAAGAGAGCTGTGGGTTTCCAGAGGGACTTCCTTCACATCCGTGGTGTCTCTCTCTCTGCCCCATGCCAAGACCCAGGATGTGTGAATGGCTCCCTTCTCCTCCGCAGGCGCTGAGGATCACGCGTCCTGTGACTCTCCCCTGTCCCTTGCCACCCTCTGAACCACTAGTCACCATGGCTGCTTCGAAGTTGCCCGCGGTGCCTGGGGAGGAGGAAACCACCATCCTCATGGCCAAGGAAGAGCTGGAGGCCCTGCGCACAGCCTTTGAGTCTGGCGACATCTCCCAGGCCGCCTCTCGCCTCCGGGAGCTGCTGGCCTCCACCGACAGCACCCGCCTGGAGGTGGGCGTCACGGGCGAGTCGGGCGCTGGCAAGTCCTCCCTCATCAACGCCCTGCGTGGCCTGGGGGCCGAGGACCCCGGCGCGGCTCTCACGGGCGTCATCGAGACCACGATGCAACCCTCGCCCTACCCACACCCACAGTTACCCGACGTGACCCTGTGGGACCTGCCAGGGGCCGGCTCTCCAGGCTGCCCGGCAGACAAGTACCTGAAGCAGGTGGACTTCAGCCGCTACGACTTCTTCCTGCTGGTCTCCCCCCGCCGCTGCGGGGCCGTGGAGACCCGCCTGGCCGCCGAGATCCTGTGCCAGGGCAAGAAGTTCTACTTTGTGCGCACCAAGGTGGATGAGGACCTGGCGGCCACGCGCACCCAGCGGCCGTCGGGCTTCAGCGAGGCCGCTGTCCTGCAGGAGATCCGAGACCACTGTGCCGAGCGGCTGCGGGCGGTCGGCGTGGCTGAGCCCCGCATCTTCCTGGTGTCCAACCTCACCCCCGCCCGCTACGACTTTCCCACGCTGGTGTCCACCTGGGAGCACGACCTGCCCGCCCACCGGCGCCACGCCGGCCTGCTGTCGCTCCCCGACATCTCGCTGGACGCCCTGCGGAAGAAGAAGGCCATGCTGCAGGAGCAAGTCCTCAAGACCGCGCTGGTGTCCGGGGTCATCCAGGCCCTGCCGGTGCCGGGGCTGGCGGCCGCCTACGACGACGCCCTGCTAGTCCGCTCGCTGCGGGGCTACCACCGCAGCTTCGGCCTGGACGACGACTCGCTGGCCAAGCTGGCCGAGCAGGTGGGCAAACAGGCGGGGGACCTGCGCTCCGTCATCCGCTCCCCGCTGGCCAACGAGCTCTCGCCTGAGACTATCCTGCGGCTCTATTCCCAGTCCTCTGACGGCGCCATGAGGGTGGCCCGCGCCTTCGAGAGGGGCATCCCTGTGTTTGGGACGCTGGTGGCTGGCGGCATCAGCTTCGGCGCCGTCTACACAATGCTCCAGGGCTGCCTCAATGAGATGGCCGAGGACGCCCAGCGCGTCCGCATCAAGGCCCTGGAGGAGGACGAGCCCCAGCCGGAGGTCAGCTTGGAGGCGGCTGGTGACAACGGCGTGGAAAAGGGCGGGTCCGGTGAGGGAGACGGCGAGGAAGCCCCATTCTCAGCCCGCAGGAAGCTCGGCCTCCTTCTTAAGTACATTCTGGACACCTGGAAGAAACACGACTCAGAAGAGAAATAGAGTGCAGCCCCGCCCCCCTGCCTCACCACAAACCGAGTCTTAACAATATCCAGCCAACCAACAAAAAAGGCCAATGTGGTGAATGTGAGGCTGCAGTTGCCTGCGGGGTGGGCGTGGAGGGAGCTGCGGGGGAGCCTGCGTCCTGGGCAGGGCAAAGGAGGGGGCCTCAGGGAGGAGAAGAGGGAGGCAGGTGGGCCCAGGGCCAATACGGTGGTGTGAACATGACAGCAGTGACCTGGGGAGGGTGGTTGGAGACATGGATGGTGGACCCAGGGTTCCCAGGGCTCCTTGGTGGTGTCCCCAAGTGGCTAGGAGGAATTTGTGGGGCACAGGATAGCAGGGCTAAGACAGGAGGATTGCATCCTGCTAAGGTACTTTTGATTATATTATTTATTTTTTTGAGACGGAATCTTGCTCTGTCACCCAGGCTGGAGTGCAGTGGCACGATCTCAGCTCACTGCAACCTCTACCTCCCAGATTCAAGCAGTCCTCCTGCCTGAGCCTCCTGAGTAGCTGGGATTAGAGGTGAGCACCACCTCTAATTGAGCGCAGCTAATTTGAGCCCAGCTAATCTGAGCGCCCAGGCTGGAGGCTGGGGTGCTGTGGCATGATCTTGACTAATGAAACCTTTGCCTCCCAGGTTCAAGCAGTTCTCCTGACTGAGCCTCCTGAGTAGCTAGAATTACAAGCGAGCACCACTACGCCCAGCTAATTGTGTGTGTGTGTGTGTGTGTGGTTTTTTTGTTTTGGTTTTTTGAGACTGAGTGTCCAGGCTAGAGTGCTGTGGCACAATCTTGGCTCACTGCAACCTCCACCTCCTGGGTTCAAGCAATACTCCTGCCTCAACCTCCCAAGTAGCTGGGATTATAGGCACACACCACCATATCCAGCTAATTTTTGTATTTTTGGTAGAAAGGGGGTTTCACCATGTTGGCCGGGCTGGTCTTGAACTCCTGACCTCAGCCTCTCAAAGTGTTGGGATTACAGGCATGAACCACTTCACCCAGCCCCTGCTAAGGCATTTTAGTTTCAATTTCATGTCCTTTCTGAGAACCCAGTGTACTAAAGGCAGCCCCTGGGGCTTGGGATGAGCACAGTGGTGTCCAGCCATGGCTAAACAGGTTGGGGAGAGTGGGCATCCATGCCTGCCTGCTGCCTGGGAGCGACGGAAGAGAGAGGGAGGCCAGATGGCCACAGGGCTCACCTCATTGTGGAGCCTGGGGAGACAGAGAGTGGCATGGGGAGAGAGTGACTGTATGTTTCCATGAACGTCGGAGGAGAGAGGAGGCTGAGAAAGCAACTCCGTGGCCTAGCATGAGTCTCACTCCAGAAGGATGGTGGGTGTGTCTCAGAGCAGGAAGGTGCATGGCGTTGAGACTGCTGGGGTGTCTGTGATTGGGAAGAATCCTGGTCTCTCCATGATCTAAAAAAATTGTTTTTTGCCAGGCATGGTGGCTCATAAACCCAGCACTTTGGGAGGCTGAGGTGGGCGGATCACCTGAGGTCGAGAGTTCGAGACCAACCTGACCAACATGGAGAAACCCCGTCTCTACCAAAAATACAAATATTGGCTGGGCGTGGTGGCACATGCTTGTAATCCCAGCTACCTACTCAGGAGGCTGAGGCAGGAGAATCGCTTGAACCAGGGAGACCGAGGTTGCAGTGAACCAAGATCTTGCCACTGTATTCCAGCCTGGGCAACAAAAACTAAAATCTGTCTAAAAAAAAAAGAGGCCAGGCGAGGTGGTGGCTCACACCCATAATCCCAGCCCTTTGGGAGGCCAAGAGTTCAATACCAGCCTGACCAATATGGTGAAAAAAACCCATCTCTACAAAAAATACAAAAATTAACTGGGGGTAATGGTGGGTGCTTGTAGTCCCAGCTACTCAGGAGGCTGAGGCACGAGAATCACTTGAACCTGGGAGGCAGAGGTTGCAGTGAGCTGAGTTCGCACCACTGCACTCCAGCCTGGGCGACAGGGCAAGACCCTATCTCGTAAAAAAAGTGGTTTTTTTTGAGATGGAGTCTCGCCCTGTCGCCCAGGCTGGGGTGCGGGGGTGCAATCTTCGCTCCCTTTGGCCTTGACTTCTTGATTTTGATGCTGTGGGTCTAAGACTGATGCATTTGCTGGGTCTGCGGTCACCTGTCTCTGTGCAATTGGGTTGGGGTGTATGTGTGTGAATACTGGGACCTACTGAAAGGCCCTGGGTCTTAACATGAGGGCAACTGTGTGTGAAGATTTCTGAGCCAGCTGGCCAATATGGCGAAACCCCATCTCTATTGAAAATACAAAAATTAGTTGGGCATGGTGGCACCTGCCTGTAATCCCAGCTACTCGGCTGGCTGAGGTAGGAAGATCACTTCATCCCAGGAGGTGAAGTTTGCAGTGAGCTGAGACTGACTCTACATTCCAGCCTGGGTGACGAGACTTTGTCTCAAAAAAAAAAAAAGAAAAGAAAATTCTAAGTTTAGAGATTCATGTCTATATTTTTATTTTTCACTTTGACACACTGAAACCTAACTTTCCCCTGCTCAAGACCAAATTAAAAAGTAACCATAACAACAAGTCATAACAATGGCCAAAGTGTCTGAGGCATCACCAGGAGAGTGTAACCACACACTAGGCTAAGTGCTTTATATTAGCTAGCATTTATTCATCACTGCTAGGTACTCCTGGCTCCTTATAGCCTGGGAAAGGAGGCTCTCTTACTGTTTACATTTGGCACTGAGGGAATGATTAACTTGCTTGGTTAAGAGCCAATGCTCACACCTGTCATCCCAGCACTTTGAGGGGCCAAGGCGGGTGGATTGCCTGACGTCAGGAGTTCGAGACCAGCCTGATCAACATGGTGAACCCCTGTGTCTACTAAAAGTACAAAAATTAGCCAGACATGGGTGGTGGGTGCCTGTAATCCTAGCTACTCGGGAGGCAGGAGAATCGCTTGAACCCAGGAGGTGGAGGCTGCAGTGAGCTGGGATCGCACCACTGCACTTCAGCCTGGCTGACAGAACAAGACTCNAAAAAAAAAAAAAAAAAAAAAAAAAAAAAAAAAAAAAAAAAAAACACTTGTCCAGGGCTGCTAGATAAGCTATATGGGGTGTCTGACTCACATGGCTGCGAGTCACAGAGGGTTTGTGCAACACAGTGGCTGAAGGTATCTGTGTCTGGCCCAAGCATCCTGGTGAGACTAAACTCTGAAGCACTAGATGCTTGGTGCAAAAATGAATCTGACACCCTTGTACCTACCCAAGGCTAAATTCTCACCTGGTGAGTCAAGGGTCACAGGTGTTTAAAAAGTTAAAGAGTGACCAGATTGAAGGTCGTGGTGAACCGGACAGGAGGTGCCCCAGGGCTTCTGTAGGCTCAGACAAGGATCGAGAAAGGTCTGGATTTAGATGCAGGGAAGAGGGCAAGCTTCCAGGTTAGAGCTCATAGGGATGGATAAGGATGGGGGCCAGAAAGGGGCAGGGCTGGTGCTGGGAGCTAGTGCGGTATGGTAAATAAAGAGACTGCCGTGAGACAGAGAAACCGGGATGGCAGAAGCTCCCTAGAGAATTGGGATTGGGAGGCAGTCAGGAGGGAAGCTGATTCACTACCCAGTGTGGTCAGCTGGACCAATGACCCAGAAAACTTTAAGAGTGGATGGAGGCTGGGTGTGGTGGCTCACGCCTATAATCCCAGCACTTTGGGAGGCCGAGGTGGGCAGATCGCTTGAGTCTGGAGTTCGAGACCAGCCTGGCCAACATGGTGAAACCCCATCTCTACTAAAAATACAAAATTAGCCAGGCGTGGTGGTGCATGCCTGTAATCCAAGCTACTTGGGAGGCTGAGGCAGGAGAATTGCTTGAACCTGGGAGGCAGAGTTTGCGATGAGCCGAGAAGATGCCATTGCACTCCAGCCTGGGCAACACAGCGAAACTCCATCTCAAAAAAAAAACCCCAAAAAAACAAAAATTAGCTGGGTATGGTGTCATCACCTGTAATCCCTGCTACCTGGGAGGCTGAGGCAGGAGAATGACTTGAACACGGAGGTGGAGGATGCAGTGAGCTGAGATCACGCCATTGCACTCCAGCCTGGATGACAAAAGCAAAACTCAGTCCTGCCCCCCAAAAAATACCCACAGAAGGATTATTCTAATGCCCACAGCAGACCTCTCCCTTCCCTGTTCGGACCTTGCCTGACTACTCACAAAGATCAAACTGGTCAGCTCGAGTTCCAGGCCCTTCCCAAGCTGGCCTCTGTCTAAACCTTGTCAAGAGTAAAATTCCGAGTCCTCCTAAAACAGTGGTGAGAGGGCTCTAAGGAGTCAGTTCTCCACCTCACAGGTGAGGAAACTGATATCTCTATCCTGTCCCACCCCTTGCAAGAAGGGGAAACAAAGGCAGCAGTGGGAACGTGGCCTGCCCCGCGTTGCCTGGCAAGTCCTGGCATGTCTGGAACTAGGTGCAGTTATGCAATTCCAAGATGTCTCTACTCGCTGCCCCTGTCCATCATACCAGTGAGGACAGCAAGGCCTAGAGGCAGGACGGGGCTTGCCTAGGTGTGCACCACCACATTCCTGAACAGACGCGGGTACTCAGAAGCCAGGCAGTGAGGTGGGCAACGCTTCCACAAATGCACCAGACCCACTGGGCCTCTCTTTTTCCAGGTCTGGGACTGCAGCACAGCACCCAAAGAGGTCTCAGTGTGTAGCAGGCACTCAGTTGTACAATGATCAGGGGTCTTTTTATGGCCAAAGGATAGGAAGGAGCCGGTCCACGTCTTGACTTGGGGGTAGGCAGCAAGACATTTAGCAAGTGATTTTTACCTTCCTCAGTCTGTTTCCTGCTCTGTAAAACGGCAGCTTAATGAAATTGTGCACGTGGTTAGAACAGTGGCTGGTCCAGCGTAAACCTTATTATCAGTGATGATGGAGGCCCCAGCTCTTAATCACCGCCCTATGTTATTGATCACAGTGCCTGGTGCACGGTAAATGCCAAGACAAGTTTTTTTAAGAATTTTGGCAGGGCATAGTGGCTCACGCCTATAATCCCAGCACTTTGGGAGGCTGAGGTCAGGAGTTCAAGACCAGCCTTGCCAACATGGTGAAACCTGTCTCTACTAAAACTACAAAAAAAAGAAGAAGAAGAAGAAGAAAAAAAGAATAGCCTGGTGTGGTGGTGCACGCCTGTAATCCCAGCTACTCAGGAGGCTGAGGCAGGAGAATCGCTTGAACCTGGGAGGCGGAGTTTGCAGTGAGCCAAGATCACACAGCTACACTATAGCCTGGGCA
>NW_016107611.1:391600-398271 GCF_001604975.1 Cebus imitator
CTCCGCCTCCTGGGTTCAAGTGATTCTCCTGCCTCAGCCTTCCAAGTAGCTGGGATTACAGGTGCCCACCACGATATCCAGCTAATTTTTTTGTATTTTTAGTAGAGATGGGGTTTCACCATGTTGGCTAGCCTGGTCTCGAACACTTGACCTTGTGATTCACCCACCTTGGCCTCCCAAAGTGCTGGGATTACAGGCATAAGCCACTGCGCCCTGCCTCACTCTCGGTATTATTACTGGTGATGCCTCAGACACTTTGGCCATTGTTATGACTTGTTGTTATGGTTACTTTTTAATTTGGTCTTGAGAAGGGGAAAGTTAGGTTTGAGTGTGTCAAAGTAAAAAATAAAATGTAGACATGAATCTCTAAACTTAACGTTTTCTTTTTTTGAGACAGTTTTGTCACCCAGGCTAGAGTGCAGAGTCACAATCTCAGCTCACTGTAACCTCTACCTCCAAGGCGCAAGCAATTCTCCTGTGTCAGCCTCCTGAGTAGCTGGGACTACAGGTGGGCACCATCACGTCCAGCTAATTTTTGTGTTTTTAATAGATGGAGTTTCATCATATTGGCCAGGCTGGTCTCAAACTCCTGACCTCAAGTGATGCACCCACCACAGCCTCCCAAAGTTCTGGAATTCAGGTGTGAGTCAACACTCCCAGCCTCTCAACTTAACATTTTCTTTGAGAAGAAAGAATTGCAATTTGGGGCATATACACAGGCCAGATGGTCTTTGATATGTCCAGAGAACGAAGAGAGGTTGTGGGGAGGGTGGATGAAAGGGTGCGGAGGGGAGGTATAAAGGTCTGTGTCAGGGACTTGGGCCACATTTGGCCAAAAAAGAGGCCAGAAGGAAAAATGTCCTCAGGGCAGTGCAGGCCTGCTTTGAGCCCAGCATCAAGTTCCACTTAGCCCCTCCATAGGCCTCAACCATCATCTATAGGTATTGAGCTCACATGAATCTGTTGGAAGAGTTGGCTTTTTAAACATTAGACGGGCAACAAGAACAAAGCTTAGGCTGGGCGCAGTGGCTCACGCCTGTAATGCCAGCACTCAGGGAGGCCGAGGTGGGCAGATCACAAGGTCAGCAGTTTGAGACCAGCCTGGCCAACATGGTGACACTCCAACTCTACTAAAAATACAAAACTGAGCCGGGCGTGGTGGCAGGTGCCTGTAATCCCAGCTACTTGGGAGGCTGACGCAGGAGAATTGCTTGAACCCAGGAGGCAGAGGGTGCAGTGAGCCAAGATCCCACCACTGCACTCCAGCCGGGGGGACAAGAGCCAGACTTCAACTCAAAAAAAGAAAAAGAAAAAAAAGAACAAAGCTTAAAAATCACAATATAAAAAATAATCAGCAACAATATAATAAATCCAGTTTGAATCATTGTTCTAAACCATGGACCTAGTTTTCAGGGTAACCAGTTAAACAAATTGAAAGGTCCAGGTGTATCTGGTGCGGCTTGTTGAAGCAGGTGGCTTGCTTTTTAAATCTTGTACGATTGTTTCTACTTGCCTAGAGGAACGTATCTGTGTACAGCAAGTAGTGTTAACTATTGCACCAATGCCACCTTGTTCAGCTAGCAAGTGATCTAGAGCAATTGCGTGTTTTGTTTTGTTTTGATGAGACAGGTTGTTGCTCTGTCACCCAGGCTGGAGTGCAATGGCACCAGCTCAGCTCACTGTAGCCTCTGCCCCTCAGGCTCAATCGATCCTTCCACCTCAGCCTCCTGAGTAACTGGGACTACAGGTGAGCACCTCCATGCCCAGCTAATTTTTGGACTTTTTGTAGAGACAGGGTTTTGCCATATTGCCCAGGTTGGTCTCGAACTCCTAAACTCAAGTAATCTGCCTGCCGACGCCTCCCAAAGCGCTGGGATTTCAGGTGTGAGCCGATTCTGTTACAACACCACGTTAGCAAGAGGATAAGGGAAGTTTACTGAGCCGTGATGGCCTTAGCTGTAGAGTCAGCTGTAGATCCAATCATTAAGGATAGGCTTCTAACCATTTTTTCCAAATGACTGACTCCAGTCCAAGGGACAAAGTCTCTAAAAACTGAGGCCCATCCATCTGTGTTCATGCCTCCTGGTAGAGTAGCTTTTTTTTTTTTTTTGAGATGGAGTCTCCCTCTGTCACCCAGGCTAGAGTGTAGAAGGGCGATCTCGGCTCACTGTAACCTCCGCCTCCTGGGTTCAAGCAATTCTTCTGCCTCAGCCTCCCAAGTAGCTGGGATTATAGGTTCATGCCACCATGCCTGGCTAATTTTTTTTGTATTTTTAGTAGAGACAGGGTTTCATCAGGCTGGCTAGGCCGGTCTTGAACTCCTGACCTCGTGATCCACCTGCCTTGGCCTCCCAGAGTGCTGGGATTACAGGCATGAGCCACTGTGCTCCGCTGAGTATCTCATTTAATATAATTGTGTAAGTTAATAGGTATTGCTCAGATTTTGCCAATGCTCAGATTTTGTTAACTTAAATTGAATCCAGAAATATTCTAAACCACAGTGGCCTTTTAAATTTCCATTTATTGAGGCATAATGTTGCCCATGCTTATGGTTGGTTATAAAATCCTCCACAAATAAAAATGTATCCTGGTGGGGCACGACAGGTAATCCCATGTGGTATTCCTTGAATAGTAACAGTTATTTGTAGGGAGGTGTCAACCAGTATTTACCCAAGCTTCTATTATCTAATTATGACATTGCTGGAGAACAGCAAAAATTAAAGGATTAGGAGCACAAATATTTTTGCATTTTAAAAAAAATTTTTCGAGACAAGGTCTTGCTTTGTCATCAGGCTGGAGTTGAATTGCATACCAGCTCACTGCAACCTCTGCCTCTCGGGTTCAAGCAATTCCCCAACCTCAGCCTCCTGAGTAGCTGGGATTATAGGCATGAGCCACTGAGCCCGGCTATTTTTTTTTTTTTTAGATGGAATCGTGCTCTGTCACCCAGGCTGGAGTGCAGTGGTGCAGTCTTGGCTCACTGCAACCTCCATCTCTCAGGATCAAGCGATTCTCCTGCCTCAGCCTCCCGAGTAGCTGGAATTACAGATGCCTGCCACCATGCCTGGCTAATTTTTTTTGTATTTTTTAGTAAAGACGGGGTTTCATCATGTTGGCCAGGCTGGTCTCGAACTCCTGACCTCATGATCCACCCGCTTCAGCCTCCCAAATTGCTGGATTACAGGCATGAGCCACTGCTCCCAGCTTTTATTTGTATTTTTAGTAGAGACCGGGTTTTACTACGTTGGCCAGGCTGGCCTCAAACACCTGGCCTCAAGTGATCCTCCCACCTCAGCCTCCCCAAGTGCTAGGATTACAGGTATGAACTACTGGGCCCAACCTATTTTTGCATTTACTTAAATTCTGTTTTTTGCAATTTAAAAATCTAATTTCAAAGTCTTTTCTGTAGACTGTAGTCACTGTTAATGTGAAAAAGGGAATCTGAATATGTGAGCCTAAAAGTTTGACTTTGTGGCTGGGCACGGTGGCTCATGCCTGTAATCCCAGCACTTTGGGAGGCCGAGGCAGCAGGATCACTTGAGCCCAGGAGTTGGTGACCAGCCTAGGCAACATGGCAGGACCCTGTCTCTACAAAAATTAGCCAGGCATGGTGGTACACGCCTGTGTGTGTTCAAATGGTTCAAAAAAAAAAGAAGTCAATGCCCTTTAGTTTGGCAGCACAGGGATTGGTGAGAAGGAATTAATGTGGCTCTTTCTGGTAAGATTGGATAGAATTCTTGTGTAGGTGTCTTTTCAGTAGATAAAGTCGCCAGGCTACGGATCATGGCGTTGTAGGTCTTTGTCTCCTATGATTGTGGTTGGAAAGATTGTTCTATCAAAGTATGATTTCTATCCATTGCTTTATTAATGTCTTTACAATATCGGAGTATGTCTGTTTTGTTTTTGTTTTTGTTTTGAGACAGCATCTCCCTCTGGTGCCCAGCTGGGGTACAGTAGTTGGGAATCTCTGCTCATTGCAACCTCTGCCTCCTGGGTTGAAGCCATCTTTCCGTCTCAGCCTCCTAGATAGCTGGGACTACAGGCACACAAAACTATGCCCAGCTAAGTTTTGTGTTTTTGTAGACAGGGTTTCACCATATCACCCAGGCTGGTCTCAAGCGATCCCCCTGCCTCAGCCTCCCAAAGTGTTAGGATTACAGGTGTGAGCCACTGCACCCAGGTGGGAATGTCTTCTTTGATCAATTGAGGGTCAAAAGCAGAAGAGGCCAAGTGTATAGGATGGTCTATGACTATTTCAAAAGATGAAAGTTTATGAGCCCAAAGAGTGGACATTAGATGTGATAATACCAAAGGAAGAACTTAGGCCAAGGAAGATGTAGATAGTTTCCACAAATTCCGCCAACTGGGTTTTTTTGTTTTGTTTTGTTTTTTGAGATGGAGTCTCACTCTGTCACCCGGGCAGGAGTGCAGTGGTGTGATCTCAGCTCACTGCAACCTTTGCCTCCTCCCAGGTTCAAGTGATTCTTCTGCTTCAGCCTCCCGAGTAGCTGGGATTACAGGTGTGCACCACCACACCCTGCTAATTTTTGTATTTTTAGTAGAGACGGGGTTTCAACATGTTGGCCAGGCTGGTCTTGAACTCCTGACATCAAGTGATCCACCCATCTTGGCCTTCCAAAGTGCTGGGGTTACAGGAGTGAGCCACCATTCCCAGTCATCTAACTGAGTTCATACAGTTCCACTTGTTTGTTCTACTGAGCCAGAAGATTGGGGATTGTAGACAGTGGAAATGCTGAAAAATTGGCCAAACTGAACACACTTGTTTTATTATATGGCCAGTAAAATGGGCTCCTGATCACTATGTACTTCAAGGAGAGCTCCCCAGGTGGGAATAATTTTTTTCCAGAAGAATTTTGGCCACAGCTGAAGCAGTGGCTTATCTACCAGGAAGAGCCTCTACCCAATAGGAGAACATGCAAATCATTACTAGTACATATTTACACACATGGAAGTGGGTGTTTGGATAAATCCATTTGTCAAAACTTGAAGGGCTCATTAGGTAAATTAAAATGTCCAGGATCAGGATATACATATTTTCCTGGGTTAAACAGGGCAAGTGGCACAAGCCAAATAGGCTTTTTTTTTTTTTTGGCAAGTTTTGTTTTGTTTTGAGAGAGGGTCTCACTCTGTCACCCAGGCTGGAGTGCAATGGCACGATCTCCACTCACTGCAGCCCTAATCTCCTGGGCTCATGTGATTCTCTCACCTCAGCCTCCTGAGTAGTTGGGACTACAGGCACATGCCACTATGCCCAGCTAACTTATTTTTTCGGTATTTTTAGTAGAGTCAGGGTTTTGCTATGTTGCCCAGGTTAGTCTCGAACTCCTGGACTCAAGCAATCGGCCTGCCTTGGCTTCCTAGAGTGCTGGGATTACAGGCCTGACTGAGAGCCACCAGACCCGGCCAGTGCAGCTTCTTTTAATTTCACTCCCCCTAATATTGTTTCATAAAATAAATTAATTTGTTAATTCCCCAGTGAGACAAATTAGGTACTGCAGTTAACAATATTCAGTTGAAGAGAACTGGTTATCAGGCCTAAGCCACAGTTCTTTTCTTTTTCTTTTAATTTTTCAAATCATTGAATTAGCAGCCGTGATCTTTCCAATTTTGGTGTTCAGTTTCTGGTGCTTAATTTTGTGCATCTTTGGGAATTATTTTTAGATCATCTTTTGGAGGCTCTTTCAGTAAGGCCATGAGAGAGATTTGAGGAACCGGACCTTTAACAACAGCATTCTTTGCGGCGTTATCGGCCAAGGCTGTTTCCTCCAGCTTCCGAAGTGGCTAACCTTGAATGTCCACGAGTTTCCATAATAGCCAATGCAGCTGCTAGCTGGATGGCATCCAGTATATTCTGTACATAGGATCCATTTTTATTTATTTTATTTACTTTATTTATTTTATTTTTTTGAGTCAGAGTCTCGTTCTGTCGCCCAGGCTGGAATACAGTGGCACAACCTTGGCTCACTGCAGCCTCTGCCTCCCAGGCTCAAGCAATCCTCCTGCCTCAGCTTCCCGATCAGCTGGGCTTACAGGCGCACGCCACCACACCCAGCTAATTTTTGTATTTTTAGTAGAGACAGGGGTTTCACCAAATTGGTCAGGCTGGTCTCGAATTCCTGACCTTGTGATGAACCTGTGTCGAGCTCCCAAAGTGCTCGGATTACAGGCATGAGCCACCGAGCCTGGCCATAGGATCCATTTTTAATTTGATCCCCAGTGGAAGTGAGGAAACCCCTCCATTTCCATAGCAGTCCAAAGTCAGGAGCAGCGCCAACGGCATTTCTACTATCTGTGCAGAGTAACAGATTTCCCTTTCTTGAGGCAGCCAGTCCAGGTAACGGCAGTGAGTTTAGCTTGTTAGGCAGAAGTAGCCACAGGGCTGGGCACAGCAGCTCACACCTGCCATCCCAGCACTTTGGGAGGCTGAGGCAGGCAGATCACGTGAGGTCAGGAGTTTGAGACTAGCCTGGCCAACACGGCAAAACCTCATCTCTACCAAAAATACTAAAAAAAAATTAGCCGGGGATGGTGGTGGGCGCCTGTAATCTCAGCTACTTGAGAGGCTGAGGCAGGAGAATCGCTTGAATCCAGGGGGCAGAGGCTGCAGTGAGCTGAGATCGCACCACTGCACTCCAGCCTAGGCAACAAAG
>NW_016107611.1:398297-432475 GCF_001604975.1 Cebus imitator
TGAGATCGTGCCATTGCACTCCAGCCTGGGCAACAAGAGGATATTTCATTTAAAAAAAAAAAAAAAAAGAAAGAAAAGAAAGAAATCTAGCATGGTGGCTTACAAAGTGCTGTAATCCCAGCACTTTGGGAGGTGAGGCGGGCAGATCACCTGAGGTTGGGAGTTCGAGACCAACCTGGCCAATATGGAGAAATCTTGTCTCTACTTAAAGTACAAAAAGTTAGCAGGATGTGGTGACGCATGACTGTAATCCCAGCTACTTGGGAGGCTGAGGCAGGAGAATTGCTTGAACTTGGGAGGCGGAGGTTGCAGTGAGCTGAGATCACACCATTGCTCTCCAGACTGGGCAACAAGAATAAAACTCCGTCTCAAAAAAAAAAAAAAAAAAAAGTAGCCATAGATAAGGGGGAGGCTTCAGTGACTTCAAAGGAAGTAGTAATTACGTTTCTTGCACGATTTTTACCATTGTCATCTTTCAGATACGATCCATCTATAACTCATAGTTCAGCTGGTTCAGCATTATCTAGTGGAAGTTCTTGTAAATTTTTTTCAAGGAATCAAAAGATTGTCCATGTCAAACAGTCATGGAGAGCCAGGTGTGGTGGCTCATGACTGTAATCCCAGCACTTTGGGAGGCTGAGGCAGGCAGTTCAAGAGGTCAAGGAATGGGAACATCCTGGTCAACATGGTGAAACCCCGTCTTTACTAAAATTACAAAAAAATTAGGCAGGCGTAGTGGCGGCGCACACCTGTAGTCCTAGCTACTCAGGAGGCTGAGGCAGGAAAATCACTTGAACCTGGGAGACAGAGGTTGCAGTGAACCAAGATTGTGCCAGTGCACTCCAGCCTGGTGACAGAGCAAGACTCTGTCTCCAAAAAAAAAAGGCACCACAGGTGTAAATTACAGTGTAAAATTTACTATCAGATGGTATTGAGGTCAGCAAGGCATGTGGATTTGAAACTATGGGATGATGGCACAGAACAATATCATTTACGGCTGAGATTCTGAATAAATCTCCATCCTCGGTCATTTGGTTTCTTACTGGAACAGTGGGAGGATTACAGGGCTAGAAGGACAAAGAATTATTAAGCCTCCAGTTTTACATTTTTCAATGATGGGCTTTATGCCTTATAAGATTGACTCAAGCGATACTGTTTGGTATTAGGCAAGGGCTTGGAGAGGTTAATTTAGATCTTAATCTGGGGTGCACCATAAATCCTACTGACATCAGTTGACAGTGTGGCCCATGAGGAGACAGGTGTCTTCTTGTATTTTTTTTTTTTGGGGGGGGAATAAATAGGGAATTTTGGAAGTCAGCAGAGGTGACTGGCACATGGGACAGCATGACGAATAGGTGGAACATCATTGGTGGAGTGCAGTAAACTGTTAGGCTCATCAAACTCTAGAATTATTTCTCCCTTTTGGGAGAAGGAGATACCAACATGGCATTTCTCAAAAAAATTTGGTCTGACAAGGCAATTTGGGATGCCAAGGCTGGAGGATCACTTGAGCCCTAGAGTTTGAGGCCAGCCTAGAAAACATAGTGGGATTCTATCTCTACCAAAAAAAAAAAAAAAAAAAAGCTGGGTGTGGTGGCATGAACCTGCAGTCCCAGCTGCTTAGGAGGGTGAGGCAGAAGGATCGCTTGAGCCCAGGAGTTTGAAGGTTACAGGGGGCTATGATTATGCCACTGCACTCCAGCCTGGGTGAAAGAGTGACCCTGTCTCAAAAAAAAAAAAAAAGTCATCCTTGTTAATGAGCTGGAGGTGACTCCAGCAGGAAGAAAGGATGGGTGTCTTGTGTCCTGTAAAGGTCCAAGGTGGAAAGTAATAGGTTGCGACAGAAAGGATCACCTGAGGTCAGGAGTTTGAGACCAGCCTGACCAACACAGTGAAACCCCATCTTTACTAAAAATACAAAAATTAGCCGAGTTGGTGGCTTATGCCTGTAATCCCAGCTACTTGAGAGTCTGAGGCAGAAGAATTGCTTGAACCCAGGAGGCGGAGGTTGCAGTGAGCTGAGATCGTGCCATTGCACTCCAGCCTGGGCAACAAGAGTGAGACTCTGCCTCAAAAAAAAAAAAAAAAACCAAGAATTAGCTGGGTGTGGTGGTGCATACCCTAAATCCCAGCTACTCAGGAGGCTGAGAAAGGAGAATCACTTGAACTCGGGAGGCGGAGGTTGCACTGAGCTGAGGTTATGCCATTGTACTCCAGCCTGGGCAACAGAGTAAGACTCCATGTCAAAAACAAAACAAAACGAAAAAATGGCTACCAATGGTTTATTACAGACTCCAATAATTTGAATTGTATTACTCTGTGGCAGGGTCTGGTTGAGGTTGGGGGGCTTGAGCCCTGATAGCACTGCTTCTGTGTCTATGAGAACGGTTAGAACCTCATTGCCAATTTGAAGAACAGTCTCCCCCAGGTGACTAAGAGGGAAGATTGGAGGAAATAACGAAGTAAATCCTTGGAACCCCTTCATTGGAGGGAGAAATTGGAGGATCAGGTGAAGAAGACTAATTCATGTAAGTTTAGGACGATCCTTCTTCCAATGGCCTGGCTGTGTACAACAGTGACAATTTCCACGACACAGCCCTTGTCCTGTGCCATTAGATTAGAGCTGTACCATTTAGGTCCCAGTTGTTTGCTCTGGGA
Organism: Cebus imitator; assembly: GCF_001604975.1. Lineage (NCBI taxonomy): Eukaryota > Metazoa > Chordata > Mammalia > Primates > Cebidae > Cebus > Cebus imitator. The sequence goes on from NW_016107611.1 coordinate 400,956, forward strand.
GAATTGATCTGTTGTAGCAGTTGAAGATTTAGAATTGTGGCAGCCTTCTTTTTTTGTTGTTGTTTTTTGATTCAAAATCTCACTCTGTTGCCCAGGCTGGAGTGCAATGGTGTGTTCTTGGCTCACTGCAACCCCCGCCTCCCAGCTTCAAGCGATTCTCCTGCCTCAGCCTCCTGAGTAGCTGGGACTACAGGCACACGCCACCACGCCCCGCTATTTTTTTTCTATTTTTTAGTAGAGACGGGGTTTCACCATGTTAGTCAGGCTGGTCTCAAACTCCTGACCTCATGATCTGCCCGCCTCAGCCTCCCAAAGTGCTGTGATTACAGGCGTGAGACACCACACCCGGCCCTTGCCATTTTTTTGCTTTTATTTTTTTGTTTGTCTCCATTAATTTAGAGACAGTATTTTATATATATATATATATATATTTTTTTTTTTTTCTTTTTAATTTTATAAAAATGTGTCATCCTTGCACAGGGGCCATGCTAATCTTCTCTGTATCCTTCCAATTTTAGTATATGTGCTGCCAAAGCAAGCGCTAGAGACAGTATTTTAAAGCGAGGCAAATTTTGATTTCTGACTGCATTTAGACACCTCAATGTGCCAATTAAGGTATGCATTCCATCCAGGCCGCTTAGTTTGAGAGCCATGGCTTCTAATTTATTCCTGAGATTAACTTAGAGAGGTCAAAAGAACCCTGCAGGAAGGCCACTGTAGTTCCAGGTCATCTTCAGCATATTTGGCCCGAGGAGATAAGAAAACCTGTGGTGATGGACAATAATGCTTAGGCATATAGCCAGCTGGAGTCCCCTTCGGGGGGCCTATCTTGGCAGGCTTTTGAATCTGAGAAGACACTGTGACCTGGGTTAATGCCAAATGCACAAAGCCAGTTAAATGCAAACACCCTGCACCTGAAGGCCCAATTAAAACATAAGCGCCTTTGGAAAGTAATGTATTTACCTGGAAGGATAAGTCTTCTTCAAATGAGAGGAAAAATCTCCTCCTCCAAACCTGGAGGTCCAAACCTTGCAGCGAGGCCAATAGGAGGAAAATAACCCTCCCCACGTGGTATCTCCAAAACAGAAGATACACATTCCAAAGAAAACAGAACTCAAACCTAATCCCATCCACATGCCAAAGAAAACAGAACTCAAACCAAATCCTGAAGTTCTGTCCAAGAGACTCCCAGGGCTGGGGGCAAGGAAGTGGGGCAGGGTCTTTAACGGGCCTGCTGTGGGTACCTTACACCATAATTCCAAGCTGAGGTGACTCAGCTTTGGGCCCACTTCTGACACCTCGTCTGCTGAAGTAAAAATACAAATGTACAGCTGGGCGGGGTGGCTCAGGCCTGCCATCTCAGCACTTCGGGAGGCCTAGTTGGGCAGATACCTTGAGCTCAGGAGTTTGAGACCAGCCAGGGCAACACGGTGAAACCCTGTGTCTCTACAAAAAGTACAAAAAATTAGCCAGATGTGGTGGCGTGTACCTGTGGTCCCAGCTACTTGGGAGGCTGACATGGGAGGATCACTTGGGCCCAGAAGGTGGAGGCAGCAGCTCCGTGATCTCACCACTCGATCTCACTCCTGGGCAACAGAATGAGACTTTGTCTTAAAAAGAAAAAACGAATATAAAGACAAATCTCTAAATATAATGTTTTCTTTGGAAGAAAGAATTGCAATTCAAGAGGTGGGTGCAGTGACTCATGCCTGTAATCCCTGCACTTTGGGAGCCTGAACGGGGCAGATCACTTGAGGCCAGGAGTTTGAAACCAGCCTGGCCAACATGGAAAATACCCATCTCTACTAAAAATACAAAAATTAGCTAGGCATGGTGGCATGCCCATGTAGTCCCAGTTACTTGGGAGGCTGAGGCATGAGAATCACTTGAGCCTGGGAGGTAGAGGTTGCAGTGAGATGAGATCACACTACTGCACTCCAGCCTGGGCGACAGTGAGACTCTGTCTTAAAAATAAAATAAAAAAGAATTGCAATTCAGGGCATACATGCAGACTGGGTGGTCTCCAGAACAAGAGAAGGTTGGTAATTTTATGAAAAGGAAGAATGTTACATGTGGTGTTAGTAAGGCTTTGGGGAGGTGGCAAGCTTTGATTGGTGGGTGACACAGTGGGCAAAATTAGCCCTCGAGTGGCACCAAGTTATCTTGGTAGCTATAGATAAAACTGGTTTCAGGTTACAACAGGCAGTTTCAGCAGCTGGACTTGCAAAGATAGCTACATTTCTAGAGCAATGTTGTGTGCCCTGAGTCCTTCTCCTGGCCCCTCTACTCTGATTTAGGTGGGTATGACAAGGATGACCCAGTTCATACGATCAACTTTTACAGGTGTGTGTGTCAGGGGAGACAAAGAGATGAAACCAAAATGCATAAAACAGAAGAAATGCATTACTCACACGTCCCAGAGAGGTTAGGGGTGCCCGTGGGAAGTTGATGGGAAGTCTGGAGGCAGCAGGGAGATTGGCCAGTGGGTAGGGGGACAAATGAGAGAGAGGGGGAAACAGAACCTGTGGGCCTATGCCGGTATTACCTTAGGCTTTCCTGTGGTGGTTGTGGATGAGCTATTTTAAAGAAAACACACTTAAAGGGGAAATTTTTCTTTTAGAGGGAGTTTTGCTCGTTTCCCAGGCTGGAGTGCAATGACACAACCTTGGCTCACTGCAACCTTCACCTCCTGGGTTCAAGCAATTCTCCTGCCTCAGCCTCCTGAGTAGATGGGATCACAGGCATGCGCCACCACGCCCAGCTAATTTTTGTATTTTTAGTAGAGACAGGGTTTCTCCATGTTGGTCAGGCTGGTCTCGAACTCCTGACCTCAGGTTATCAGCCCACTTCAGCCTCCCAAAGTGCTTGGGATCACAGGCATGATCCACCACGCCCGGCTAAAGGGGGAACTTCTTTACATGACTCTGATGTTGGCCATCCCATAGGGCCATGGTCAGCCACTGTAGGATGTTGTTGGGTTTTGGGTTGGTGAGATGAGGAACAGGTGGGCTAAACTACAAGCCACAAGGGGAAGGGGACGTTTTAACGAGGCCAAGGTGATGAGGTTTTCACTGGGTTTCAAACAATGTATGTCAGGCCTACATATGCATGCCAAGGCAGCAAGTATATTGTAACACAGTTATGACAGGCATGCAGAGGAACTAGAGAATGGGTAACGCAGAGTGAAAATACTCCCTCACTGGTTCTGCTGAGGGCCACCAAGTTCTGAAGCTGGAGAACTAGGGGTCAGGCAGCCCACGGCAGGCACAGCCCAGCCAACCCTCAGCCAGTTCAAGATACTGATGCTGTTGTGAGACGCAGCAGGGCTCTAAAGGAGGCTGGCAAGGTGGGGAATCTGCCAGCGGTTGCTGCCAAGTTGCAGGCCACGCTTGGTTCACTGGAGAATGTCAGGCTGCACATTGGCATTACCAAGGGCAGAGGCTCAGGCAAGTTGACCTGTCAACACTATGAGAGGCTACGAAATGAAGACCCCAACTCAGCCTGCAGGGCTGTGACAGAAATGGCTGTGGACCCTACGCCCTACCGGCACCCATGGTCATCATCAGACCTGCCAGCCACAGGCACGCCCACTTTCCAGGCTGACAAGTACCTCCAGCAGCTGCTGCTGGACCGTTGCCACCTCATTATCATCGCATCAGAGCATTGCACCGGCAGCCATGCCCAGCTGGGTGGCAAGATCCTGCAGAGGAAGGCGTTTCTCCTTCCTCTGCTCCAAGATGGACGTGGAGTTTGCCACCCCTGCAGCTGCCACCCCAGCACCTTCTCTGAGGAGAGTGAGCTCAGCCGCATCCTGATGGCTGTCAGCAGTAATTGGAGGGTCAGGCACAGGGTCTGGGGACTGGTGGCAGAGGAGGAGGGCCTGGACCCTTGAAAGACTGCCACCCTTTCCTTATCTTCCAGCAGAGGCCCAGACTGGGAAAAAGGGTCACCCCACGTACCACCATGTGACTGAACTAGACTCTGCAGTGAAATAAAGCTTTCAGCTGCCATTCCCTAAGAGCCAGCACTTCTGTCACTGGTGACAGAGACCAATCACTTGCATTAAGGAGAAAAAAGAAGCCGGGTGTGGTGGCTCACACCTGTGATCCCAGCACTTTGGGAGGCTGAGGCAGGCAGATCACCTGAGTTCGGGAGTTTGAGATTAGCCTGACCAACATGGAGAAACCCCATCTTTACTAAAAATACACAAAGTAGGCTGGGCTAGGTGGCTCACGCCTGTAATCCCAGCACTTTGGGAGGCCGAGGTGGGTAGATCACAAGGTGAAGAGATCAAGACCATCCTGGCCAACATGATGAAACCCTGTCTCTATTTAAAAAAAAAAAAAAGAAAGAAAGAAAAGAAAAAATAAAAATACACAAAGTAGCCAGGCGTGGTGGTGCGTGCTTGTAATCCCAGCTATTCGGGAGGCTGACGCAGGAGAACCGCTTGAACCTGGGAAGCAGAGGTTGCGGTGAGCTGAGATCGTGCCATTGCACTCCAGCCTGGGTAACAAGAGTGAAACTCAGTCTCAAAAAAAAAAAAAAAAAAGGAGAAAAAGAGTATGTATTGGCTCATGTATTTGCAAAGATAGAGGACTGCAAATGCTGTATGCCCAGTGCAGACCTGGCACCTGTGGATGACGGTGGCATCTAACATTTACTGAGCTCAGCATAGGTCAGGCACTGATATGGTTTGGATCTGTGTCCCCATCAGATCTCATGTCAAATTGTAGTTCCCAGTGTGGGACACATGTGTGGCCTGGTGGGAGGAGACTGGATCATGGGGGCGGTTTCTCAGGAATGGTTTAGCACCGGCCCCTTGGTACTGTCCTCATGATGGTGAATTTGTTCTGTGAGATCTGGTCGTTTAAAAGTATACGGTACCTGCCCCTCCCTCTTGCTCCTGCTGTGGTGTATGAAGCGCCTGCTCCCACTTTGCCTTCTGCCATGATTGTAAGTTTCCTAAGGCCTCCCTAGAAGCCAAGCAGATGCCAGCACCATGCTGCTGGTACAGCCTGCAGAACTGTGAGCCAATTAAACCCCTTTTCTTTATACATTACCGAGTCTCAGGTATTTCTTTACAGCAATGCAAGAACAAACTAAAACAGACACCATTATCATGAACTCATTAATCACCACAACACCCCGAGGAGGTAGATACAATCATCACTTTATTTTGCAGACGAAACAGATGCCCAGCAAGCTTTGGCAACTTGTCCAATGCCACACAGGTGGTAGATGGCAAAGCTGGGATCTGCACATAGGCACCCTGGCTGCAGGGCTGACATTCTTAAGCCAAGTGCAGTGCTCATGACAGGCGCTTGAGCCCAGGCAGCTGTCAGCACAACACGGCCTGCTCCAGTGTAGAAACAGACTGAGTGGTGCTCCAGTGGGGGGTGGGAAGGATATCGATGTATTCCTGTGTCTGAACGGAAAAGGGTGACTTCTACCTGCTTGGAGGTAGTGAGGGGATGATAGTGAGGGGACTGGAGAGCCCCAAGTGACAGGCATTCCTGGTGGCCAGGCCCATCTTGCAGCCCATCCCAGAGCAGAAGGCCTCCCTGCAGCAGCACATCCAGCTGCTGTCCCCAGTGGTCTACCTGCAGCATCAGCCTGAGTCCCGTGCTGGGTGTAAAGGGGGTGCGGATGACCTGAACACACTTACCCACTGTTCAGAAGGCTATTGCCAGTGTGACTCTTCTGTCAAACTGCCTCAATGGGCCACCCTATGCACAAAACCTTGGAGGTGGGACAGGGTCTTATCACCAGGTCACCATAGTGCTGGTGGTGAAAATGTGACGCCGGGCTTCCAGAGATGCCTCCTTTCACCCATCCCGGGCACCCTGGTCACCTGCAGCACCTCCCTCACCACCATCTACCAGATGCTTTGCACAACCCTCAATCTGGCAGCCAAGGACACCGAGTGTGCCGATTCAGACCTTCCTTGGCAACACGGGCCACAAAATTACAGGTGAATCCAATCAACAATCTCAGCCCTGAGCTGGGCCAGCAGGAGGTGGCAGGTTAGGGCTGAGAGGACACAGTTCTATCTATCCCCAGCTGTGTGCTGACAGGGGCTGGAATAGAAGAAACCAAAGCTTCAACTCCCCTGAACTGAGTCATGTGCTATCTGGTGCTGTCTGGCCTTGGGTCTCACATCCTTCTCTGGCCGTTGCCCCCACTACCTTTCCTACTCCAGCAAACCCCCAAGTCAACCAGCAGGCAGAAGCAGGAGTGGGGATGAGACATGGGGCAGGCATTTTGACAAGGCAAGGAGGAGCTCAGTCATCTAGCTGGGGATGATGGTCAGGAGGGTTCTGTATAGATCACGACAGTGAAGCAAAGGACTCAGAAGCATTTCGGTAAGAGGGCAGTGAATGTCACAGCTCTGAAGGGCCTTGAGGATGACCTTAATGTTGGAGTAATGGCCAGAGACGGGAGGTTCCTTGCTCACCGTCAGTTAGGAAGTGGCTGTGCCAAAGCCTGTGCCGGGCCTCGGATCTCTCAGACCCTCAGCCCTCTGCAGAAACTGGCATACTATCCACTTCTGGCCTGACCTTCTCTGGCCTGCTGAATGCTTTCTTCACTGACTGCCCACCCCCCATTTCAGTTGTTTCTCAAAAAGCCCTGGATACCAATGATATGACATACCAGGACTATACGGGATGCCTGAAAGCAGGAGGAAGCCAGAGAGACAAAGTAGCACAGTAGGCCAGGCATGGTGGCTCCCACCTGTAATCCCAGCACTTTGGGAGGCTGAGGTGGCTGGGTGGATCACCTGAGGTCAGCAGATCACCTGAGGTCGGGAGTTCAAGACCAGCCTGACCAACGTGGAAAAACCCCACCTCTACTAAAAGTACAAAAATTAGCTGGGTGTGGTGGTACACGCCTGTGGTTCCAGCTACTTGGGAGGCTGAGGCAGAAGAATCATGTGAACCCAGGAAGCGGAGGTTGCAGTGAACCGAGATCATGCCATTGCACTCTAGCCTAGGAAACAAGAGCGAAACTCCTCAAAAAAAATAAATAAATAAAAATAAAGTGGCACTGGTGGGAGGGGGAGGGTAGTAGATGAACAGACTCAGCCAACTGGACTGGAGCTGACTGCTTTACTGAATGGTGGATTGGCATGATTAGTAGGTAAGGACTAATTCGGGCTGGCAAGACCAATTTGGAGACATACTTTGGGAACCTCAAACTAAGATCATGTACTGTATTTAACTGAGATAAGGGTTAGTATTGTACCAAACCATACAGTGGATCTAACTGAGGGTAGGTTCTGGATTTAAATTAAAGGTAGGAGTTGCTGTTTCTAAGCAAGAGTAGATGAGGTTTTTGAGAGGAAAGTCACTATGTTTAACCAACAGAAGGCACTGTTTGTACGGGTGATGCAAGGTATTTAGACTAAGGGTAAGTACTTACTACATTTAAAAATAAGATCTATTTTTTAAATAAAAAGTAGGCATTATATATATATGTCATTTTTTTATATAGCTAATTTTTTAAAATTTTTATTTTTAATAGAGATGGGGTTTCACCATGTTAGCCAGGCTGGTCTTGAACTCCTGACCTCAAGTTATCCCCCTGCCTCAGCCTCCCAAAGTGTTAGGATTACAGGCATGAGCCACCATGCCCAGCCTAGGCATTGTATTTAACTGGGCATCTAACCCAAAGGCACTGCCTTTAAGTGAGAGCAGAAGACATAAGCGTAGTCAGTGTACTCAGCTGCAGTGTATTTTCCCATACAAAACACATAGGGGAGGCTTGATGCCACCCCAGGAAACAGAATTACTCTTCCTAGGGACTTCCTTCTTAGCAGAGACTGGTCTCCATCTGCTCCCAACAGCTGTATGACCCACAGTGAATGTGTCCCTGGGGAAGTTCATTCAGGTTCCGACGGGTAGCCAGGGGACAATCTGCTCACGAGGGCTGGGTGTCAAGTTTGTCCTGCTTCCCAGAACTGCAGGTTGGGTAGAGGAGTAAGTGGAGCACGAGAACAGGCTTGTATGACTGTGTTTATTTGAACCACCAGATCTGCTTCAATAAAGCGCTCTCCAGACCATGCCTCACCTTACAGGGAAAGGCGTAGAGTCAGGAAGAGGGACTGTTGCTCCTGTCCCTGAAAAAGGAGGTCAAGATGAAGCCTGGGCTTCCTGGTGACCACTCAGACTCCTCCCACTGCTTGTCCCTGTGGAGGAGGTAGGATGGGCTGCCCCATCTCAGGTTGGGGGTGGGATCGCTCACAGTCACCCCCTGAACAGCCCCCAACTGAGGGTGGGAGGCCTGGCCCTGGACACCTCATGTCTCTGGGCCGGGAATCCACGATCCCTCATCCATCAGGCCTGCTGCCACTCTCCACCCCAGCAGGTGATGGACGTTTGTGCTCCCTCGCCATCCACTGGGGACCCAGGAGCTTCCCTGCGTGACATTCTTCTCCTTGGCTTCAGGCCAGCAGGCGGCTATACTCTGCCAAAGCAGAGGACTTTTTCACCCCATCCCAGATCCGGGCAGCATAGTGGAACCTATGAGAGGAGGTCAACAGTCAGGGCTGCCTGGCCAGGGCTCCACCCACTGAGGCCCCTTTTATGACCTGAAACGTGACTCTGAGCCCCTTGGAGCCCCGTCTCCTGTCTCCTCGACTGGGATACAGGGAGGATGCTAACACTGATGGGAGGTGGCCCCACTTTTCTTAGCTCACCCAGGTTAAGCAAAGCTGGAGGTTCCAAGGCTTGGACTAAGACCTCAAGTCTCCACCACCTAAACTTCTTCCACTTCACTCAGTGCTGCCCTTTGTGGGTAACGGTTCTATTTCCACTTCCCTCCAGACTCTTAGGACGATGGAAAACAGTTAACAGCAATTGCACAACCAAAATCTCCTCCCTCTCCCCTCTGGGTCCCGCTTTAGACCAATGGGAGGAGCGGAGCTGGGACTGAATGCCCAGAGGGGACTCCACCTCTGCCCTACAAGCCCTGAGTGGTTTCCTGTGGCTTTGTCTGCACTCCTGGCCCCTTTGAAGCATAGGCAACTGCAAACAGATGTGGGGGGCCAAGTCAGAGACGCTGCACCCAGCCAAGCTATTTATTTCTTTTCTTTTTTTTTTTTTTTTTTGAGCCAGAGTCTCACTTTTGTTGCCCAGGCTGGAGTGCAATGGTGCCATCTTGCTTCACCACAACCTTCACCCACCAGGTTCAAGCAATTCTTTTGCCTCAGCCTCCCGAATAGGTGGACTTACAGGCGTGCAGCACAACACCTGGCCAATTTTGTATTTTTAATAGAGATGGGGTTTTTCCATGTTGGCCAGGCTGGTCTCATTTCAGGTGATCTGCCCACCTCAGCCTCCCAAAGTGCTAGGATTACAGGCATGAGCCACCATGCCCAGCCTTCTTTCAAATTTTTCTCTTTGAAGTAAGATGATAAAGACCTGGACTCATACACTGAAGACTCTGGACAAAGAAGTAATGTAAAGTAGGGGCCACAGAGGTCGTGCAGGGCCACATGAACGCAGGTGGAGAAAGCCAGCAGGCAGGAAATGAGGCAAATGCAGAAGGGTGGACAATGAGACCCTGTGGCTTTCTGGTTCCCATCTCCTGAAGAGCCCTGTTTTCTGTGATCAGGTCCTTGGAATAAATCTTCCTTAAGCTAACTCCGGCTCACTGGTCCTACTCTTAGCAATCAAATGACTCCCAGCCACAGATGTGTGGCCTTGCTATGTAACACTTTTCTCTGAGCCTAAATTTCCCCACCAGAAAAACTGGTGACAAGGACCTACATGATGCTGGCTGATGAGGATTCCAAGTCACACGAAACAGCAGGGTGCTACATGGGTGAGATGCTTACAACACAGGAGCAATCATCACCGTTCCAGAAAAGGAACCTGAGATCTGGAGAGGAGGGGCTTAACGAGGTCATGCCTGTCTAAGAGACACCCTTTCTCTCTACACCAGGGTGGGGTGCCTCTGCAAAGAGCTCTTACCAGTTCTTCTCGGTGAGGATTGTGTGTGACAGCTGTGGCCGGGCCATGGACATCACTTGGCTCCGGAGTTTGCTCACCAAGGACTGGAAACTGGGGTGGCCACGATACCCAGGCAGCAGGGAGAAGAGTGGGCTGGAACCAGGTCCTGGAAAGTTGGGGCAGGGAGGATAAGAAGGATGGACTGCCAGTGTCTTTCTCCCAGTTAACAGCATCCTGGGCTTTGAGGAGCACCTAAGAGTTCAGCTCTGGCTGAGCTCTTTCTGTACTTTCGTGACTCTGAAACACACTCCTAAGAAAGGGTCCACGCACCCCGGGAATGAGGCAGGGTCTTCTCTCAGACCAGGTGGGCTCCACACTTCTTCCAAACCAAGGCAACCCATGTTGCCTCCTAGACCAGGGGATGCTGGGTCTCTCTATGATCAGGACAGGACTTGTCTCTCCAGGAACCCGTCAAGGGTAACTGTACCTGCTCTCGGTGGGTTTTCACTCTCTGCTTCACTGTCCATAAAGGGTACCAGGAACAAGTTGACCTCAGAGTCCAGGAAGTCAGGTGGAAGCCCCGGGAAGACATTGCATTGTAACATGGACAGAGTACCTGGAGGAGAAAATGCTTCAGCTTCAGGTACCATGTTGTGGGTTTGAGGGGGTGGGAATCGTTGACAGTCAAGGCAGGAACAGGACACTAGTCTGGGGGTAGAGACTGAACCAGGAAGCTGGATCAGGACTAGCTTGGAGGGATTTGGGAATCCTCACCCTTGTAACGCAGGTGGGAGTGGGCCATGAGTTGGTCGATCATCAGGTGCATCTGCCGCAGCTTCCGGGGACAGAAGTCCTCTCGGCGAGCTTTGTTCTGTAAGAAGACTGAGGGTGGAGAAGTGGGAGGAGACAGGGCCTGTGAGGCAGACATCACTTGGCCTAATGGACTCCCCTTTCTCACCCAAAGACCTGCTGTTGCCCCCGAGTTCAGATCACTGTGGAAATATTTATGTAACTTCACTTCACTTTAGCACCAGGCTCCGTGTAGGGCGATGCTGGGGACCCAGAGGTGAGTCAGATCTGGTTTCTGCCCCTAGTCTCTTTGAGGCCCCAGCAAGGGATCATAAAATGAACTTGATCTTTGCAGAAGAGTACAGCAGAGAAATGACATAACATGCAAAGGAACGACACGAGCAAAGGCTGGAGGAGGGACACTAGGTCGACGGGGCCACTCAGAGAAGCCCAACCTAACACTCATTTCCTGAGCTGGGAGATTCCAGGGACCCAGAAACAGGCAGACCTGGGGCCTGTCCCATTCCGATCACAGAGCCAGACACAGGCTCAGCAGGTCATGCCCTCAATTGTCAGGGATGGACCAGAGAGAGGGAATTTGAAGGAGCTGCTAATCCTTTTTGACTTCGCTCCTCATTAACTCTCAAAAGTACTCCTCCCAGATCCCCACTCCTTCCCTCACTCTCCCCACTTCCCCAGTGTGCTGCTGACTGTCACCCCCCATTCTTCCTCCTGCCCACCTGTCCAGCCCCCAGAAAGCAGAAAGCCTCTCACCCAGGTGGGGGTAGTATTCGGTGCCTTCTTCAGAGCCTGATGAGCTGCTGGACTCGTGGCTGGGGGATGGGGTGGAGGGCTTCACCATCTCTGCTGTCTGGAGGAACCTTGGGGTTTGGGGTGAGTGGCTGTTGCTCTTGCACTTGCACCCCATGTCCCACAGCCTGGGACAGGGGCTCCCTTTGAGATCCTGATGGAAGCTACAGCCATGCTTAGAAAAATGCCATATACACAACATGTTTCCCACAATTTCAGAGAATTCAGAGATAATCCTCTCAGATACTGATCCACGGACACTTACATCAACTGTATACACTCTTTATGAGCTTACCTTATTATTGTATTTTAAAGAGGCTATTTTTTAGAGCAGTTTTAGGTTCACAGCAAGACTGGGCAGAAAGCACACAGAGTTCCCACACCCCCTGCACATGCAGAGCCTCCCCAACTATCAACAACCCCAACCTGAATGGTTCCCTTTTAAGGACTGATGAAGCTACACTGACACAGCATTATCACCCAAAGTCCCAAGTTTATATCAGGGATCACTCTTGGTGCTGTACATTCTACAGGTTTGGACAAATGCACAATGGTGTGTGTCTGCCGTTAGAGCATCACAAAGATAGTTTCACTGCCCTCAAAATCCTCTGTGCTCTGCCTATTCATCCCTCCCTCCCTCCAACTCCTGGAAACCACCCATCTTTTTACTGTCTCCATAGTTCTGTCTTTTCCAGACTGTCATATAGTTGGAATTACACAGTATGTAACGTTTTCAGATTGGTTTCTTTCACTTAATCTGCATTTAATGATCTTCTATGTCTTTTTATGGCTAGATAACTCATTTCTTTTTAGTGTTGAATAATATTCCATTGTCTGGGTGTACCACTGATTATCCATTCAATTTACTGAAAGACATCTTGGTTGCTTCCAAGTTTTGGCAATTATGAATAAAGCTGCTATAAATATCTGTGTGGCCAAGCGCAGTGGCTCACGCCTGTAATCCCAGCACTTTGGGAGGCTGAGGCGGGCGGATCACCTGAGGTTAGGAGTTCGAGACCGGCCTGGCCAACATGACAAAACCATGTTTTTACTAAAAATACAAAAATTAGCTGGGTGTGGTGGCACATGCCAGTAGTCCCAGCTACTCAGGAGGCTGAGGCAGATGCGCTTGAACCTGGGAAGCAGGGGTTGCAGTGAGCTAAGATTACTCCTGTGCACTGCAGCCTGGGTGACAGAGCAAGACTCCAACTCAAAAAAAAAAAAAAAAAAACTTGTGTAGGTTTTTTGAGTGGATATAAATTTTCAGTTTATACTATTTATTTTTTTCAAATTATAGTACATAAACCTGTTTTCTAAGGTAAGGGATAATGGAATCTGCTAAAATATGGGGGCATTCTCCTCACACACACACAAACACATCTACAATTTCAAGGGGCCACCCTACTCTGAGAAGCCCACCTGTAGATGAGAGTTTAAAAACAATGCTCTGCCATGTGGCAACCTGAGCTGATACCCCTACCAGAACATAGACTCCCCAGGGGCAATCTATCTGTTTTGTTCACACCTGTGTCCCTAGTGCCCAGAACAGTGCCCGAACACCTAGATGTGAATAAATCCCAGTGGATGGTGGTAGGAATGGGTGTTTCACAATGAAGTCACAGCTTCACTGCATTACATCTGGTCAGAACAACCAACCTCCTAGCGAGCCTTTTTTGTTGTTGGCCTCAGCTCATCCCTGTCCTCAGGGTTACTAAAACACACACACTAAATTCTCCTTATCAGCTGCTTACTGTGTACCAGGGACTAAGCTGAATGCTTTCAATTCCTTGACTCACTGAATCCGCACAACATAATTCTGCTGATGAGGAACTGAGGAAAGAAAAGACACATGCCCAGTAAGAGAGGGGACTCGAACCCAGGACTGCCTGGTTCTGAAGGTATCTGCTTCCTAATTCCATTTCTCCCCTCCCTATAAGCTCCTGTCCCTTCCTTCTGCCTGATCCCTATGCCCAAAGCTGCTCCCACACCACACCTTCCAGTGGCCTCCTGGGGCCTGGAGCCAATAAGAGCCCTTGTGGCCACAGGTTCTGAGCTAGTCTTTTCTGGGAGCATTTCTGGAACCCTTGGCTGCTTCAGGCAGGACTCCTTCGAGGTCCCACCTCCCTTTTTTCTCGTGCCTGCCTGAGTACCAACAGGATGGTACATAATCCTGAAGGAGATGAACAATAAAACTCCACAGACTAGACAAGCCAGCTCCTCATGCTAGTTATTCAGCAAATTTGCAGTAAATATCTACTGTGCGCCAGGCGCTGTGTGAGGTGCGGGGGAACCTTGCCCTCCTGGGGCTTACATTCGAATGGGGGAGAAAGATCATCAAGAAAGCTACAGTATCCTATTAAGGAGAGACAAGCGCATTGAAAAAAATACAGAAGGCAGGGAGAACAACAGGGGATGCTACACTAGATGGTCAGGGAAGGCCTCAAGTGGACTCAGTGGCATGAGGGAGAGAGTCTGAGAAGATCTGCGGGTACAGAATTTCCAGCTGAGGGAGGCAGAGTGCAGAGGTCCTGGGCTGCAGGAAGAACAGCCATGTGGCCCTGTAGGAGTCTTACTCTGTCACCCAGGCTGGAGTGCAGTGGTGTGATCTCGGCTCACTGCAACCTCCGCCTCCTGAGTATCTGGGATTACAGGAGCCTGACATCACGCCTGGCTAATTTTTGCATTTTTGGTAGAGACAGGGTTTTACCACCTTGGCCAGGCTGGTCTTGAACTCCTGACCTTGTGATCCACCCGCCTCGGCCTCCCAAAGTGCTGGGGTTACAGGCGTGAGCCACCTCGCCTGGTGGCCCTGTGGCTTTAATAAAGGGAGTGAGGAAAGGCAATGAGAGAAGTCAGCAAGGTGACCAGAGGGTGTAGGACTTTGGAAGCCATGCAGGAGCAGACTTTGGATTTATTCTGATAGACATGTAAAGTCAGTGGAGGGCTGTGTGTTGTGCATGCTTTGAGAAGGAGGTTAGATGGGGGTGATTTATTCCAACTTACATTTTAAAAGGTTCCCTCTGGCTGCTGTGAGTCAGTGGCTCAGTCTCTGAGCCTGTGTCTCCTGCCTCGTTCCTCCTCCCCACTACCCCCCAACCCCTCAGCCCCTCACCTGTAGAGACTGAGGTCTGTGAACCAGTCCTGGACGACAATCACCACGTGGCAGACCGTGAAAAGGAAGGCAGCAATCTGGAGTGACTGAGGGTGGGCAGGAAGGAAGGGAGTTGAGGACCACTCTCGCCCAGACTAATCAGGAGTCCCTGATCCCAGGACTCAGTTCAGGAGGCAACAGGGGAAGGAGGCTTCAAGCAGGTACTGTGTGCCTAACACTGTGACAGCACTTCCCTTACAGGCCATCCCTACATCAGGAAAAGTGGGAATTATCACCCTCGCTTTATTCAGGCAGATGCTGAGATTTCAAAGGGAAGGGAGTGGGGAATGACTTGCTTGAAGGGCAGAGCCAGTGGAGCCAGTTCTGACTCTCAGTGCTGTCCTTTTCCTACAGCCCTTGGGGCAGCTGGGGCTCTTATGAAGCAGAAACTAAGTGGACAACGCATAACCAGCTGTCCAGATGCTGGGAGGATGGGGAGGGGATGTAAAACCTCAGCCCTGGACCTGGCTTGGCTCCCTCACCTGCATCTCAACGTAAGTGTGGGGAAGGTTGTACTCCGGAGGCAGCTTGCGGTCATTATTGATGAGATGGTCTAGGATAGAAGGGCTCAGGATGGGCTGCAGCAGGAAAAGAAGAGGGTGTCAGGGAATGGGCTGGTCACAGGTGCACAAGTTTCACACGTCGAAGGCAAATATGTTGCCTACGTCAGGACAAAACAAGGTCAGAAACAAAGGCAAGCAATTCCTAATTAGAACAGCAAGAGGAAGTTCAAGAAAAAAAAAACCTCAAGGCTGATACACTTTTCCAGCTCCTTTACAAATCACTGCTGCTCTCAAGCGCATCATGCCCAAAGAAACTGCTTTGTGCCAATGAATGTTTAACATTTACTCAAATGAGTCATGTCCCTTAAAAGACTCTTTGTCAGTTGTTTCATACGCTTTCAAAACCTTGCTGAGATAATGACTTAAGTAAAAAAAAAAAAAAAAAAAAAGATCAGTGTGAAAACTGGTGAGAATTTTAAAAACTGCATCAGTATACATACAAGAATCAGTGGTGAGCTCACCAGACTGTTTTCCTCCTAAAGGGACATTCAACTAAAAACCTTTAAGAGCTAATTAGCTTGATAGTCTGCTGACTTTTTAGTGCAGTGAAATTCTTTTACAAATGGGCTTTCACAACTGCCTGCTTTCTCCAACTCCAAACACTGAGCAGTGCTCTAGTCTATCTTGTTTTGTTAACATCTGTCCTCTTCACGGGCCTCTGACCTAGACCACAGCCGGTTTGGGTTGTCTCCAGGTCCCCATGGCCCCTACACAGGGGCTGGCAAACAAGGCTCATGTCACAACTGTAGGTTTTCCACTCTGTGTCATCAATGCCACAGTGACCAGAATGCTGATCCACCAACTATGAGTGCCAACTAAGGGCCAAGCCCTGTGCCCCAGCTGTCACCCACAGAGCCAGGCTCTGCTCTAAGGAGCTTCAAGCAGGTAGGGAGTGAGAACAGACACCCAGGCAAATCACATGCTATGGTGGGAGGTACATATGGGCAACAGTGGAAGGGGAAGGCTTCTGAGAGGAGGCCACACCCCAGTGGAGTCTTGAGGAGGAAGGCATCAGCCAGGCAAACACACAAGGTGGGAGCCTACTGTACTGACAATGGAGTTAATCACTAAGAGTATTTAGCACCTAACTCCTGTTGGGTGCTGCCATTAGGAATTCACTTGTATCAATGCACTGAAACCTCACAAAAACCCTATGAGGTAGGCAATACTGTTTTTCCCACTTAAGAAAACTGAGGAATGAAAACAAACAACTTGACAAGGTCACACAGTTTGTCGGTGGTTTCAGGTAAACACCGGATATGCAAAGTCCAGATAAGAGAGACATCAGTGTGTGTGTGCTGGGGGTCTGGTGGCTCCTCCAGGGGCCGAGGATAGGCAGTCTGAGGGAATCAAACCACACCCTCCGAATGCCAGCCTAAGGAATTGGGACTTTGCCTGAGAGCAAGGGAGAAGCCAAGGAAATCTGCCAGGTAAACACATGACCAGTCAGTTCTAACGAAAGTGACGAGCCTGAGCTCATGCCAAGTTCTAACCCAGCACTTTGCCTGGATTGTTCCACGGAATCCTTGAAACTCTTAAGAGGCCGACTAGTTATCATCCCTGCTTACAGATAAAGAGCTGTGGTTTAAGGAAGTTTAAAATGTATTTAAAGTCACCCTGCTAGTAAGAATTAAAAGGCAGGATCAGAACATAGATTCTCCAGGGTCCACACGTTTTAGCAGTATACTAGAAGGCACTTTAGGCTACTCTGTGGAAGGCAAATGAGATGGGGCAACATGTGACAAGAGACTAAGGGCCAAGAAAAGACACATCTTGCCCAAGGGCACCCAGCATGTCCACAGCTTGACTGGAAGCACATGGAATCCACACAGGGTTCTGGCTTAGTAACATTCCAGGAAGAGGATGTGGGTTGGGGGTGGGGGGCGGGGGGCAAAGGCAGGTGGGGCTGGCACCTGTGTGTCCAGGAAAACAATCCGCTCTTGGGTAATAAAGAAGTCGATGCCACTGGTCTGGTTGCCCCCTCGTTCCTTCATTTCAGCGCTCTGAGCCCGGAAAACATAAGCCCTGTGGAGAGGAGCAGGTACGGGTGCCTGAGAGTTTTGGTTCTCAGCCTTTGATGCATCCGAAGCATGACCCTGTGAGCTGAGCATGTGAGCCAGGGTGCCCAGCCTGCTCACTAAGCTTTCCATCTGTGGCCCCATAGATGGAAAGGGGGTGGGAGGCGGGGGCGGTGCATGTTTTGAAGCACATGACTTCATTCCTACCCATAAAGAGATCCATTAGTTCAATCAATGAAGCCAGGCCACTGAGGTGTTTAGGGCAGAGACTCTGCCAGTCTGCTAGGATTCAAATCCCAGCTCTGCCTCTTCCTGGC
The DNA here is from genome assembly GCF_001604975.1 of Cebus imitator. Classification (NCBI taxonomy): domain Eukaryota; kingdom Metazoa; phylum Chordata; class Mammalia; order Primates; family Cebidae; genus Cebus; species Cebus imitator. The sequence goes on from NW_016107611.1 coordinate 418,554, forward strand.
TGTGTGGCTTTGGGCAAATTCCTTAACCTTTTTCTGTCAGTTTCCTCATCTGTAAAATGGGGATAACAACATGATTAAAACTCTACGTGTTATTATGAGCTCAGTATGTGTAGAGCCCTTAGAATGGTGCCTGATATAGAGTGATACATACTTTTAGCTGTTGATTACCAAATCTACCTGCTAGATCCCAGGTGCTGGAGACAGAGCACTGAATGGCCTCCACTCCCACAGGGAGAGGGAGTTTGGGTCTTGTTCCCAGCATCTTCCCTTCAGGTGAGTGTCCCTCACTTCTACGTGTGTGGGCGCTGGGAATATAAGGGCAAAGCAGGCAGAGCTGGGCCTTGCCCTAAACCACTAAGCTCAACTTGGTAACTCTGACTTGGGCAAAGTGATTTTACCTTTTGAAATCTGTAAAATCAGGATGATAGAAACTGCCTCTCAAAAGGTAGTTTCTATCTACCCCAAGAGGCATAATCTGTTGTCTGACACAGAGCAGGCAACCTTCCACTTTACAAACACTATGCGGAAAACCTCCTATTTGCCAGACACCAGGATATAGCAGTGAACAAAAAAGACTAAGTCGGCTTCTGTGGAGCTTCTGGTTTAGTTTACAAATTACCAGAAATCAGTCACTGTGGGTGTTAGAAAGAGGAGGTGTGCAGTGCTCCAAGCCCAGATCGCTTAGTTGGTGGAGCCAGGAAGGGCTACTCTGAAGAGGGAAATGACAATGCTGAGGGTGAGAGAGAGAGGGAGTTAACTAGGGATGGGTTGGGCGATGGGCACAGAGGAATGCTGTATCAGGCAGAAGACAGGTGGCTTGTTGTACCAGGACTCAGAGACCAGCATGGCAAAAGCAGAAAGATGGGGTATATGGGAGGGGAGAGAGCAAGGAGAGGCTACACAGACCCCTGTGGGGCATGGTAAGGCTTTGGCCTATGAGCCTGGAGAAGCTGCTGAGAGATATAAGTAGAGGAGGGACAGGATCAAATTTTGGTTTGAAAGTCCCCACTGGCTGCTATGTGGCGAGGACTGTAGAGTGGAAAGAGGGGAGATGGGCTTACAAGGCCCAGTGCCATGTCGCCTCCCTCTGCCTCTCTAGCCTTATCTCCTACCACTCCCCTTCCAAGGCTACCATGCTCTTTCGCACACATAGACAAGCTCCCGCTTTACAGGCACTGCCTTGGCCAGTCCCTCTCATTGGAATGCTCCTCCAAACATGTTTTTTCTCAAACGTTCCCCTTAGCAAGGCCTTCCCTCACAATCACATTTAAAACTATAACCTAGTCTGGGTGACATGGCAAGACCTCATCTCTACAAAAAATTTTAAAAATGAAGGGTGTGGTGGCTCATGACTGTCATCCCAGCACTTCAGGAGGCCAAGATGGGAGTATCACTTGAGGTCAGGAGTTCAATAACAGCCTGGCCAACATGGTGAAATCCTGTCTCTATTAAAAATACAAAAATTAGCCTGGTGTGATGGTGCACATCTGTAATCCCAGCTACTCGGGAGGGTAAGGCAGGGGAACTGCTTGAACCTGGGAGATGGAGGTTTCAGTGAGCCAAGATTGAGCCACTGCACTCCAGCCTGGGTGACAGCAAGACTTGACTCAAAAATAAAAAATAAGTAAGCCAGGCACGGTGGTACAGAATTGTAGTCCTAGCTACTCAGAAGGCTGAGGTGGAAAAATCATGTGAGCCCAGCTTGGGCAACACAGTGAGATCCTGTCTCTACAAAAAATTAAAAAATTAGTTGGGCATGGTAGTGCATGCCTGTGGTCCCAGCTACTCACATGGCCGAGGTGGGAGGATGGCTTAGGCCCAGGAGTTCAAGGCTGCAGTGAAGCCATGATCACACCACTGCACTCCAGCCTGGGTGACAGAGCAAGACTCTCGTCTCTTAAAAAACCATAATTTTTAAAACCTGTAACCTAGGCCCAACAACACCTCCCTATAAACCTTTCCCATTTTGTTATATTCTAATGTGCCAAATAGTGTGTTTATTTTGTTTACTATCTCCCCTACTAAAATGTAAGCCCCACGAGGGCAGCTTTTTTTCCAGTTTTATATACCATTACCTCTCCAGCACCTGGTACAGTACCTGGTGCATAGAGGGCATTCAGTTAATACAGTACTTGTCAAGCTGAATTAAATCAGGGAGACCAGATAGGAACCTCTTGGCATCCTCCATGTAAGATATTAATGGCTTGTTCTAAGAAGGTGAACGTGAAGGAGAGAAAAAACAGATGAATTATAAAGAGAATTAGGAGGTAGGCTGGGCACTGTGGCTCATACCTGTAATCCCAACACTTTGGGAAGCCCAGGCCGGCAGATCACCTAATCAGGAGTTTGAGACCAGCCTGGCCAACAATGGCAAAACTCCATCTCTACTAAAAATATAAAAATTAGCTGGGTGTGATAGTCCCAGCTATTCAGGAGGCTGAGGCACAAGAATCGGTTGAATCTGGGAGACAGAGGTTATGGTAAGCCGAAATTGCGCCACTGCGCTCTGGTCTGGGCAACACAACAAGACTGTCTCAAAAAAAAGAAAAAAGAATTGGGAAGCAAAACCTAGACCTGATGAAAAGAGTTGATACTAACATCCACCACAACACAGGCTGACATGGCTCAAAAGGACAAGCTGCGCGACAGATTCTCCCTACCTTGGGAATCTGAACCAAGAGTCATGGGGAAAATTTGCTAGTTGGGGTGAAAGCTGAAATGGAAAGAATGTTAACTAAGACCTGGAGCTATTCCAAAATGGAGCGGAGCGGAGCTGAGTCATGAGTGAACAGAGAACAGGAAGGAGAGAGGCAGGGGAACCCCACAGTTCCAGCTCTATGGGATGTGTATTCTCCAACAACAGTGGTCTTCACCTTTTCTAGATCTCCATCAGCCCACTCTGAGATTTGGTGCAAACGATGGGCCTGGCCGGGCGCGGTGGCTCAAGCCTGTAATCCCAGCACTTTGGGAGGCCGAGGCGGGTGGATCATGAGGTCAAGAGATCGAGGCCATCCTGGTCAACATGGTGAAACCCCGTCTCTACTAAAAATACAAAAAACATTAGCTGGGCATGGTGGCGCGTGCCTGTAATCCCAGCTACTCAGGAGGTTGAGGCAGGAGAATTGCCTGAACCCAGGAGGTGGAGGTTGCGGTGAGCCGAGATCGCGCCATTGCACTCCAGCCTGGGTAACAAGAGCGAAACTCCATCTCAAAAAAAAAAAAAAAACAACGATGGGCCTTTTTCCTAGACAAGCCTGACTGCAAATGTGTGTAAAATTCTGCATATGGCCAGGCGCGGGAGCTCACATCTGTAATCCCAGCACTTTGAGAGGCCAAAGCGGGAGGATTGCTTGAGACCAGCCTGGGCAACATAAGGAGACACTCGTCTCTACAAAAAAATTTAAAACTAGCTGGTGTGGTGGCATGCCCCTGTAATCCCAGCTGCTTGGGAGGCTGAGGTGGGAAGATCACTTGAGCCTGGGAGGTTGAGGATGCACTGAGCTATGATCATGCCACTGCACTTCAGCCTAGGTGAAAGAACTAGACCCTGTCTCAAAAATAAATAAATAAATAAACAAAATTCTGCATATACTGTTAAGGGGTTAATGGACCCCTGACACTCATCCATGGAGGCCAGGGTAGTATTACCTGCTTTACAAAAAACAGATCCCTATATTTTCAGGTAACTTAAATGTGTCTCTGTTCTTTACCACCCCAGTGGCTACTATCTATTCTCCCCATTTTGATTCTTCCTTAATTAGATGTTTATCTCTCCTACTCCCAAATTCCTACCTTTTCCCCCTTTCCTTCTCTGCCCCAGTTTCAGGATCTGTTTCTTAAGCCCTGCCCTCCCCAAAACCTGCTCCTGTGCCCTTATGCTTTATCTTCATAATCACATTCCATCCTTACTTAAGAATGTTGTTCAGGCAGGGGAATCCTCATGTCTGCTCCCCCCCAACCTAGAAAACTAGGGCCACTTTCCCAAGGTGACACAGGAAAGGTACAGAAACCATCTCTGTCTCCAGATCTCCTCCCCCACTCTATTTCTCAGATCCTATCAGCTACCATTCTGTAAGCACCTGCTCTGTGCCAGGTGACCATTAACTTTTGCCTTCTTGATCTTTCGTTATCCTCCAAAAATCTACTTGGACATGGGATACTGGAAATGAAGTGACCTGCCCAAGGTCAACCAGCTAAGTCCAAAACCTTAACGATGTCATCATCCCACTTCCTCTCTAGGGCCGGTACCATTTCCCAGGGCCAGGTACGGAGGGAGGGAGGGAGGAACAGGATTGGATGCCTTGGAACTATACAGATTTAGTGCGGCCCATTACCATCCTCATCTCATGAAGACACTGAGGCCTAAGAAAGAAAAGCAACTTTCCAAAGTCCTTTGGTAACATCACTCGCAACACCCAAGCCCACCTTGCCCCTGCCCCAGGTGGAAGCCCACCTCCCTCCTGCACTCTACCTAACAGCTCCCTCACCTCTGATCTTCCTCTGGAGTGTTGGCTGACAACAATGACATGACCATGGACTTGCCTGTCCCCTGGAGGCCCAGGACACCAACCACCAACACATCAGTCTGATCCAAGAGGTACTGTGGGAAAAGACAGAAATAAGGCTCTGACAAGTCAGTCAGTTGCTGGAGCTAGAATGAGAGGGCGGACCCTAGAGACCCTTGTGTTTTACCCACCTGCCTTATCACATATGAATAAAAACTCCTGTGGTCCCAATCCCTCCTATTAGACATAGGGCCTCTGTTCTGTCACGGTAGGATTATGTGAAATGTTCTAGACACAAAGAACAGTGTCTGTGAGAACTCTGAAGTAGAAAGAGCCTAGCATGGTCAAGAAGCTAAAAGGAAGGCCAGGCGCAGTGGCTCACGCCTGTAATCCCAGCACTTTGGGAGGCCAAGGAGGGTGGATCACGAGGTCAAGAGGTCGAGACCATCCTGACCAACATGGTGAAACACCGTCTCTACTAAAAAAATACAAAAATAAGCTGGGTGTTTGGCACACACCTGTAGTCCCAGCTACTCGGGAGTCTGAGGAGGAAGAATCGCTTGAACCTAGTAGGCAGAGGTTGCAGTGAGCCAAGACTACACCACTGTGCCCCAGCCTGGCAACAGAGCAAGACTCCGTCTCAAAACAAAAAAAAAAAAAAAAAAAGAAGGTAACAGGAAGTCACTGGTCACTGTGCTGAACACAGAGGGAAAAAGGAAGTCTGATCTTGGGTAAGTAAAAGGGAGCGGCTTAACAACAGAAGGGTGGGTTGGAGAAGACAGGACTCAGTGACTGAGGGCTACTAGCATAGATTCCTGGGAAAGCACAAGAAAGGGAGTGGTGTGCAAACAGGAGCCACCAAGCCTCTCTTGTCTGTGAATGCGTGTGTGTCTGTTTTACATTCATATACTGTTCTTTGTGGGATGTACGAGCTCCTCTGGAAATTACTGGAGACCAACTCTGGGCCACCAGCTCTGCTGACTTTCACCAACAGGGGGTGTAAGAGACACACTTCAAGGAAAATAGCTTCATCCTGAACTGTGGCTGCTGCTCCTTAGAATCACCTGGAGTTTTTTGTTTTTTAAAAGCAAATTCTATAGTCCAGATGTAGGGGCTTACACCTGTAATCCCAACACTTTAGGTGACTGAGGTGGGAGGATCGCTTGAGGCCAGGAGTTCAAGACCAACCTGGCTAACATGGTGAAACCCCATCTCTACCAAAAATACAAAAACTGGCCAGGCCTGGTGACTCATGCCTGTAATCCCATCACTTTGGGAGGCCGAGGCAGGCAGATCACCTGAGGTTGGGAGTTCAAGACCAGCCTGGCCAACATGGAGAAACTCCGTCTCTACTAAAAATACAAAATTAGCTGGGTGTGGTGGCAGTCACCTGTAATCCCAGCTACTCCGGAGGCTGAAGCAGGAGAATCACTTGAACCCAGGAGGCAGAGGTTGTGGTGAGCTGAGATCGCGCCATTGCACTCCAACTTGGGCAACAAGAGCAAAACTCCGTCTCAAAACAAAACAAAACAACAACAAAACACTAGCTGGATGTAGTGCCATGCACTTGTGGTCCCAGCTACTGAGGAGGCTGAGGCTAGAGAACTGCTTGAACCTGGGAGGTGGAGGTTGCAGTGAGCCAAGATGATGCCATTACATTCCCGCCTGGGCAACAGAGCAAGACAGTCTCCTAAATAAATAAAGCAAATCCCAGGCCCAATCAGGATTTAATGTGCTTTAACACATTAAAGCAGAATATCTAGGGCTGCCCTGTTCAATCAGTAGGCACGGATCATACATGGCTATTTATATTAATAAAGACTAAACAACATTAAAAATTCTGTTTGGTTCTACTAGCCACATGTCAAGTGCTCTAAAGCCACATCTGGGGATAGTGGCTACCATACTGGATGGACAGTGCAAATATATATGATCTTCATCACTGCAGAGAGTTCTACTTAACAGTGCTGAAGGGGAGAGCTTGGCTTTTTTTTTTTTTTTTTTTTTTTCTATTTTTAAAGCTCCCCAGTTAATTCCAATGGGAGAGTGGACACAGAAGTGGCAGAACAAGGCAATAAACGGGCTTGGGGCTGCCCTAATAAGTCCAGGCTGCTGGGCAGGAGAGGTGACATCTCTGGGAGAATCTAAGCAGGGGTGTGACAGGGCTACAGGAGAAAAAGCGAAAGAGGGGATATAAGGACTAGGAGACTGGAGGCATGTATGACGATCTAGGGATGTGACGGCTGAACTAGAGCAAGGGGTGCTGGGATGGACGGGGGCACTTTGGGGGATGACATTCAAAACAGTTAACACTGAGACAGCATGGGTTTCTTGTTGTTGTTGTTGCTGTTTTTGAGACAGGGTCTCACTCTGTTGTCCAGGTTGGTGTGCAATGACATGATCACAGCTCTCTGTGGCCTTGACCTCCTGGACTCAAGTGATCCTCTTACTTCAGCCTCCTGAGTGGCCTGGACGTCTGTCACCATACCTGGCTAATTTTTAAATTTTTAGTAGAAATGGAGTATCCCTAAGTTGCCCAGTCTGGTCTTGAACTCCTGGGTTCAGGTGATTCTCCCACCTTGGCCTCCCAAACTGCTGGGATTACAGGCATAAACTACCAGCCTGGGTTTCAACCAAATAAGAAGGGTACTAGGGCAGGGTCCAAGAGACTCCCCCGCTGTGGATAGCAAAGGACATCCCAAGGGTCCCGAGGTGGTAGTGAGAGTACCTCTTTACCAACCAGTACCAAAGCAGGTCAGTATTTTACCAACCAGCAAGCACAGCTGAGCTAGTTGAAATTCAACTCTGGTTAAGTGAGAATGTTCTGATTCCACCCCGTCTCACTGCTGTGAGTTGCCCAAAAGCTCTCCAGTCTGGCGCTGCCTACCAAGAGGCGGAGGTGGGGGGTGGAGGATCAGAGGAGGCAGGACGTGCGGAAGCTCGGGCAGGGAGGGGCCCTCAGTACCTCAATGGCACTGTCACACCAATTCATCTGGTCATCCACCAACTTGATGCTGTGCTTCATGCGCTCTGGGGGCAGTAGTTTGGCCTGACCCACGACAGCTGGAGATTGGAGAAAGCAGGAGACAGAGGATGCAGTGAGGGTCTGTGAGGAGATGCCACTTCCCAACCCAGTCCTGCCCGGCCCCAACTCACGGTCCATGGCTGCCGGTGCGGCAGTGCCCATGCCCCGGTTCTGGATCTGGTACACAGGCTGTGTGGGTCTCTGCCCTTCCTTCTCTCCCTTGGGTGGCGCAGGGGCTGCAGGGGGTGGTGGGGCGGTGCCCTCAGGGGTAGAGGCACCGGTCACGGCCACAGGCCCCTTCCCCTCCTCCCGTGGCTTCATGAGGACAATGGGCTTCTCCAGAGGGGCTGGAGCCGGTGGGGCAGCAGGGGCTGTTGGAGGTGGTGGCTGCTTTGACTATGGGGGTAAAAAGTTTCCGTCAATGGGGCAATCCCTTCCCTAACTGCTGCCGTCCTCCCTCCTTCAAAGTTCTTCCCTGCTCACCCGCTCTGCTGGAGGTTTTGAGAGGATGATGGGGGTTTTCTGCATGACGGAAGTGCTTGTCTCTTCGCTGGCATCCTGAGATGAGGGAGGACAGTTACTCAGGAATGGCGCACTGGCTCTCCTGGACATTCCAGATCTTTATGTGCCATGAACTATTCTAAATGCCTAAATATATATTAACTACCTTGATCCTACCAACAACCCTATGAGATAGATACTATTATTACCCCTACTTTACAGATGAAGAAAATGAAGCCCAGAAAGGTGAAGCTGATTGCCCAGAGTCACAAACCAACAAGCAAGGGAGCTGGAATTTGAACCCAGGCAGCCTGGCTGCAGAACCGAATCCTGAAGCACTCTGCTCAGCTTCCTCTGTGAGGCAACAAGCCGGGCTGGAAAGGAACTAGGAGCTAGGCAGGTCTGGGTGCAAACCTGGTCCTGCCTCGAGTTGGCCGTGTGAACTTGATTAAGGAACCACCCTCACCACCTTCACTTATGCCTCATTTCCCCATCTGTGAGTAGGTACAGGAATTCTTCCTCGAAGGATTATTATGAGGATGAAAGGAGACAGAACACATCAAGTGTCTAGCGTGGCAACTGCTGCGTGGCAGGTGCTCACCATGTGAGAGCTGCTGGCGGCACTTGCTATCCTGATCACCTCTCCCCTCAGCCCCACTCCTGCTCTGGCAAAGCTGCCAGGCTGACCCCACACCTTGCCCTCTTCGTGCCTCCCTGTCTCACCCTCAGTCTGCTGAAGAGGGGAGAAATCTGAGTTTGAGTCCCGTTCCTTCTATGGTTCCTTGAGTAACCTCAGGAGAGTGTTGAGGTTACTCAGGAAGAAACAGTCCTGGGTCTGCTTCTTCATCAATATACTGAGGACATTTACTTAAACCCTGCTCACTTTACTGGCTTACGGTGAAGAACAAACAAAAAGATGATGTGAAAGTGCTCTGAAAAGAAGTTTCAAGGGAAAAACTACAGGAGGAGAGGCTGTGGGCTTCCAGGAGGCTAGGAAGGGGTAGATGATACAGGCTGAGTATCCCTCATCTGAGATGCCTGGGACCAGAAGTGTTCTGGATTTGGGGTTTTTTTTGAACTTTGGAATATTTGACTGTTTCCTGGCTGAGTACCCCAAATTCACCCACAATGATCCAATAAGCACTTCCCTTAAGTGTCATGTTGGTGCTCAAAACATTTTGAATTCTGGAGCACTTCAGTTATTCAATCTGTACCTAGCACAAACGCTGTGAGGATGTAGAGAAGACAGATAGATACACCCAGGTGGCAGAATGTAAAGCACCACTGCCTGACTAGCGTAGAGGAAGCAGGGGAGAGGCGAGGGAGGCATTCAGGATGAGGCCCAATGGGCTATCACTGATATGGGAGAAAAAAATGGGAAGAGGAAAAATGGCAGAACGATGCTGAGGTCAGCAGGGGACGTGGAGGATAAGAAGCCCATGGGCATGACAGGAGGCTGCCGGCGCTCAGCAGCACATTTAGAGACAAAACTGAGATTTCAGAGTTGCTTGTTCAGGGATTAAACCTGAAGGTGTGCAAGGATGATAATAATCACCAGGAAGGCATTATGTGGAAGGAAGAGACTACATGTTCTCATTTACGCTGTGGCCCAAGAGAAGGAGCAAGTAAGAGCTCAGCTCACTGTGAATAAACTATTTTTCATGTTTGTATGGTTTTATACCGCAGAAATTGGCCCCAATTGTTACCTACTTCCACCCTACCAGACATCTCTGAGGTAAACAGGGCCATAGAGAAAAAAAACCCAGGGGCAGGTTCTGGTAGTGAGTCACCTAAGTACAGGAGCAGAGGGAGGCAAGGCCTGGGCACAAGCCGATCCCTCCTGATTCCCAGCCCAGGGCACTGTCTGCAGCAGGCAGAATGATGCTATATGTGAGACTAAGCTGGACCTGGATCTGAGTTCTGGGCCCAAAGTTTACTGACGCTGATTTTGGACAAGTCCTTTCACCTCTGGGGCTCATTTTCCTCATTAGTGAAAATTAGATCTATCATAGAATCTACTTCATGGGGTAGCTGTAAGGGTTCAGGAAGACCCAAAGGATGTAAAGCACTTTGCACAGTGCAAGCACAGTGTGCGCTACTCAATAAACAGAAGCAGTTGTTACTATGACGTGATTCTTTAACACATGAGCTCTGGCACCTCTCGGCTCAAACCGTCCAACGCCAATTTCACAAAGTGAAATACAAAGTTCTTTCCAAGGCCTACCAGGTCCTATATGATCTGGCCCATTACCTCTCAGACTTCACCTCCTATCTCTCTCCCTCCTTCCTTATCCATTGCAGCCATCCTGGCTTCCTCTGGCTACTCCTTGAACACGCCACCCCAGGGCCTTTGCGCTTGCTGTTCTGTCTAGAAGGCTCTTCAACTCAGATTTTAGCATGTCTTACGCCCTCATCTCCTTCAAGTCTCTGCTAAAAAGTCACCTCTTCAGAGAGACCTTCTCTGATGGTCCCTTCATCACTCTCTACCTTCTTTACCCACGAAGGCAGTGGGTTTTGTTTATAGATGTATCCCCAGCATCTGGATTAGTGCCTGGCACATGGCGGGTGCTCAATGAACATTTGTGGAACAACTAAACACATGAATGCTGCTCCTGGGTCCAGACACTCACCCGTCTCTCCCTTTCCCATGGTGCAATGTAGTCCCTCTCCCGACCACCAGGCCCAGAGAGATTCTGGGGGCCACCAGAGCCAGGCTCCTTCCACCGTCGCCGCCGCTCAATCCCATAGAGTCCAGGCTGACTGTGTCCAGATTCAGACATGGTCACCTATGGAGGGAGTGAGGGATTTCAGGATGAGAGAGTCTCTTCCTACTCTACTTGGCATACCCCAAACTACATGAAGGCCCTTCCTTTCTATTTTTTTTTAGAGATGGTGATGGTGTCTGTCTCTGTCACCCAAGCTGGGGTACAGTGGATAGATCTTGGCTCACTGGGGCCTCAGCCTCCTAGGTTCAAGCAATTCTCCTGCCTCAACCTCCTGAGTAGCTGGGACTACAGGCACATGCCACCAAACCCGGCTAATTTTTTTTTTTTTGTATTTTTAGTAGAGATGGGGTTTTACCCTGTTGGCCAGGTTGGTCTCGAACTCCTGACCGCAGGCAATCCACCTGCCTCGGCCTCCCAAAATGCTGGGATTACAGGCATGAGCCACTGCGCCTGGCTAAGGCCCTTCCTTTCAACAGAACTCTGGGCTTGTGGCAGCAACTGCAAGCTGGCTCCCAACATCCACTCCTGACTTCTTCCAAAAAAGTAAAACCCTCAGTTCTGAGGTAGGTACAAGGCTATCCAGAACACATTTCTCATCCATGTTTGCAGTTAGGTGTGCCCATGTGACTAAGTACTTTCTGGCTATGGTATGACACTAGAAGTATGGCTTGGCAGCTTCCAGAAACTTCCCTTTACAGATTCTGGCAATGCCTTTTGCCTCTTCCTCCCAGTGACAGGAATGTGGGTGTGGAGGTTGGAGCTCAAGCAGCTATCTTGAGCTGTAAGGCAACTTAATAGAAGGTACAGTAAAACAAGACACAAGGTTGGGGGGTTCCATGTTAATTCTGAATGGCCTACTTTGAGAGGCAGTGAAAAACAAATACACATCTATCTCTTACTTGCAGCCAAAACTATTCCCAACTATTAACATGCTCCAACATAAATAAACTCATAGGGGCAAATTCACATAAAAATGGGACATTCCGCTGGGTGCGGTGGCTCACGCCTGTAAATCTCAGCACTTTGGGAAGCTGAGGCAGGTGGATTACCTGAGGTCAGGAGTTCAAAACCAGCCTGGCCAAAATAGTGAAACCTCATCTCCAGTAAAAATACAAAAAATTAGCTGCGGGCACCTGTAAACCCAGCTACTCAGGAGGCTGAGGCAGGAGAATCACTTGAACCCTGGAGGCGGAGGCTGCAGTGAGCCAAGATTGCACCATTGCACTCCAGCCTGGGCAACAAGCAAAACTCCATCTAAAAAAATAAAAAATAAAGATATTCTCCTTACCAAAATGCTGCAAGGCATTTCCTTACAAACCAGCAATGTGATCCTCAGTCCAACAGCTACTCTTGATTAGCCATTACTAGTGTATGTCATGGTGGGGCTCCAGCACTCAAGGGCCTATTTTCACCTGGTATCCTACTACAGTTCAGTGTCTGTCTTCCGTTCCTGATGGTCGGCCTTTCCTCACGCTGAATTTCATTTCAAGGTGTCCCTGGTGTTTAATTTATCTGAGATGTTATATAGTGTCTGGCTACCTACGCAACCCACTCTCCATCATTTTAGTATCAGTTTACAGGTCCTTGGAGTTTTCCCAGCTGTTCACACATCATTCAAGGGTGGTCTTTGACTACTTAACTGTTTGTAGAACTCTATGGGGCTATGTGCTCAAGCTCAGAGGTCAGCTGACAAATTGTGGCCTATGGGCCAAATCTGGTTTGCCTTCTGTTTTTGTAAATAGAAAGTTTTATCGGAACATGGCCACATCCATCAATTTACAAACTGTCTACCGTGGCCTTCTTGATGCAATGGCAGAGCTGAGTAGCTGAGACCGGCAGTACAGTCTGCAGGGCCTAAAATAATTATTCTCTGGCCTTTACGGAAAGTTTTACTGAATGGCTGAGTATGGCAGCTCACACTTGTAATCCCGACACTTTGGGAGGCCGAGACCTGAGGACTGTTTGAGCCAAGGAGTTCGAGATCAGCTTGGGCAACACAGCAAGATCCTGTCTCTATAAAACATTGAAAAAACAAAAAAACAGCTGGGGGTGGTGGCATGCACCTGTAGTCCCAGCTACTTAGGAGGCTGAGGTGGTGGGATCACTTGAGCCTGGGAGGTCAAGGCTGCCATGACCATGCTGCACCACTGCACTCTAGCCTGGGCAACAAAGCGAGACCCTGTCTCAAAAAGAAAAAAAAAAAAAAAAGTTTGCTGACCCTTGCTTAGCTTGGAAGTATCTGTTAAATCCCTCCACGAACCCACCCCAGCCCCACCTCAGTACATAATAACATAAACAGGTCCCTCCAAGACTCTCCAGAACTGAAGGGTCTGTTTACGAGATGTAGGCGTAATTTTGCTAGCCAGACAACGGGCTTGTCTAGCTTCTCTCTCACTGTGCTACATGACCTCTTCCCCAGCCACAAGCCAGGTTGAAGACTGCTTTCCTAGACAGAGGACAAGAGCCTGTTTACAGATGCTTAGGGAAAATGACTCATTCAATACCCAAATGACTGCTTACAGTCTCCGATGGAGACTCTCCCCAGAACCTGAGACTCCTCACTTCCTTGCAATTAAGTGTCTTAACACATTACTCTGAAATCCTACCCAGTGCTTAAGTGCCTGTCTTCATGCCTCAACTGGGATTCTGCCCAGCTCTGAAGTTTCTGGGTTATGAGGATGCCCTTCCTGCACAAGGTAAGCGCCCTGTGCGCACTTTTTTTGGTTTTTTTTTTGAGACAAGAGTTTTGCTCTGTTGCCCAGGCTGAAGTGTAATGGTGCAGTCTCACTGCAGCCTCTGCCTCCCGGGTTCAGCCAAGTCTCCTGCCTCAGCCTCCCGAGTAGCTGGAATTACAGGCGCAGGCCTGGCTAAGTTTTGCATTTTCAGTAGAGAGGGGGTTTCGCCATATTGGCCAGGCTGGTCTCGAACTCCTGGCCTCAAGTGATCCACCGGGTCTCAGCCTCCCAAAGTGATGGCATTCCGGGAGTGCCTGCCCTCCCTGTGCCCTTTATTCTGGAAGCTTCCACAGTATCTGAATGTGAGGAGTTCCTCGGAACTTAAAGGCTCACCTAACCCAGGTGTGGCAGTTGCAGTGAGCCAAGACCGCGCCACTGCATTCAAGCCTGGCGCCTGGCGACAGAGCAAGATTCTGTCTGGGGAAAAAAA
>NW_016107611.1:432505-459711 GCF_001604975.1 Cebus imitator
AAAAAAAAAAAAAAAAAGCCCACCCACATGCAAGCGGGTACCCTGGCTCCTTTGGGAGATTCCCCCCAAACTTACAAAAGTCAGTCTATTTAAGTGTCTACTGATGGACACCTAATAAGGTGACCTCCTGAAAATTAACCATCTAATTTATATTTTTGGGGGGGTCTCCTCAGTACTTAGACATCGTTTCACACACTCCCTTCGGGGATCTCCCAAAGCCTCAGTGGCTACTTGCAAATATCTAGGGAGACTCTCCGATTTCTGAGTATTTAAGCCCACCTCGTGAAGCACGCCTCACCCCACAACTATAGTCAATTTGCACATTTTCCTAAGGACAGCCTAGGACTTAAACTTCTCTCTACGGGCTCCTAGAGGAGGGCTTCCCCCGATTTAGCCATTGATTTACAAAGCTTTCCAGGGGGAACCCAACTCAAGTTTCTCTTTACACGTTATTGAGGCGGCCTCCCCAGTACTTGACGGGCAGTCTACAGGCTCTACTTGGATCTCGCAGAGCAGAAGTTTCTTATTTACACGTCATTTCCGTCCCCCGCCCCCATTCCTGCCAACCCAGTATCGAACCGACAGCCATTGGCCCCCTACTCAGTGCCGCAACCCCACCGGAAGTCCCAGCGAGCTTTTAATGGCCGAGGCGGGGGCGTGGCCTGCCGGCGCGCCCCGCCCCCTGCCGGTGCGCGAGCCTCGCATGGGCTCGCGGGCCCCTTACCTAAGGCAGCTGCTGATTGGTTCTTGGGGTGCGGTGTGCGCCCTCCCGTGACAGGAATCGGGTGGGGGCGGGGAGGCTGACCCAAGCCGTCCGCCTGCAAATGGCGTCTGGGGGCCAGGAACGCGGGAAAAAGAGAAAGTGGGCACCCCCCCTACTCCGGAACTGGCCTCGGCGTCCCGGATGCGGCTCCTAAGGAAAGCTGGCCTGAAGGAGGAAGAGGAGGAGGAGGTAACGCGAGGCCAAGCTGAGATCAGGTCCCGCAGGCGGCTTGTCCTGCGCATGCGCTAAGGGCTGAACGCGCGAGAAAGGAACGCGCGCGCCGGGCTGAGCATGCGTGGATGGAGGAGGTCGGCTTCAGCACGCATGCGAGTTCCGAAGGGGGAGGTGGAGGGGCGCTGCGGCTCTGACTCAAGGCGCGGGTGTGCGGTTGGGGGTTGAGGGTGGGGAGATGAGTGGGGAAATGGATACGCCAGGGAGCGGGAGGGAAAGCAGCCCGGACCTGGGGTTCGAGTCGTGGCTCTTCAGTGATGTTGGCGGGATGCGGTGGGGTGGAGCGACAGGGAGGAATTTCACTGTTCTGGGCTGAGTGCCAAGAACACAGGAATGAATCAGACTTGGCGTGCGCCCTGGAAGACACCCGGCATGTGGAGAGAGAGTGCCAGGGCCTCAAATCACTTAGGAAAGGGCGCGGGTCCGGTTGGACCTTGAAGGACAGGCAGGCGAGGGCACCCCAGGGGACAGCAAAGCAAAGGAGACGAAGACCCGGGGAAAGAGGTCCAGACTGGTTTGGATTCAGGGTACCCCCGGGTGGAAGGTGAGGCAGCAGAGTGGGCAGGTCAGACCTTGAAGGGTCTGTCGTGTCAGGTTTATCCTTAAGGCTTGGGAGATGCAGAATAGCCCGAGATAGAACGACATTCAAAACCCTCGAAGGCCGCGTTGGAAGAGGGAATCCGCTCCAGGATTAAAAATTTAAACGCCCGTGGGCGGAGCCTTGCGCGCGCCAAAGAGAAGCATTGGGCGAGGGGCGCGGCTTGGAGGGCGCATGAGCAGTCGGAAGGGCCGGCTGTTGCCAGTAGAATGGGCAAATAGGAAGGTTCTCGCTTTTTATTTGAAATTTTATTTTTTTAATTAATTAATTTATTTATTTATTTAGAGGCGGAGGCTCGCTCTGTCGCCCAGGCTGGAGTGCAGTGGCACGATCTCGAATCACTGCAACCTCCCCTTTCTGAATTCAAGCAATTCTCCTGCCCCAGCCTCCCAAGTAGCTGGGATTACAGGGCCCGGCAGCATGCCTGGCTAATTTTTTTTTGTATTTTTAATAGAGACAGGGTTTTGCCTGGCTGTGGTCTCCAACTCCTGACCTCAAGTGATCCGCCCACCTTGGCCTCCCAAAGTGCTAGGATTACAAGCATGAGCCACCGTGCCCGGCCTAAAAAAAAATTTTTTTTTTTAGATTATATTTGAACAGGTATCACATGTACATACACAATTCAAACCTCTCTGGCTGCATATAATAAAAGTAAGTCTCCAGCCGGGTTCGGTGACTCGCGCCTATAATCCCAACACTTTGGGATGCCAAGGTGGGCAGATCACCTGAGGTCGGGAGTTCAAGGCCAGGGTGACCAACATGGAGAAAACTCGTCTCTACTAAAAATACAAAATTAGCCGGGTGTGGTGGCACATGCCTGTAATCCTAGCTACACAGGAGGCTGAGGCAGGAGAATCGCTTGAACCTGGGAGGCGGAGGTTGCGATGAGCCGAGATCGCACCATTGCATTCCAGCCTGGGCAACAAGAGCGAGACTTCGTCTCAAAAAAAAAAAAAAGTAAGTCTCTACCTCTGGTTTCCAGTTTCCATTCCTAAAGCACTGGTTCCCGGTTTCCTTCTGGAGTTGCTGTTATAATAAAGCATTGGAGTTAAGAGCATGTGTTGAGTTCATACAAATAGTGGCTGACCTTGACCAAATACCTTAATGCTGTCTACTTCTTCGTCCCTGTTTGTGAAATGGGTGTTGTCACCAGCATTAAATGGGTGAGAGTGTGTAGAATAGTGCCTGCTGCCTAGCAGCACTGTGTGTCGTCACTGTGTTATTTTGTGATCTACCATGATGATAGCTGTAGAATCTGAGCAGCCCTCTCCCCTCCAGGCCTCACTCCTGCGTCATTGTCCCAGCACCAGTACCAGGTGGAGCCATCTCTCCAGGCTGCCACAGGTAGACAGAAACACCAGTTACCCAGACTGACTTGAGTCCACTGATTGATTCTGGGGAGAGATTCTGGGTGTTTGACAAAAATACAAAATGACAGGCCATCTCTGTATTATGTCTGTCGAGTGTCCAATTGTACTTCTTCGGCTCAGGCCATATCTGTTTTTCTTCTCTGAATTTCTCAACCCCAGATCACCTGCCATTGCGAGTTTCACATCTGGGCAACCCTCAGAGGTAGAATTTTCTTAAAAGTGGGAAAAAAGAGGCCTGGCATTGACCTTGGGCCCACGGTGTGCCATGCTGTGTGTTCTCTGCTTTATATACATCACTATAACCTCCCCTATTTGTTTAACAGATGTTGGCCGGGCATGGTGGCTCACACCTGTAATCCCAGCACTTTGGGAGGCCAAGGCAGGTGGATCGCCTGAGGTCAGGAGTTCGAGACCAGCCTGATCAACATGGTGAAACCCCATCTCTACTAAAAATACAAAAATTAGCTGGGCATGGTGGCACGCATCTGTATTGCCAGCTGCTCAGGAGGCTGAGGCATGAGAATCACTTGAATCCAGGAGGCGGAGGTTGCAGTGAGCCGAGATCACACCACTGCACTCCAGCCTGGGCAACAAAGTGAGATTCCGTCTCCAAGAAAAATAAACAAACCAGATGTAGACAAATTACCCTGAAAGGGAGAAGGGCCTTACTGAAGGCCCAGTAGCCAGGAAGCAGCAGGGCTTGGATTCAGACCCAAGCCTGTCTCTCTCCAGAGCAAGCCTATACTTTTTCCCTGGTACCAGGGAGCCAGCCTGGTGATGAGTCAGTGTCTAGTCAGGCACCTAGTGAGCTGCCTTTTTGTATTGGTGGCATGGTGTGCTGTTCTGGAGATATATCATACTTTAACACTTTGTCTGTTGATGAGCATTTAGTCTGTTACTGAACTTATGCTCTTATAAACATTTGCTATAGGGTTTTGTGTGTACGTTTCTGTTTTCTAATTGTTCTTTTTCAGACATGGTCTTACTGTCTCACCCAGGCTGGAGTTCTGTGACACAATTGTGGCTCATTGCAGCCTCAACCTCCTGGGCTTAAGCAATCCTCCCACCTCAGCCTGCGGAGTAGCTGGGACCACAGGCATGTGCCACCACACCCAGCTAATTTATTTTTTGTAGAGATAGGGTCTCACTGTGTTGCCCAGGCTGTCTCAAACTCCTGGCTCCAGCAGTCCTCCTGCCTCAGCCTCCCACAGTGCTGAGATTATGCCACAGTTAACATCCTTGTGATTATGCGACTGTGTATCTATGATAGTATTATCAGTAGACTATCTCATTTGAAGTGCAAGTAGGATTGCTGGGTCAAAGGGTATGTACATTGGGAATTTTGAGAACCACTGCCAAATTATCTGTTCATCTCTTTACTTTTTGTTTTTGAGACAGGGTCTCAGTCTGTCACCCACGCTAGTGTACAGTGGCGTGATCACAGCTTAATGCAGCCTCAGCTTCCCAGATTCAAGCAGTTCTGCCTCAGCCTCCCAAGTAGCTGGGACTATAGGAGTGGGCCCTCCACCCAGCTAATTTTTGTATTTCTTGTAGAGGCAGAGTTTCACCATATTGCCTAGCCTGAGCTCAAGCATTCCTTCCACCTCAGCTTCCCAGAGTGCTGGGACTACAGGTATGAGCCACTGTGCCTGGCCCTGTTCTCCTCTTTTTCACTTCTCTGTTCATTTCTTTCATTTATATATTAAATGAATTATGGAACTCTAGTCATCTGCCAGGCACAGTTGTAGGCTGGAGATCCTGTAGTGAATAAGAGAGAGCACCTGCCTTTTGGGAGCAGATATTCTAGTGGGGCAGATGACATCAGATAAAGGATGCTTGGAAGGAAAGAAAATTGGGGCTGGGTGCGGTGGCTCACGCCTCCCAAAGTGTTGGTGTAATCCCAACACTTTGGGAGCCCAAGGCTGGCGGATCACCAGGTCAGGAGTTTGAGACCAGCCTGGCCAACGTGGGGAACCCCTGTCTCTACTAAAAATACAAAAATTAGCCAAGCGTTGTGGCGGGAACCTGTAATCCAGCTACCCGGGAGGCTGAGGCAGGATAATTGCTTTAACCTTGGAGGCAGAAGTTGTAGTGAGCCGAGACAGCACCATTGCACTCCAGCCTGGGTGACAAAGCAAGATGCTGTCTCAAGAAAAAGAAAAAAGAAAGAAAGAAAGAAAAGAAAAGAAAATTGGGGGTAAGGATGCAAAATTTCATTTAGACAGGAGGAATAAATTCAAGAGCTCCCGTGCACAACATGGTAACTATAGTTAGTAACAATGTATACTTGAAAATTGCCGGCTGGCCGTGGTGGCTCACGCCTGTAATCCCAGCACTTTGGGAGACCAAGGCTGATGGATCACGAGGTCAGAAGTTTGAGGCCAAGGCTGGTGGGTCACGAGGTCAGGAGTTTGAGACCAGCCTGGCCAACATGATGAATCCGTGTCTCTACTAAAAATACAAAAATTAGCCGGGCATGGTGGTGTGTACCTGTAATCCCAGCTACTTGGGAGGCTAAGGCAGGAGAATCACTTGAACCTGGGAGGCAGAGGTTGCAGTGAGCCAAGACCATGCCATTGCACTCCAGCCTGGGCAATAGAGCAAAACTGTGTCTCAAAAAAAAAAAGAAAAAGAAAAAAGAAAATTTGGGGTGAGAATTGGGAAGAATTCAAAGGATACAAAATTTCATTTAGACAGGAGGAATAAATTCAATTTTAGTATATGTGCTGCCTAAGTGAGCACATAAATTCAAGAGCTCCAGTGCACAACATGGTAACTACAGTTAGTAACAATGTATACTTGAAAAGGGGTGGGGGCTCACACCTGTAATCCCAGCACTTTGGGAGGCCAAGGCAGTTAATCAGGAGTTTGAGACGAGCCTTGCCAACATGGTGAAATCCCATCTCTACTAAAAATACAAAAATTAGCTGGTTGTGGTGGCAGGCACCTGTAATCCCAGCTACTTGGGAGGCTGAGGTAGGAGAATTGCTTAAACCCCAGAGTGGAGGTTGCAGTGAGCTGAAATGGAACCATTGCACTCCAGCCTGGGTGACAGAGCAAGACTCCATCTCAAAAAAAAAAAGAAAAGAAAAAAAGAAAATGGCCAAGAGAATAACTTTTCAGTGTCCTCACCACAAAAATGATAAATATATGAAATAATGCATATGTTAATTAGCTTGATTTAGCCATTGTGCAATGTATATATATACAAAACATGTTGTGGGCCGGGCGCGGTGGCTGACGCCTGTAATCCCAGCACTTTGGGAGGCCGAGGCGGGTGGATCACGAGGTCAAGAGATTGAGACCATCCTGGTCAACATGGTGAAACCCCATCTCTACTAAAAATACAAAAAATTAGCTGGGCATGGTGGTGCGTGCCTGTAATCCCAGCTACTCGGGAGGCTGAGGCAGGAGAATTGCCTGAACCCAGGAGGCGGAGGTTGCGGTGAGCCGAGATCGCGCCATTGCACTCCAGCCTCGGTAACAAGAGCGAAACTCTGTCTCAAAAACAAAAACAAAAACAAAACAAAACAAACAAACAAAAAAAAACATGTTGTACACCGTAAATGTATGCAATTTTTTTTTCAATTAAAAATAAAGTCAGGTTACAGGAATTGAGGTTGATAGAGGTCACAGAGAGTTACAGGTGGCCAAGGAAGCCTGCTTTGAGGGGGTGACATTTGAGCAGAGACCTGAATGCAATTAAGGAAGGTCGGAAATTAGCCTTGTGAAGATGCTGAAAAACAGCGAGTAAGGCCGGGTGCGGTAGCTGACGCCTGTAATCCCAGCACTTTGGGAGGCCGAGACAGGTGGATCACCTGAGGTCAGGAGTTCAAGACCATCCTGGCCAACATGGTGAAACCCCATCTCTACTAAAAAATACAAAAATTATGCTTGCATGGTGGCACATGCCTGTAATTCCAGCTACGTGGGAGGCTGAGGAAGGAGAATCTCTGGAATCCAGGAGGCAGAGGTTGCAGTGAGCTGAGATCGCGCCACTGCACTCAAGCCTTCTCGATGGGATCCAGACTCCATTTCAAAAAAAGAACATCGAGTAAAAGACCCCAAAGTGTGGGAGTGGGGTCAGGTGGCCAGAGTGGCTCAAACAGCAAGGGAGGGAAAGAAGAGGGGCAGGATTGATTTAGAGACAGAGCTGTAGACAGGACCAATTTACATAAAATCTGATAGGCTATGGTAAGCATTTGGAATTTACTTCCAAATGTAACAGAAAGCCATAGTAGGGCTGCAGACAAGCCCTGGCTTGTTCCAATGAATGTTTACAAAGACTTTTCCAGTGAACAACAAAAATGAATGGTGATTGCCTGTAAGGATGAGGGTTATAGACAGATGTGGGTCAGGGCTGTGGGGACTTTAAAAAGTGTTGTTGTTTTTTTAAACCACATAACTATTACCTAGGCACAAAAATGTTCAATGAAAACAGTGCTGGTTGCTGTGAGGAGAATGGCCTGCAGGGGCGGAAGCAGATGAGAAAGCTAATGTCCTTGTGTCCTTGCCCGGGCCAGAGAGGATAGTGGTTCAGGAAGAGGGTGGTGCTGATAGACGAGGTGAGAAGGTTCCAGAACTGGGATCTGTTTTGAAGGTAGCGCCAAGAAATTAAACATGGGGTGTGAGAGGAAGCATGAATCAGGGATGACTTAAACGTCGTCTTAGAGATCTGTTGTACAACAAGGTGACTCTAGTTCACAACAATGTATTATATACTTGAAACTTACTAAAAGAATAGATTTTAAGTGTTCTCACACCACAAAAAAGTATATGGAATAATACATATGTTAATTAGCTTGATTTAGCCATTCCATGATGTGTACATATATTAAAATATCATGTTACTTGCAGCATTAAAAAATGTTCCAGGTGGGCTCGGTGGCTCACACCTGTAATCCCAGCACTTTGGGAGGCCAGAGGCCAAGTCGGGTGGACCATGAGGTCAGGAGTTCAAGACCAGCCTAGCCAATATGGTGAAATCCCGTCTCTACTAAAAATACAAAAATTAGCTGGGCGTCATGGCAAGCACCTGTAATCCCAACTACTGGGGAGGCTGAGGCAGAAGAATCACTTGAACCTGGGAGGTGGAGGTTGCAGTAAGCTGAGATTTTGCCACTGCACTCCAGCCTGTGTGACAGGATGAGACTCCATCTCAAAAAACAAAAAAAGTTCCAGAGGTTTTAGGCCTGGCCAACGTCTTGAAGACTGATGCTTTTTACTGGGATGAGGAAGAGTAGTTTTGGTGGGAAATCAACATGCTTTGAAATTCTTAACTTTGAGATACATGTTAGACATCAAATAAGTGGTCAGAGTTAGGAGGAAAAGCTAGGGTTTGGAGATAAAGACTTTTTCAGACTTTTCATTACAGAATTTAATTTAATTGATTGATTGATTTTGAGACAAAGTCTTGCTCTGTCACCCAGGCTGGAATGCAATGGCATGATCTTGGCTCCCTGCAACTTCCACCTCTCTAACTCAAGCAGTCTTCCGCCTCAGCCTCCCAAGTAGCTGGGACAATGTTGACCAGGATGGTCTCAATCTCCTGACCTCGTGATCCACCCACCTTGGCCTCCAAAACTGTTGGGATTACAGGCCTGAGCCACCGCACACGGCCCACCCCAGCTAATTTTTTAGAGATGAGGTTTCACTATCTGCCTAGGCTGGGTCTCGAACTCCTGGGCTCAAGCAATCTACCCACCTCAGCCTCCCAAAGGCTGGGGTTGCAGTCATTATAGAATCTTAAAAACACACACAAAGATATGATAGGAAGAGACTCCCACGTACCCATCGCCCAGTATTGACAGTCATCTGCATTTTAGTTGTCTTATTTCTTCTGTTTTTCCCATCCCACATATGAGCACATTTCCTTCCACCCCCTGGAGTTTTGTTTGTTTTGAGAAAATCACAGATATCCTTGTCATTTTATTAGTAACTATACTGGTATGCTAAATTTTGGAGCTGCTCATGTATAGATGATAGGTAAAGCTGTGATTTGCTGAGATCACCTAGACTGAGAGGTTGAAGAGAGCTGGGACTAAGCCTGAGCCTCCTGCATGTAGGAGCCAGGCTCCTGAAGAGGGGCCGAGATGGAGCCAGGAATGTTGGGGAGGGGATGACCTGGCGCCGTGGGAGTAAAGGGTTCCAAAGAGAAGATAATGGACTAAGGACCAGAGACAGGGGCAGCAGCTGGAGGTGGATATGGGCCCAGCAGAGAAAAGACATGGCTTTTGATCCCCCATCTAACTATGTTATGGAAACTTCTATCTATAAGGAAACTGTATAAGTACTTCTTTTTCTTTTTTTTTTTTTTTGAGAGAGAGTTTCGCTCGTTACCCAGGCTGGAGTGCAATGGCGCGATCTCGGCTCACCGCAACCTCCGCCTCCTGGGTTCAGGCAATTCTCCTGCCTCAGCCTCCCGAGTAGCTGGGATTACAGGCACGCGCCACCATGCCCAGCTAATTTTTTGTATTTTTAGTAGAGATGGGGTTTCACCATGTTGACCAGGATGGTCTCAATCTCTTGACCTCGTGATCCACCCGCCTTGGCCTCCCAAAGTGATGGGATTACAGGCGTGAGCCACCGCGCCCGGCTTATTTTTCTTTTATGTGTGTGTGTGTGTGTGTGTGTGTGTGTGTGTGTGTGTGGTATAACTTAAGTGTGGTAAAGTATATAAAGGGCACACATCTTAAGTGTTCCGGGCAATGAATTTTTACCAATGTATATATCCTTGTAACTGCTAATCAGAGAACATTTCCAGCACCCAGACATCCTCCTCGTGCCCTTTCCCTGTCAATTCCCTTGCTCCAGAAGCAACCACCCACCTGATGCCAATCAAAAACAGGCACAGAGGCCGGGTATGTAGTTCACTCCTGTAATCCCAGCACTTTAGGAAGCTGAGGTGGGCGGATCACTTGAGGTCAGGAGTTTGAGACCAGCCTGAACAACACGGAGAAAATACAAAATTAGCCCAGCGTGGTGGCGGGCGCCTGTCATCCCAGCTACTGGGGAGGCTGAGGCAGGAGAATCATTTGAACCCGGGAGGTTGCAGTGAGATGAGATTGCACTCCAGCCTGGGCAACAAGAGCAAACCTCTGTCTCGAAAAATGAAAAACAGGCACATAGATTTAGGTGTGTCTGTTTTTGAACTTCATGTAAATGAAATCTGTGTCAGTTAAAGAAAAAAAGAGAGCTAGGCATGGTGGCACACACGTATAGTCCCAGCTGCTTGGGAGGCTGAGGCGGGAGGATCTCTTGAGTGCAGGAGTTCAAGGCTGCAGTGAGCTATGATTGTACCACTGTACTCCAGTCTGGGTGACAGAGCAAGACCCTGTCTCTAAAAAAATAAGAACTGAACTCAGAGCTAGACTTTCACAGGAGAGCAGGGGGAGGAATGGAAGGGCTTTGAGCATGGGAAGGGTGTGGGTGTTAGAAGGGTCCTCAGGACAGTTGGGGGTTTCATGAAGGGGAAAGTCCTGTGACTGGCTGTATGAGCCTGGGAAAGCCCCTGCCCCTCTCTGGGCACCCAGTCCTCATGGGAGTGCAGGCAGAACAGAAATAGGAGAGGGAAGGAGCCAAAATCACCATGAGACCGTGACTCCGGAGGACAGAGCCCTCTGATTCATGTCTGCAGCCCAGCTCCTGGCCCAGGGCCTTAGAAGTGTTGATTTGGTGAGGACGGTGCAAACCTGCCAGAAGTGGGGGCATCCAGGCCTGAGTGCCACAGTGGAGAATGAGGGTAGGTGGGCCAGGGCAGAGCCAAGATAATTCAGAATACAGGATCTCTTCTATTTTCCAGGTTCTTGGTCAAAAGCCCCTTCTCACTGGTTCCAACCTTGCCTCCGCTGAAACCAACATGGATGGCTTCAGGCCCTCCCAGGCATTCAGAGGGTTCATTTAGTGACATTCACTGAGGCCCTGTCTATACCAGGCCCTTGGTATTGAAGACACAATTGTGAAGAAAAATGAAAATACAGGCAGGGTGCGGTGGCTCATGCCTGTAATCCCAGCACCTTGGGAGGCTGAGGCGGGCGGATCATGAGGTCAGGAGCTCAAGACCATCCTGGCTAACATGGTGAAACACCATCTCTACTAAAAAAAATACAAAAAAATTAGCCAGACATGGTGCCTGTAATCCCAGCTACTTGGGAGCCTGAGGCAGGAGAATCGCTTGAACCCAGGAGGTGGAGGTTGCAGTGAGCCAAGATCACGCCACTGCACTCCAGCCTAGGTGACAGAGTGAGACTCCGTCTCAAAAAAAAAAAGAAAATACAATGTGAAGATCTCTTGAGTGTCTGAATGGGTCAGGTGGCTAAGTGCTGGGGCTCTGGAGCCAGGCTGCCTGGGTCACATCCTGGCTCCAAACTTCTTTGCTATGGCTTTGGGCAGTTACCTCATCTGTAAAATGGGACCAACAGTGCCTACCTTGCCTCCTTTCACTGAGATCACTTATTAAAAGAACTTAGCATGATGCTTTACCAAATGTTATTATTTGAGACAGGGTCTCACTTTGTCATCCAGGCTGGAGTGCAGTGGCATGGTCACAGCTCACTGCAGCCTCAACTTCCCAGGTTCCTCAAGTGATCCTCCCAGCTCAGCCTCCCAAGTAGCTGGGACCACAGGTGTGTGCCCGTACACTTGGTTAATTTGTTGTCGTTTGAGACGGAGTCTCACTCTGTCACCCAGGCTGGAGTGCAGTGGTACAATCTTGGCTCACTGCAACCTCTGCCTCCTGGGTTCAAGCAATTCTCCTGCCTCAGTCAGACTCCCAAGTAGCTGGCGCACCCCACCACACCTGGCTAATTTTTATATTTTTAGTAGAGATGGGGTTTCACCATGTTGGCCAGGCTGGTCTCAAACTTCTGGCCTCAGATGATCTGCCTGCCTTGGCCTCCAAAAGTGCTGGGATTACAGGCGTGAGCCGCTGCGCCTAGCCAGACCCAATATGATTATTGTGATAGGGATAGGTTTATGAGGCTGTAGGAGTGTCAGACAGGGCCTCCTGGAGGAGAGGATATGTAAGCTGAGGCCTGACAGAGGTGTAGGAAGGAGGTCGCCAGCTAAAAGGGAGTGGACAAGGGAAGAGTGGTCCCAGAAGAACGAGTTTAGCAGAGGCTTTGGCAACACTGCCAGGAGGGCTTCTTGCAGGGGAAGGGTGTCAGCAATTTCTGGAGGTCTCATCCATTTCCTTTCTTGAGTCCCCGCCTTTACTCCCCAGGTGGGCCAGCCTCCAGAGGAAGGGCAGTTTGTGACAGTGGGTGGCAAAGGCCCCAATTTAGCTCTCAGGGATGAACGGGCGAGGCTGGCTGTGGACTTTAAGGGAAATCCAAAGATAGCTCAGCAGAAAGGGATGACTTGCAGCCCGATCTTTCCCTCCAGAGGAGGGAAGTAAGAATGAATCAGCCCCTTAAGCTGGAATGAAGCCACTAAGGGAAGTTAGTCCGGGGTTTGAGGCCCAAGGCCACTCTGCCTCTGACTCACCTTGGCAGTAGGGCTGCATGGGCGTGAATATGGGCTCTGCAGCATGGATTCCTAGCTTCCGGCTGGGGGCCCAAGGGAAGGCCTGGTTTCCCTTCAAACTCAGTTTCTATCTCTATGCAGTGGGGTAGGGAGACTCCAAGAAGAGCCTTGAATCCTTAGTTTCCATATCTGTGCAGTAGTGTCAGGAGAGTGGTTATGGTGACTTATAAACAGAGCTGAGCACACAGTAGGGCCTCTGGCAGTGTCAGCCCCCTTGTTTGCCCCCTTCCCTTTCACATCCTCTCTTGAGCGGATGTGAGACGGGTATGTGGGTGGTTTGGGGCGGTTTGGGGCTTTTGTTAGTCTCTTGATGGGTGAGTTGTCATCTAGATTCTGGTAAGGCATGAATAGAGGGGAAAAGCAACAAAAAATCAGAAAAAGGGCAGCCATGCATTGTGTGAGAAAATCAAAAACAATGATAAAAATGATTCTTGGTCAGGCACAGCAGCTCACACCTGTAATCTCGGCACTTTGGGAGGCTGACGCGGGCAGATGGCTTGAGCCCAGGAGTTCAAAACCAGCCTTCACGACACAGTGAAACTCCATCACTACTAAAAATACAAAAATTAGCTGGATGTGGTGGCAGGTGGCTGTAATCCCAGCTACTCCGGGGCCAAGGCAGGAGAATCACTTGAACCCAAGAGGCGGAGGTTGCAGTGAGCAGAGATCATGCCACTGCACTCCAAACTGGGTGACAGAGCAAGACTCCATCTCAAAATAAAAAAGATTCTCTCTCACATATTTGGTTCTTACTAAATGCGTCTGGGCTACTCTGTTTTAACCTTCACAGCAGTTCCATGGGGAGGCAGTCCCATCTCACAGGTAAGGTAAACTGTTGAGAGGTGAAGCTACTTACCCAAGGTCACACAGCCAGTGGATGGCAGAACCAGGATTTGGACCCTGATCTGTGTGAGTTCAAAGCCATTGCTCTTTGCCTGAGATCTGGGCAGGGGTTTGCCGAGGACTGCCCAGCCTACAGAGCTGCGAGGGCACTTAGGGGAGAAGGCCTCTGAAACAGGTTCAGACAGGGCAACGGTCCTCCACCGGCCTGCCAGTTAGGAGTGTAGACATGTTTAGAGGGAAATGTCAACTTGTGGCTTTAACATTTATTACAAAGATAAGAGCAGAGGCTGGTGAGTTACACTTCTTCCTCCCCCGCCAGGTGTTCTCTGCAGCTCTGGGAAAATGGTGTCCTCTTTGTTGTTCCGCCAGGGTGTGCCACCTCCTGTCCCACCCCAGCCTCATATCCAGTGCTTCAGCTCGGCCAGCGGTAACCGAAGCCTCCCAGAATCCTGGATCCGGGCCCCCAGTGCCCTCTTCCCCAGAGACCCAGGAGTCCAGCCTCCAGGCACCTCCACTTGTAACCGAGAGCTGGAGGTCGTCCATAGCAGCATAGTGAGAGTGTTTTTGAATGAGGGTGTGCAGAGTGGCGGTGACCGTGTTCCCACCTGCGGTCTCAGGTGGGCCAGGGCCTCCCCACTTCAGCCAGCGTCCCCTCCAGCAGCCGTCAGCGAGCCAACCCACTCCAAGCCAGGGCCCCCTTTGCTCTTTGCACTTGAGGTGCTTTGTTCAGGGCTGGGTCAGGAGTGGCAGAGAGGGTGTCCATCACCTCAGTCCTGGGGAAAGTAGCCTGATTCCTCCTCCCTGGGTCCTGGAGAGACAGAGAGACTGATGGGCAGGCAGGCCAGGAAGAGGGGGAGCGAGAGTGGGACACACCAAGGTGCAGACAGAAAGCGGTGGGCAGAGGTGAGAGGTGGAGGGTAGGCATCTCCGGGCCCCGAGGCCAGGGTGTGGGAGGGACAGAGACATTGGATGGACAGAGCCAGAGAATGTGCCCAGGACAGGCAGAGAGAGAGAGAAAGAGAGAGCAAGCAAAGAGGGAGGAGGGCATCAAGCGTCAGTGAAGGGGAGAATGAACATCTTTCTTCACTGCCAGTCCAGCCCTGAGCTGAGTCCTTTCTCCAGCCAGTGCCAGAGCTGAAGAGAAAAGGTGGCCTTGTCTCCAGGCCATCCCCTGCCCCCTTGGCCACACAGGGTGCTGGCCACAGGAACCCTTCCTCCAGGATGCCTTCCTGCCCTGGTCCCAGCCCACTCACCAGCTATGTGGCCTCCTGGCTGGGTTCTGGAAGTTGCCGCGGCCCCAGGGCTGTGCTAAGCAGCTCAGTCAGGGCATCCAGCTTCCCCGACAGCGTGTCAATCTGTTTCTCCAGGGCCCGGTGTGAGCTGCTCAGATTCAGCTGCAGGTCATACAGGATCATGTGCATCTGAGGGGGAGGAGAGGGTCAGTGGCGTCAGGGGGCTGACGACCCCCGCCTGCTCCATAGTGAAAGGCAAAGGAACCAACATTGACTACAACCTTATGGTCCTCTCAGGATTATCCTCAATAATAACTGTTAACATGGATTGACACCTACCACATCCCAGCTACCTGCCCAGGTGTTTCCCGGTATGGTTTAAAATCCTAAAAGCCATGGGTAGTGGGAATCCTGTTCCCATCTTACAGCTGAAAGAAACAGGCATGGAACAGTTAAATGACATGCCCAAGGCAGCCCCTGAAATAAGGCCTAGAATATAGTAGGTGCTCATTAAATATTTGTAGCATGGATGATACCCGACTTCAACATCCACACAGTGTTTGACTTCATTCTCTCACTAGGACTCACAGCTTGATCCCTGAGGGTTTGTGAGTTTTCTATGGAAATTCTTGAATTGTGTGTTTTTTGGCTTGATAACCTTCAGAAATTGCCGCCTGCCCATTCCTGTAGATCTGGGCCACCGCCTCCTCACTGAGACCGGCCATGCGGTTTTGGGACCTGCATCTGTGACTGTGCTTACCACGGCATTGGTGCCAGGGGCCACTGTTTGAACTGTCATGGGCTAATAAGAAAAAGCAAAGGCCACGGGATAACCAGAAGGTGCTGTGAGCAGGGCCAAGGGGGTGTTGTGGCATCACTGTCCCTGAGCACTGGCGAAATCAAGTCGTCTCTGCAGAAGGAAGGGGCGGGTGGCTGAGTCACACCTTGGCCGGGCAAGCTTGCATGAAAGTCCCTGTGGCCCTGGGCACCCCCTCCACAGGAGCAGCAGAGATTTTTACGGAAATAATGTCACCTGTTTCCTTGTCAGTGTTGTTAATTTTAATTTTATTTGTTTTGCCATCTAAGGGCTTGGTTTGTAAATTTGCTTTGGTTTTATTGTATGAGTTGTAGTTGGAAGGAATTTTATATCCGTCCACATGTAAGTAACCTAACCATAAAGATATTTTGAAACCAAACACTGGGGTTCTTTGTGCAATTTTTTTTTTCTAAGTTTATAAGGGATCTGTGCCTTGTGTGAATGTAAAAAGCTCTGTGTTGGATCATTCATTCCTTCCTTCCTTCCTTCCTTTTTCATTCAACCACAGACCTTTACTGACAACCTGTGTGTGCCAGGCCCCTGCCAAGGTTCCCTGTTCTAGGGCCAGATTTCCATTCCTGTGGCCTCAACCTCCCCTTTCTTGGAGACCTCCTCCCATGGGATCCTTGTACCTTGGAGATGTCCACCATGGAGTTCACTTGTTCCCGGAGCTTCCTGTGTTTCAGCCGCACCTGGCGGAACCTGTGGGAAGAAGTGGGGAGTCAGTTCTACAAGCCTGGTCCCTAAACATGGCTGTAGCTCAGGGGTGGAATGAAGGAAGGAGAGGAAAATGAAGAAACAGAATAAAGAAGAAAAGTTGGCCAGGTGTCGTGGCTTACGCCTGTAATCCTAGCACTTTGGGAGGCCGAGGCGGGCAGATCGCCTGAGGTCAGGAGTTCGAGACCAGCCTGGCCAACATGGTGACAGCCTGTCTCTACTAAAAATACAAAATTTAGCCAGGTCTGGTGGTGGGAGCCTGTAATCCCAGCTACTCGGGAGGCTGAGGCAGGAGAATCACTTGAACGTGGGAGGTGGAAGTTGCAATGAGCCGAGATCATGCCATTGCACTCCAGCTTTGGTGACAAGAGCGAGACTTCATTAGGAATCTTCACTCAAAAACAAAAAAAGAGGCCGGGCGCGGTGGCTCAAGCCTGTAATCCCAGCACTTTGGGAGGCCGAGGCAGGTGGATCACAAGGTCAAGAGATCGAGACCATCCTGGTCAACATGGTGAAACCCCGTCTCTACTAAAGCTACAAAAAATTAGCTGGGCATGGTGTCGCGTGCCTGTGATCCCAGCTACTCAGGAGGCTGAGGCAGGAGAATTGCCTGAACCCAGGAGGCGGAGGTTGCGGTGAGCCGAGATCGCGCCATTGCACTCCAGCCTGGGTAACAAGAGTGAAACTCCGTCTCCAAAAAAAAAAAAAAAAAAAGAAGAAAAGTTGTCAAAGAGCTGAAGGAGTGGGAGGGGATGGCTGCACCCTGCATCCCCATGAGCCCCCATCCCCAGTAGAGACCCAGGTCCACAGACACGCCAAGATATGCAAAGACAAACCAGCACAGACATATAGAGGGTCATGCATGGTCAGATCCATGTGGACAGGCTGTTACGTGAGACCACACCTGGGCGTCCTGACCTGGGCAGGCACGGACACACACACACCCAAGCTGTGCAGAGAGATGACTGGGACATGGGTGCACACAGATACATGCTCATACAAAGCAGCCCTCACGTGCTGATGGCAGCCAGCAGCCTGCGCTGATGCCTGCGGGCGGCTCGGGACTCCTTCCTGCGAGTATGTTTGTAGAACCTCCAGGCTTCTTGCAGCACTCGGGCAGCGGACTCCTTCATCTGGGGGTGGGTGGGGCACAGTGTCAGTGGAGATAGACCCTTGGGGCTCTGGGAAGGCAGGGCTAGGGCTGGGACTCTTGGGTCCTAGGGGAAGCGGGGTGGTGGGAGGGCTGGACTCATGCCTCTTCAAAGAGGGGTGTCCCCACTGGGCTCAGTGGCTCACGCTTGTAATCCCAGCACTTTGGGAGGCCGAGGCAGGTAGATCATAAGGTCAGGAGTTCGAGTCCAGCCTGACCAACATGGTGAAACACTGTCGCTACTAAAAATGCAAAAATTAGCTGGGTGTGGTGGCGCTCGCCTATAATCCCAGCTACTGAGGAGGCTGAGGCAGGAGAATCACTTGAACCCGGAAGGCGGAGGTTGCAGTAAGCTGAGATCAGGCCACTGCAATCCAGCTTGGGCGACAGAGCAAGACTCCATCTCAAAAAACAAAAGAAAGAAAGTGGGGTGTACTGTGGGTGCCATATGCCCATCGTCACCTCTTTGGCATACTGGATATCCATCATGAAGTTGTGCACATGCTTCTCTGCCTTGTTGAACTCCAACTTCCGGGCCACCACGGCCACCAGCAGTGCTGTGCAGCAGACCCCCTGTGGGCAGAACAGGCCCTGTGGCATGAGAATGTGCCACCAACTCCCTCCTAAACCTGCCCAACAGCCACAGAAGGCAAGTACAGCCATCCCCAGTTGACAGACAAGCAAACAGGCTCAGAGAGGAGAGCCAAGGTCCCCAGCTCAGAGAGGTGGAGCTAGAATCATAAGTTGTTTATGTCCGAGCCCAAATTTGATGCGTAGTATTCACGCCCACAGGATGGGCTCTTTCATGAAGGGTATGATTGGAGGAGCAAGGGAAGGCTGGGTTCAGGGCCAAAGGCAGGCCTCTGGGTCCTCACTGCTGACGTGGTCCGCCACTGTGTTATGAAGGGTGTCCCTCCTCCTCCCACTCCCACAGCCACTTCCTAGCTCCAGCCCTGTCCTCTCCTTCCTGGACCATCTCCAGCCTCCCACTCACCCTCCCTAACCCCCTGGGCCCACTCTAATCTCCTAGACTTCCACTACCCTGAACTTCTCAGCCTGGCTCCCAGGGCCTTCCAGGGTCCACGCCTCCCACCCAGACAACTCAGCCCTGACTCCATCCACACTGCCCTCCCTGAGCACCTTCCTCTGTACATTCTCCTCCCTTTCTTCTCCCAATGCTCCTGGTCCTTCAAGGCCTTGCCAATCCCTAGCTGCTCATAGCACCTGCTCACCTGTCCCCGCGTTAGAATAAGTCCTCCTTGGAAAGATCCCACACCCTATAGTTTCAGCTCTTGATCACTCAGAACCACTTCCAGTCACAAACACTGGGGACTGCCTGGGTTCCAAGGCCAGCTCTGAGCAACTTATTTAATCTCTCAGTATTTCAGTGTCTCATCTGTGAAATGGGCAGGGCCTCACAGGGTTACTCAGTGGATTTCGTATTTAGGGCAGAGGCTGGCACAGAGTATGTGCTCAGTAAAAGTAAGCTATGATGACTCAGCCATGCCGTGGAGCCTTTCTGCCAGGAGCAGGCTGTGAGCATCTCTCTAGGTTTCTGTTTCTCCTTTTGTCTAATGAGGGAGGTCCTGAGTGGCCCTGCAGGTCCCTGACTGAGTCTCTGCCCCTCTTCCCTTGCTCCAAAGACTCACCACTGGGGGAGTGGAGGTCACCACATCCTTCACTTGTGCACCCAGGGATTGGGGGGATCAATATGCCCTTCCTGGGCCCACATCTGGGCTAGGAGCTGGTGGCTTGGATCCCTGAGGGTGGCAGGAACCAGATCTTGTAGGGAGGTGAAGGTCAAGGCATTAGGTTCTGGTCTCTAGAGGGGGCCAGGGCTGTGGGGGAGGACCTGAGTGACTGGGTCTATGGAGGTAAGAAGGTAGATGTCAGGGTTCAGGAAGAGGCTGACTCAGGGGCTGCAGAGCCTCTGCCTCATCCTTAAGGGCACAGGAGCTGCTGTGGGGTGGCTAGATGCCTGGGCACCCCCAGACCTTTTTACTGAGCACTTCCTGTGGGCTGGGCACTGTTGGAAGTGCTTTACATGGTTGAACCCATTAATCATCTCAGCAAGCCCACGAGGAGTCGCTAGCTCAGCATCCCTATTTCACAGATGAGGAAAGTGAGTCTCAGAGAGATCACGTGGCTCGCCTGAGCTCCCCAGCCAGGAAGTGGCAGAAGCAGAATTTGGACCTGGGTAGCCTGGCCCCATAGGCATGCACTTGATAACTGGACTCTGCCCCCTTGATGGAGGCTGGGAGATGATATCTGGGTTCTGAAAGAAAATGGGGCTTCGAAGTCAGGAGCCTGGGTTCCTGAGGAGGATAAGGGACAAAGCCCTAGCTTCTAGAGAGAGCAAGGACTTAGGGGCTGGATTCCTAGGTCTGATTTTTAATTTAATTTACAATTATTATTATTTGAGATGGAATCGTGCTCTTGTTGCCCAGGCTGGAGTGCAATGGCATGATCTTGGCTCACTGCAGCCTCTGCCTCCTGGGTTCAAGCAATTCTCCTGCCTCAGCCTCCCAAGTAGCTGGGATTACAGGCACCCGCCACCATGCCCGGCTAATTTTCTTATTTTCTGTATTTTTAGTGGAGACAGGGTTTCACCATGTTGGCAAGGCTGGTCTTGAATTCCCAATCTTGTGATCCACCCACCTCGGCCGCCCAAAGTGCTGGGATTACAGGCGTGAGCCACCGCACCTGGCTTTTATTTTATTTTTTAGAGACAGGGTCTCACTCTGTCACCCAGGCTGGAGTGCAGTAGAACAATCATAGCTCACTGTAACCTCAAACTCTTGGGCTTGAGTGATCTTCCCACCTTGGCCTCCCACAAGGTTGGGACTGCAGGTGAGCATCTTGGTCTTGAAGAGAGAACGTGGCTGTGGGGGCCCCAGACACTCAAGTTTCTTAGGAGCTGTCCGTGAGAGCATGGGCTGCCTCCATGGCTTCCTGGGGTCCGAGGATGACCAGTTTGGGATAAGGATCGGTCCCCAAGAGAGTTGTACTCACCATGACTCCAGTGCAGAGGCAGACAATCTTGCCCCACATGGTGCCCGGCACCACATCACCATAGCCAATGGTCAGGAATGTGATGGGGATCAGCCACAGTGTGTCGGAGAGGTGCCCAGTGGCATTAACAGCCTGCCTATGTGGAAGGGTGGGTTAGTTCTGAAACCCTACCATGGAGGTTTCCATGACATCCCCTCCCCTCCGCTTTCTTCCCCTTCCCATATGCACCCACAGTCCTAAGAATCACCTGGACAAAAACCCAATCAGTTCTGAGCTTTGGAAAGGCTGCCTGGCTTTCTGCTGTGTGACCTGGGCAAGTTGCTTAGCCACTCTGGGATGTTAGACTGGGTCTAGCCAATCTCCATGCCGGTATGGTCTCAGTTAGGCTACCTGGGTTGCTGCATTCAGAGCACTCGATTGAGGGTGGAGAGTCGAGAGGGGGCCAAAACCCAGTCAGACCCTCACAGGCAGCTGCATCCACCCAGAGGAAGGAGTGTGTTTTTCCAATTTCCACAAAGATGCTGTGTGGTCCAGAAGTGGCCCTATCAGGACCAGAAAGGACTCTAAAGAGGCTTGGTGGGACTCTGCCTTCCTTTCCTTTCACTTCACAGAAGGAGACATTTAGGTCCAGCCATGGAAGGGTTGAAATGTTGCGATTTGTCCAACTGTGTCCACAGGCCCCTTGCAGCAACATTGGCAGGGAAAGCGTCAAATCTGAGGGCCCCAGACACCCCAGCCCACCAGGTTAGAGTTTCTAGGAGCAAAGATGGAATCTGCGCTGTTCACAAACCCCACCCACCTCATTCTAGTTTCGGGATTTCTGCCCTGGAATTTTGAACTTCAACTTCCTCCCTGTTCTCCATTTTTCAGATGAGAAACACGATGGGGGGATTATTCATTAATCCTTATTCTGACCAATTTCCCACTTGGGAAAACTAAGATCCTGAAAGGTGAAGGAGTTTAAAATCATGACAGAGGCCGGGCACAGTAATCCCAGCACTTTGGGAGGCTGAGGCAGGAGGATCACTTGAAATCAGGGGTTTGAGACCAGCTGAACATGGTGACATGGTCTCTTCTAAAAATACAAAAATGACAGTCACAGTGGCTCACGCCTGTAATCCCAGAACTTTGGGAGGCTGAGGTTGGGAGTTCAAGACCAGCCTGGCCAACATGAAGAAACCCTGTCTCTACTAAAAATACAAAAAAATTAGCTGGGCATGGTGGTACACGCCTGTAGTCCTAGCTACTTGGGAGGCTGAGGCAGAAGAATCACTTGAACCTGGGAGGTGGAAGTTGCGGTGAGCTGAGATCATGCCATTGCACTCCAGCCTGGGCAACTAGAGCAAAAAAAGTCTGTCTCAAAAAAAAAAAAAAAAAAAAAGCCAGGAGTGGTGGCGCACACCTGTAATCCTGGCCACTTGGGAGGCTGAGGCATGAGAATCGCTTGAAGCTGGGAGGCAGAGGTTGCAGTGAGCAGAGACCGTGCCACTGCACTCTAGCCTGGGTGATAGAGACTCCATTTCAAAAAAAAAAAAGAACTGCAAGGGAGACTACAGATGGTGGAACATGACACCCATTTTTCAGATGTGGAAACTGAGGCTAAGAGAGGAGATATCTAAAGCTAGAGCTTCTCATTCTCCTCCTGCCCTCAAGGATCTTTGCCACATATACTAGACCAGAGGTTCTCAACCTTGGGTGGGCCATAGACTCACCTGGAAGGCTTGCTAAAGCAGATTGCTGGCCCTACCCCCCAAGATTCAGTAGGTCTGGAAGGGACCTGAGAATTTTCATTTGCAAGTTCCCAGGTGATGCTGCTGGTCCTGAAACCACACTTTGACAATCCCTGGCCAAGATCACTCCCAACCTCTTTCTCTGCAAGGGATAGAAATTGAAGCCTGGCATGGGGTTACATAGTACATAACTGACAGCCAGGATCTAGTTCCAACTCCCCGCATGGAATTATTTTCCAGAGCAGCTCCAAATCATCCCCTTCCTAGGGTCACAGAAAGCACCTACCTACAGTGCATTCTGTGCTAATTTGGAGAATATGTCCCTTTCCTCCAAGGCAGAGGCAACCCTTTAGCCAAGTCCCAGAGACAGGTTTGGAGACAGAACAGATGGCCTGGAAACCTGAGGCAGTAGAGGTTCGGGAGCCTGAAGGGAACGGCTTTCTAGGGTCTGTATGTGCCTTTGGAGAGACTGAAGGCTGCACGTGTAAGATTTTGGCTGGGGGCTTGTCTGTTGGTTCCTCTCAGCCAGTTGATGGGAGTGTGGGCAAATTTTAGCCAGCAAGAGGAAAAGGGTTCAAAGTGTGAACTTTCTCCATTGCTTGGTCCTAGGGGGACCTCAACCTGCACGGCGGTACAGGATGGCTGCTGTGGTTGTCCGGGGTTCCGGGTGCCCTCTGCTCCCCTTCCCTCCCCTGCGCATTTAGGCCTCCAGCACCCTCACCTCTCAGCCACGGACAGCACCCAGGCGGTGGTCAGCCAGAGGCCGAGCGTGAGGCCGAGCAGCAGGCGGCCGGGGTGCGTGTTCATGTAAAGCTTGGCCACGAACCAGTGGCGGAAGCGGACCTGGTTGAGAGCGCCGATGCTGCGGTAGGAGGCGTTGAGCAGGACGCCGCTGCGCAGGAGCACGGCGCGGGGCACCAGGTAGAGGCGCAGCAGCATGGCCAGCGACAGCAGCGCTTCCCCCTGGCTCAGGAATCCTGGCCAGGGCTGCGGCGAGGTCAGCGGCGACCCTGAACCCTGCGCGCACAGCGGGCCCCCCACAGGCGCCGGGTGCAGCCCGCACACCGCCAGCTCCAGCAGGATCTGCGCCGCCTGCCGCCCGGTCAGCGCCACGCGCCAGTCCCGCAGCCCGTTGTCGGTCATGAACAGCTGCCGGGAAGGGGCCGAGAGGGGAGGGTTCAGGCGCAGGTCAGGCGCGGGTCAGGCGGCAGCTCGAGCCTGCCTGAGCCCTGAGATAAAGTGGGTGTGCCTGCCTGGCCCGGAGCGAGGGAGATAGCGCTGGGAGGGAGACGGATAGGGAGGGAGCGGGACAGGACTTGAGGAAGACATCTCTCCACTTTTTCCTCCTTTCCCCCACCACCCACCCCACTAGGTCCGGCCCACTTCCAGCCTCAGGGAGCGCCGACTGTGTACCTGGCATTGTTCTATGTGCTAAGGACACACAGTGAACCAAACAGAACCCCTGCATCCTGGGGCTTGCATTCCGCATGCCTGGAGCTCGCTCCTACTCCGTTTCAGGTGACACATGTGATGATAATAATAATATCAGCAATAACAAAGCCATGGACCGAGGGCGATGGCTCACACCTGTAATCCCATCACTTTGGGAGGCTGAGGTGGGTGGATCACCTGAGGTCAGGAGTTCCAGACCAGCCTGGCCAACATGGTGAAACCCCTTCTCTACTGAAAAATACAAAACTAATCGGGGCATGGTGGCGCACACCTGTAGTCCCAGCTACTCAGGAGTCTGAGGTAGGAAAGTCACTTGAACCTGGGAGGCAGGGGTTGCAGTGAGCCAAGATCCTGGCAGTGCACTCCAGCCCGGGTGACAGAGTGAGGCTCCATCTCAAAATAAACAAACAAAAAAAGCCACACAAAGCAATAAGAAAGTCAGCATGTACTGGGCACTGTGGATACACCAGGCACCACTCTACCCCGTTTACTGAGTCACATGTTGTGGCTCAGTAAATGCTTACAGCCCAGTGAGATTGTTATTATTGCCCCCATTTTATAGATGTGGAAACTGAGGCCTGGGTCCCTCCCCTGGGGAATGGCGCGCTGGGCTACAGGCCACTTAACTGCTCTATGATAAGATGATAATGTGCACTGCTTACTGAGCACCTCTATGTACCAGGCACTGCTCAGAGAATTGCCACACATGGCCAGTAATCCCCATCCTATATGCAAAGTTGTGATAGGAGAGGGGCAAGGGGGAAAGGAATGGAGTAACAGGATCTGGGCAATGAGGGATGGGTTGTATCTGGGTGAGACCCAAGATGGAGTATGGATGGGGAGAGTTCCTGGGTCTGGGGCATGGGGAGGTTTCTGGCACAGAGATAGGGTGATCAGGAGTGGGCACCCCTGGGACCCAGCCGGGTGTGGTGGCTCAAGTCTGTAATCCTAGCCCTTTGGGAGGACAAGGCAGGCAGATTGCCTGAGCTCAGTAGTTGGAGATCAGCCTAAGCAACATGGTAAAACCCTGTTTCTACTAAAATAAAATAAAAAAATAGCTGGGCAGTGTGGCACGTGTCTGTAGTCCCAGCTATTTGCAAGACTGAGGCACAAGAATTGCTTTAACTCAGGAGGTAGAGGTTGCGGTGAGCAGAGATTGTGCCACTGCACTCCAGTCTGGGCAACAGAGCAAGACTCTGCCTCCAAAAAAAAAAAAAAAAAGGAGCGGGCACCCCTGGGGCCTTAGGTTGCTTCGGGACTGGATTGGGGATGAATGTTGGAGCACAGGGATCTGGGAGGCTGAGGTTGCCTGGGGCACAGTGGACAGAGGCCTGGGGGCAGAATCAGCACTGCAGGGGCACTCTCAGCATCCATGAGCGTGCAAGGGGGGGCCGGGGGCCACAGGGGAAGAGCAGGGCTGGTCGGCAGGTTCTGCCTGTCTGCTCTTGGTTCAGCTCATCTGGGTGGGTGAGGGTGTGGATGCAGCATCTGAGGCAGAGGAACCTCATTACTCAGATCAGGAGGAGGAGGAGAGTGGAAAGTGTGAGCTGACAGGGCACTGCGGGGATTGGGGGGAGCAAGGCTTAGGGGCGGGGCCTGCCCTACCTGGACCTCTTTGGCATGGAAGGCCACGATGAGGCAGAGGAGTAAGAAGGTGGAAATGCTGATAATGCATTTAACCAGGAACAGGTAGAGCGCCCACTGTTGGGAGGGACAGAAACGGGGGTGAGATCCGAGGTGTCTCTCCGCCTGGCCAGTCCCCTTTTCTTTCCTTCAAAACCACCATTTTTTTCTTGATTCCCAGTTTTCCTAGCCAAGCTCCCCTGCAGTCCAGTCCCTCTTGATGTGTCGGTTCTGAGGAAGTCTCAAAACCATCATCTGGGCCCACAGTGGCGGCTCACACCTGTAATCCCAGCACTATGGGAGGCCGAGGCAGGTGGATCACCTAAGGTCAGGAGTTTCCAACCTGCCCTGGCCAACATGATGAAACCCCATCTCTACTAAAAGTACAAAAGTTAGCCGGGTGTTTAATCCCAGCCACTTGGGAGGCTGAGGAATCAGAATCGCTTGAACCTGGGAGGTGGAGGTTTCGGTGAGCTGAGAGATGGCACCACTGCACTCCAGCCTGGGCAACAGAGCGAATCTCCATCTCGAAATAAGCAAACAGACAAAAAACCCACCATCATCTAATCTCCGGGAATGCTCTCTTTCTCTCCAACAGGACAACGCTGTCCAGATGCTGGTGTCTACCCTCTTCCTCAGCTCTTCTCCCGAGACCCATACCCATGAAGGAGGACCTTGAAACTCACATTCCTTCTTATTCCTGTCCCATTCCCCATCAAAACTACTTCTTCAGCTGTGTGTGTGTGAGGGGTGTCTAGAAAAATACATCTAGCCTCTAGAGAGTGCCCCCTCCCCTTCCCTTCCTACCCAGCTGGTGTTGCCCTAGAAACCAACTTCAATCATCCCCAACCCCAAATCTGGAAGAACACAGAAACTACCATTCAGTCCTCAAGGACTGAATCACACCCTTCCCTGCCCTCATCCAGAGAGCAAGGTCTGAGCCCCAAGCCTCGGCTCTGGGACAGCCCCCTCAGTTCTGCCCCTGAACCTTGCCGCCCCCACCCCACCCCTCTCTTCTGGCTCTAAGCCCAGGGCAGATCTGGCCGGAAGCACAGGGCTTCCAGAAACCACAGAGAGATTGTTGTTGCTTCCCTCCCACCCCCACTTCTTTGTGTGGCACAACCTTGGAGGAATCTAGGATCCTGGAGAGAGGGATTTAGAGGGGACTGGGGCTGTTGGATTTCCTAAGAGGGGTTGGCCCCAGCCTGGCGGGTTATTTGCAGGGGGATGGGGACCACCTGGGTGTCCTTACAGAGCACTGCACCTGTTTCTCCTAAAAGGGCTGCCAGCTCCCCGGGCTGGGCCAGTGCCCCGCCTCTGAGCAGGGGAAGAGGGCCAGTTTCCTGCCCCAGGGGCCTGTTCCCCTACCTCCGACCTGAACAATGGTGGTGTTGTCACCAGCCCTCCCCCACCATCTATGGCTCCCTGGTTCCCTGCCTCCTTCTTCAGTCTGTCTCAACCCCCCACACCACTAAACACAAGCCCCCTCCCCACACTGCAATTCGCTTCTCTGGCGGTCCCCTCTACCTTTCCAACTCCTCTTCCCCCAAACCCTGGACCTGTCCGCACTTGGGCCTATACTTTGGTCTCTGAATTTCCCTGTCTCTAGGGATGGTTGTTTCTGTCTCTCCATGTGTTTTGAGGGTCTCTGTTTCTCTTGGCTTTTCTAACGCCCTGTGTGTATCTCTCACTGGTGGATTTCTCAGCAGCTTCACAGCCCTTTGTCTCTCTTTAGCTATGCCTCTCTGTCTCTTTCTGCATCTTTGTCTCCATCTCTCTTTTTCTCTCCATGTATCTCTGTGTCTCTGTCTCTCTCCGTACCTCTTCCCATCCCCCCTCCCCCACCCCACCTGGTGCGTTTGGATCTCTCTATCTGGTTCCCTTGGACTCCCTAGGGTTTGGTACCTGCCTCTCTGCCAGCCCCTCCCCCTGGGGAGCAGGTGTCTGGGTCCTTTGCAGAAATGAGTTCATTAGATTGAGATGGAGGTGGGAAGGGGATGTGGATGTTACTAACAGATCCCTCAAACAGGGACTGAGGAGCTGTGGCTCAGGCCTGTAATCCCAGCACTTTGAGGCAGGAGGATTGCTTGAGTCCAGGAGTTTAAGACCAGCCTAGACAACAAAGCAAGATCCCACCTCTACAAAA
>NW_016107611.1:459731-474612 GCF_001604975.1 Cebus imitator
AAAAAAAAAAAAAAAAAAAAAAAAAAAAAAACATTAAAAAGGGTAGAGGATGACCCTTAGGGTCATGTATTTTAACCCTCACCCCAATTTACAGATAGGGAGATTGAGGTTCAGAGAGTTGCAACAGCTTTCCCAAGGTCCCACTGATAGAGACGGTGACCTGGCCATGGTGGAGGACAGGGAGAAGTGAGGGGTGAGAAAGCAGAGGGGGAGGTGGGGTAGGAAGGACCCCCGTCTCTTCCCATCTGCCAGGGTCATCGTGTTCCCACCTCAGCTGCCGGGCGTGGTGATTCGGCATGGGAGCGGAGGGCAGGCCCCGGCCACGCTTCCTGTTGGCATGGGATTTGGTGGCCCCACCCCCTCAGTGCCCGCCGCCAGCCAGAGGAAGCTGCTGCCTGACCCTCCAAGTGGCTCCTGGTCACTCCAGAGCTGCCCACCACACCCTCCAGATCCAAGTCAGAGCATCAGACCCTCAGGAATCTACCCGACCTTCAAATCAGTGTCCACTGCTGGCCCGACCAGCCCAGTTCCACAACCCTTCCCCCAGAGAGGTCTCCAGCCCCTCCTTTCCTGTTGAGCAAGTCTGTTCTCCCCTCAAGCCACTTATTCCAACCCTTGTCCTTCATCTGCCCTGATCACTGGCCTGACCAGGGCTGGAATGTGACAGGGGCCTGCTGAGACCTGTCCTGACCCCACCTTCCCCTTCCCGACTCGCCAGGATCTTCAGAGTTAGCCCCTCTGCCCCAAAGATATTCCAAGCCCCCTTCTCCTCAAGACTCAGGAGTCCAGGACCCAGCCCCTCCTCCCCTGGTACCTAGGAGTCCAGGCCACTGTAAGCCTACCCTGACACGATTTCCCTGACTAATCGGCATGTAGATGTGGGGAGAACTTGGGCTTGTTGACAGTGGAGACTGGGTTGGGGGTGGGATGGGGGAGGCAGGTGGGAAAGAGGTTTGTTTCCCATTTCCCATCCCCACCCCAGCCAGTTTCTTCTGCCCTTTGCATCTAAGGCATTAGGTAAATGTTAGAGGCTAGATAAGGACCAAAGGGCTGCCGCCTCCTAGAACTTTGTCTTTCCTCCACCCTCCCTTCACCCTACTTGGGGCTGCCTCTCCCCTTATAGGCTCTTGGGGGACTTGAGTGTCTGACCAGCCACCCTCTGGCCTCCAGGGGTCCTGGACCTCTGGCCATCTATTGCAACATCTTCAAAGACTGAAACACTGAGACGAATATTCCCTTCCTTTTGCAGAGAAGGCCCGCAGCAACTAACTCTCTCTGCTCCCAGGAGTCCCAGCCAAAGCCTCTCCTCTCTCAGACCCAAGAGTCTAAGCCCCCAACCCTCC
The DNA here is from genome assembly GCF_001604975.1 of Cebus imitator. Classification (NCBI taxonomy): domain Eukaryota; kingdom Metazoa; phylum Chordata; class Mammalia; order Primates; family Cebidae; genus Cebus; species Cebus imitator. The sequence goes on from NW_016107611.1 coordinate 461,075, forward strand.
TCCCTCAGACCCAGGAGTCCTGACTCTCAGCCCCTCCTCCCTCAGACCCAGGAGTCCCGACCCTCAGCCCCTCCTCCCTCGGACCCAGGAGTCCCGACCCTCAGCCCCTCCTCCCTCAGACCCAGGAGTCCCGACCCTCAGCCCCTCCTCCCTCAGACCCAGGAGTCCCGACCCCCAGCCCCTCCTCCCTCGGACCCAGGAGTCCTGACTCTCAGCCCCTCCTCCCTCAGACCCAGGAGTCCCGACCCCCAGTCCCTCCTCCCTCGGACCCAGGAGTCCCAGCTCCCAGTCCCTCTTCCCTCAGACCCAGGAGTCCTGACCCTCAGCCCCTCCTCCGCCAGACCCAGGAGTCCTGACCCCCAGTCCCTCCTCCCTCAGACCCAGGAGTCCTGACCCTCAGCCCCTCCTCCCTCAGACCCAGGAGTCCTGACCCTCAGCCCCTCCTCCCTCAGACCCAGGAGTCCTGACCCTCAGCCCCTCCTCCCTTAGACCCAGGAGTCCTGACCCCCAGTCCCTCCTCCCTCAGACCCAGGAGTCCTGACCCTCAGTCCCTCTTCCCTCAGACCCAGGAGTCCTGACCCTCAGTCCCTCTTCCCTCAGACCCAGGAGTCCCAGCTCACAGCCACCAGGCCCCACTCACCGAGCACCCCCCGAACCACAGCATCTCTGCATGCAGCACCATGAGTCCGATGCCAATTCCCGCCAGCGCCAGTGCCCAGCCAGCCAGAGACTTCTCCTGCTCCAGCAAGTGCTTTCGGCGCCTCAGGGCCCCCAGGCCAAGCACCAGATCCCCGCCCATGGCCCCCGGGGTCTTGGGGCTCAGCCAGCTTCCTGCCCAGGGTCCCCCACCTCGCAGCATGCACAGGGCAGCCACTGTGGCTTGCAGGTCGTCAGCCTGCTCTGCTGGCTCCGGGACTTTTTCTCTGAGGCACAGCAGAGCCCTGTGCCCTCTGGGGAGTGGTGACGGCCAGGCAGGGCGGGGAGGGGCAGGGGCAGGGGTATGGGGAGGCTCCCCAGCCCCCCCTTTCAAGACTAAGGAGGGGCAGGGGTGTGTCTTGGGGCAGAGCGAAGAAGATACATACATCCACGTGGAGAAAGACACACACCGACACACAATGGGCTTTGTCACACACAACGGTCTGTACCTTGTGACACACACCTCCACTCACCACACCCAGACACTGCAGGACATTTCACGGCCCAAGACGGAGACTAACACACCATGGCACACAACACAACCTACACAGAGTGACTCACAACTCCCAGCAAGCTCTGAAACCCACAGCCACACCCAGACACCACACACATGGTGTGACACACACCACCACTCAGCAAGGCAGGCAGCATCCCGCGGCGCACACAGCCACCCAAACACCGTCCACACACAGGCACAAATATTATACTCAAAGTTGTCAAACTTTCTTTTTTTTTTTTTAGACGGAGTCTCACACTGTCACCCAGGCTGGAGTGCAGTGGCGTGATCTCGGCTCACTGCAACCTCCGTCTCCTGGGTTCAAGCAGTACTACTGTCTCAGCCTCCCAAGTAGCTGGGACTACAGGTGCCCACAACCACAACCGGCCAAGTTTTGTATTTTTAGTAGAGACCAGGTTTCACCATATTGGTCAGGCTGGTCTCGAACTCCTGACCTCAGGTGATCCGCCTGCCTAGGCCTCCCAAAGTGCTGGGATTACAGGTGTGAGCCACTGCGCCCAGCCCACAACTTACTCTGACACACATCCAAACAGCACAAATCGGATGATACACATCTGTGGCCACACAAACACAACATACACCAAGTGTTACGCAAACACACAACATATGTTAAAGTAGTGACACCCTGACACCACACACCACGCACCTATGTTACCACTGTGCAGTCTTCAGTTTCACAAACACTACACACCCTTGGAATGAAACCCGATATGTGCAGACACACAACACTTAGGGACATACCTATAGCGGCCCCCAATCGCCCAGCACCAAGGGAAATGCACACACGTTGTGGCGCCTGGCGACTCCAACACAAGTACTCACAGTGATGATTCACAACACACACCGATCCAGCATGCCGGGCACACGATGCGATTCAAATGTACGGTCAGAGGACAAGCTGAGTGGATGCAGAGACCCACAAGGTACAGCGACACCTGGAGAAACCCAACCAGCACTTGCCTGAAGCAAGATGATTCTGACATATTCTGGCCACACAGGACACGACCCAGGACGATGCCCCGGGGAAGGGGGGTGGGGTTGGACTTACAGAGGCCCCAATGCCCAAATGCAACATATGGCTGGGTGCCGTGGCTCATGCCTGTAATCCCAGCAGTTTGAGAGGCTGAGGTGGGAGAACTGCTCGAGCCCAGGCGTTTGAGACCAGCCTGGGCAGCATAGCAAGATCCCATCTCTAAAACAAACAAAAACAACAAAAAACCAAATGCAACATACACCATCACCTCTGACCCATAAGCCACACCCAAACGTCACATGCGATACCTCCACGTGACCCAGCACATATATTCCGGCATGCGTGGCCACACAAACAACAGACACGGAGTAATACACCAGCACACAGCGACACAGAACACATAGACACACATTTCCCACCACGCGCAACCTTCTACAACCAACCACATGTCCCATAAAACACCACATGTCACCCACTGATACCGCTGACACTGAGCCTGCCACCACCCACACAACGCCAACAGTGGGGGAGGGGCGTATCCTCTGACACAATATAGCACAGTTACACAAGCACGGTACACTTGGGGTGGCTGGTACTCAGGCGGGGTGCTGGGGCTGGGAAGGAAGGGGCCCCCAACAGGGACATGCACCCTGACCTCAGACACAGGGTCACACCCCTGAGTGGTACACAATGGTTTTTGTTGGTTTTTTTTTTTTTTTTGAGACAGAGTTTTGCTCTTGTCCCCCAGGCTGGAGTACAGTGGCACAATCTTGGCTCATGGCAACCTCCACCTCCCAGGTTCAAGCGATTCTCCTGGAATTACGGGCATGCGCCACCACACCCGGCTAACTTTGTATTTTTAGTAGAGATGGGGTTTCCCCATATTGGTCAGACTGGTCTCGAACTCCCAACCTCAGGTGATCCACCTGCCTCAGCTTCCCAAAGTGCTGGGATTACAGGTGTGAGCCACCACAACCGGCCCACAATGTTACATACAACCCACCAAAAAAAGACACACACACTGACCCACATAGCAGCAAATGCAGTGTGGAAGGTGCACCTCGACTCCCCAGAGGGACACATGACCTAGGACATCACCATGTGCCGCAGCACGAGCCACTCATGGGTGTGTACGCCATCCACGCCAGCACAGATCAAAACCCTCCTATGCAGACCCACGGAAGGCACTGACCTGGTGACGCATATTACCTCCCAGCCTCACACACTGACCTGGTGACACTGCTCTTGGCGTCATGTGCACCTCTCTGCGAGGAACCCAAGGACACAGCCCTCTCCCTCCTTGTGTCCTAGGTCATGTAGGACCCTGGACCCACCAGCCCCAGGGAAGCAAGACATGAACAGACATGCCTGGCTGCACACTGAGGCAGCCCACATGGACACACTCAGAGATACCAAACCATAGAACCCTACACACGGACACGCCCACTGACAAAAAACACAACCCTCGAGGGGGCCCCGCCCCTCGGCACACACACACACTATTCCCACTCAGCAAGACTTGGCGGGAGAGGGCTGGAGACACACCCAGGCGCGCCCAGACACCACACAGGCGTCCACCTGGGGAAAGTGTAGCCGCCAGGCACCCTCAAGCCTGCAGCCTGGGCACCCTTGCTCACTGGCCACCCTGGCAGCCTGGCACCTGGCTCTCTCTCTGGTTCCTCTCTCTGGAGCTTGCTTCCTGTCTCAGCCTCTCCTGGTCTGGAAGTCTCTGGGTTTGTCTTTTTTTTTTTTTTTTTTTTTTTTTTTTGTTGATAAATGCCATTATTCCATATGTTTCATTAGGGTTTTGAAAAATAGTGACATTTTTTTGGTGAGATTCAGTCTTGCTCTGTCTCACAGGCTGGAGTGCAGTGGCGTGATATTGGCTCACGGCAACCTCCACCTTCTGGGTTCAAGTGATTCTCCTACCTCAGCCTCCCAAGCAACTGGGACTACAAGCACGCAGCACCACACCCGGCTAATTTTTGTGTTTTTAGTAGAGACGGGGTTTTGCCATGTTGGCCAGGCCTGTCTCGAACTCCTGACCACAGGTGATCTGCCCGCCTTGGCCTTGCAAAGTGCTGGGATTACAGGCGTGAGCCACCGAGTCCGGCTGGGTTTCTCTTTATCTCTGTCTCTGCCTGTCTCCACTCTGTCTCTGTGCCTCTGCCTCTCTTAGCCTCTCTGTGTCTCTCTCATCTCTCTGATCCTTTCTCCATCTTCGTGTCCCCCTCTGCTCCTGTTTCCTTCTCTCTCCGGTCACTGTCTCTCTGCCATTATGTCTCTCTCTGTGTTCATCGTTGCCTGTGTCTCTATCTGCCTGTCTCGCTCTGTCTCCATCTCTCTGTCTCTAGGGTCCTCTGTTTTTGTCTGTCTCTTGCTGGATCGATGCTTCTCTCTGTCTCTGTTTCAGTCTCTCCCTGCCTCCAGGCCTCCTTTTGGGTCTCTCTCTCTCTCTCTCTCTCTGTCCAGGCCTCTCTGTGCTTGTCTCTGCCTCAGTTTCTCTTGGCTGTTCACTGGCAGTTCCTTCCAGTTCTAGCCTAGCCCCACTGAGAGGCTGAAGGCCAGTGGTCCAGAGACTGCGGCCACCCGAAGGTCAGAAACCACTAAATAGAGAATGCTCCAGCTGCGGCCGTGCCATGGCATCTCTGCCCCAGTTCAGGCACTTGTGAAAAATGCAGACAGAGACTGACGCAGAGGGAGAGGGATAATCAGAGAGACCTCGAGTGGTTTAGCCAGGGAAGGTGGGGGGGCGTGTATTTTTTAAAAAATCAAAGAGACAGAGACAGAAGAGACGCACAGGTGCAGAGAAATCGGAAACAGAATCAAGACACGGAAGTTAGAGCACAGAGAAACTTTGTCTCCAAACAGACCATGACTGAAAGAGAAAAACAGCAAAGGCTGGGCATGGGCAGGCCTGGGTGGTGGCAATGGGGAGGGCACCTGCCTTCAAGCTGAAGTCCTGGGATGCAGGGGTCAGTCGCAGGAAACCACCTCGCTCGAAGCCAGCTGCCTCCAGCCAGGGAGAGGCTAAGCGGGGAGGGAGAGGTGACTCAGGGCCCCAGGGCTTCTTGTGACTCAGCCTTGGTCTCAGTCCTAGAGTGGGGAGTGGAGAGAGGGAGGGGTTTCTGTAAAAGAGAGGGAAAGGGAATAGCAGAGGACCTCAAAATGCCTAAGAGGAGGGGTACAGGAGGAAAAAGCTGGGGCCTGGACTGCTGGGTCTGAGGGAGGAGGGGCTGGGGGCCTGGACTTCTGAGTCTGAGGGAGGAGGGACTGGGGCCTGGGCTTCTGGGTCTGAGGGAGGAGGGGCTGGGGCCTGGGCTCCTGGGTCTGAGGGAGGAGGGGCTGGGGTCTCGACTCCTGGGTCTGAGGGAGGAGTCTCCAGGAGTTTTCCTTGGCCTTGTCCCAGCGGCACCAGCTCTGTGGCAGCTCCATCTCCGGGCCTGGAAGTAACCCAGGTGCCTCGGGGCCCAGCAGGAAGGGGACAGGGACAAAGTGTTGTTTAACTGGGCAGGGTGGTGAAGGAGAGTGAAGAAGAGGGTGTCTCAGGCGGAAAGGTCATTCATCGCTTAGGGCTTGTGCTGGGAAAGGCAGGGCTGAGCCCGGGGGAAGAGATCCTGAAAGTCAGGGGTCAGTGGCACAAACCGTCCGCCGCCGTCTCTGGGACCTTGGAGCTTGGAAACGCCAGGGCTTGTAAATACTGCCACCTCGTGTTCACGTTGGGAACTGCAGGCACTCTACCTGCGCAGCCCGGTTTCTACCTACTGAGCGCCAGGCCCTCCTCAAAGAGTTGACGATGCGTAATGAACAAAAACAGACAAAATCCTTGCTCTTCTGGAGATTTCAGGCTAAAGGATGGAGATCTCGCGGTTCCATTCATGAAATCAATCTCCTCTTCACTCTCAGTTTTCGCTTTTCTCTCTATGTCTTATGGGTGCTGTTTCTCTCCCTTCCTTCTTTCCTTCTTTTTCTTCCTTCCTTCCTTTCTTTTTAATTAATAAGCTATATATGTATATATATATATATATATATATTGCAGACACTTGCAGAGTGTTCATTCCCATTGCCGTGTAGTACTCCATTATGCACACAGGCCACACGTTTATTCATCCACCCCGCTGTTGATTGGTACTTGCGCTGCTTCTGCTTTGTGACTATTATAAATTGTTCTGCTAGGAATATTCTGGTACATGTCCTTTGGGAAAATGTATACACTAATTTCTGCTGGGAGCTCTATCCAGGAGTGGAAATGCTGGGTCGCAGTGTGGGTGTAGAGTCTGGTTTAGGAAGGTAATGAAAGATAGCTTTTCAAAGTGGTTGTTCTATTTTACGCACATACTACCTAGATGTGAGAATCCCAGTAGCGCCACACCCTTGCCAACAGATGAAGCTTTTTATTTTACTTTTAATTAAATTGTTTAGAGAGACAGGGTCTTGCTACCTTGTGCAGGCTGATCTCAAACTCCTGGGCTAAAGTGATCCTTCCGCCTCTGCCTCCCAAATTGCTGGGGTTACAGGTGTGAGCCACTGCTCCCAGCAGGTGAAGCTTTTATTAGGTGAGCACAAAAGTAATTGCGGTTTTTGCATTGTTGGAATTTGCCATTTGATATTAGAATACATTCTTAAATAAATGTGGTTATGTTATACATTATCATTATTATTATTTTGAGACAGAGTTTTACTCTGTTGCCCAGGCTGGAGTGTAGTGGCACGATCTTGGCTCACTGCAACCTCCACCTCCCAGGTTCAGGTGATTCTCCTGCCTCAGCCTCTCAAGTAGCTGGGATCACAGGTGCACACCACCATGCCTGGCTAATTTTTGTATTTTTAGTAGGGACAGGGTTTCTCGACCAGCCAGGTTGGTCTCGAACTCCTGGCCTCAAGTGATCTGCCCTCCTCGACTTCCCAAAGTGCTGGGATTACAGTTGTGAGCCACCATACCTGGCCTGTTATACATTGTTTTAATGGACATTGTTTGCTTTATGTTTTTTTGCTAATGACTTATTACTGTTTATTTTTCTTTTAGACTATTGAAATGATATTAGACAAGCAAATTAGAACGACTTTCTTGAATTCAAAATGGGTCATAATGCAGAGTTTGTTGCATCCCGAAGCACGAACTTTTACACTACAGGAATAAACAAACTTATTTCTTGTTGGCAAAAATGTGTTGATTGTAATGGTTCCTATTTTGATTAAGATGTGTTTGGGCCTAGTTATAATGATTTAGAATTCACAATCCGGGCTGGGCGTGGTGGCTCACGCCTGTAATCCCAGCACTTTGGGAGGCCGAGGAGGGTGGATCACCTGAGGTCAGACCAGCCTGACCAATATGGTGAAATTCCGCCTCTACTAAAAATACAAAAATTAGCCAGGCATCATGGCATGCACCTGTAGTCCCAGCTACTTGGGAGGCTGAGACAGGAAAATTGCTTGAACTTGGGAGGCGAAGACTGCAGTGAGCTGAGATCATGCTACTGCACTCCAGCCTGGGCAACAGAGCGAGACTCCGTCTCAAAAATAAATAAATAAAATAAAATAAAATAAAATTCATTCATGGTCCCAAACCATAATTACTTTTGAAAATCTTCTCCCTCTCTACTAAGCACTCAGGAAGGCATCTGGGTCGCGATATCCAAGCAGCTAAGCAGCTACATAGCTGAGTCCACAGTTCCACTTGGACTCCCCAGACTATGAGTTCTAAGGCAGTCGGTGCACACCTGTTCTACTTAGAGCTGTCAAGTATAAGCTTTCCGAAGTTTTTATCAGTCTCATGGCAAAGTACTGCCAATTGCTCATGTATTTCATCCCACAGGAGTCTTTGGACACCCCACTCCAGGGAGAATCTTCTGTCTCAGAAATACAGTCATACACTGCCTAACAACCCTTCAGCCAACAGCGGAGTGCCTTTATCATCACTGCAGTGCCATAAGATTATAAAGAAGCTGGCAAGGCGCAGTGGTTCATACCTGTAATCCCAGCACTTTGGGAGGCTGAGGCAGGTGGATCACTTGAGGTCAGGAGTTTGAGACCAGCTTGGCCAACATGGTGAAACCCCGTCTCTACTGAAAATGAAAAAACTAGCTGGGTGTGGTGGCAGGTGCCTGTAATCCCAGCTACTCAAGAGGCTGAGGCATGACAATCATTTAAAGCTGGGAAATGGAGTTTGCAGTGAGCCAAGATTGCACCACTGCACTCCAGCCTGGGCAACTCAGTCTCAAAAAAAAAAAAAAAAAATTACAATGAAGCTGAAAAATCCCCCCTTTTTTTTACCCCGTTCCTCAGACTGAAACCTCTTTACCCCATTCCTGAGGCCGAAGCCTATTTACCCCGTTCCTCAGGCTGAAACCTAGGAGTCATCTCAAGTCCTTTTATTCCCTCATACTCCTCAACCAATATATCAGCAAGTCCTGTCTTCTCTACTAATAAAATCTATTCCTTGCAGCCCGTTAAGGAACAGCTAAATTTTAAAAAGAAATCGATTCATTTTCCCATTCCTTGCACTACCTCTGCTGTCATGGGTACATCAGCTCTTGCCTAGACAGGTGAAGTAGCCACCTCGCAGGTCTAGCTCCCGTTCCTGCCGCAGGGAAGATTTTAACATGTAAAGCATGTACACAAGAGCACGTGCTGTAGGAGTCCATTCATATGAAGTTTAAAATTAAGCAAAATTGATCTATGATAGAAGCCGTGTTATCTTCGGGGTGGGAAACTGACTCTGAAGGGTTATGAGGGAGGCTTTGGGGATATGGGCTGGAAATAGTCTACCTCTTGACCTAGGTGGAGGTTATCCACGTATGTACATATGAAAAAAATTGCAATTTATGCATCTTATTGTACGTATTTTATACCTCAATGAAAATGTTATATATATTACATGTAATTATATGTGCATATAATTATATGCACATATAACATATATATACCTATATATGATTATGGCAGCCTTCTACTTCTCCAACACATTCGCTCTTTTTTTGAGACAGAGTCTCGCTCTGTCACCCAGGCTGGAGTGCAATGGCATGATCTCACCTCACTGCAACCTCTGCCTCCCGGGTTCAAGCGATTCTCCTGCCTCAGCCTCCCAAGTAGCTGGAATTACAGGCACCTGCCACCATGCCTGGCTAAGTTTTGTATTTTTAGTAGAGACAGGGTTTCACCACGTTGGCCAGGCTAGTCTCCAACTCGTGACCTCAGGTGATCTGCCTGCCCCAGCCTCCCAAAGTGCTGGGATTACAGGTGTGAGCCGCCACGCCAGCGCCAACACATTCTATATTAATCTAGGATCAATCAGAGAAACAGAACCAGTAGATGATCTATAATACAAGATTTATTGCAAAGAACTGGCTTATGTGGCCTGGCTAGGCAGGTCAGAAAGAGCAAGCCGGAATCTCAGGTATGGGCTGAAGCGGCTGTCCATAGATGCAATGTTTTCTTCCTCAGAGAAGCCGCATCTCTGCTTCTAAGGCCTTTCAGCTGATTGAGTCAGGGCCACTCAAATTGTCTAGGACAATCTCCCTTCCTCAAAGTCAACTGATTATGGACTTTAATCACATCTACAAAATACCCTCACATCAACACACTGATTAGTGTTTGATTGAATAACTGGAACTGTCCCATAGGAAAATTGACACATCAAACTGGCCATCCCAATTCCAGACCACCTTTGCAATAAAATTCAAAATCTGGCTGAGCATGGTGGCTGACATCTGCAATCTCAGGACTTTGGGAGGCTGAGGCAGGAGGATCACTCAAGCTCAGGAGTTTGAAACTAGCCTGGGAAGCGTAGTGGGGCCCCATCTCCATAAAAAATACAAAAATTAACAGGGTGTGGTGGTGCACACCCATAGTCCCAGCTACTTGGGAGGCTGAGTTGGGGGTTTGCTTGAGTCTGGGAGACTGAGGCTACAGTGAGCTGATTGTGCCACTGCACTCCAGCCTGGGTGACAGAGTGAGACCCTGTCTCTCATAAAAACACAATCTCCAAAGTTTGCTTTGGATTGCCAGCCCATCAAAAAGGCTAGTTCCTTGAAGGTGGGAATTTTTGCCATTTTTGTTCCCTGTCATATGCACAACAACTGGAACAGCACCTTGCACACAGTAGGTGCTCAGTAAATGTGAAGGATGAATGAAAACATCCAGCTTCCCCTTGTATGTCAGGGTGTAAAGACACCTGAAGCTCTTCTCACATCGGCCTTACAGGAGCATAGGAGCATCTCTGAATTGCCCACCCCCCACCTTTCTCACAAGGCTGCTTGCTGACATGGAGAAGATACGGGGGTCCACTCTTGCTAAGCACTTACTCTGAAAATCACACTCTCACTGTGCCTTGGGTATCTTGTATGCAAAACAGGAATGTGTCTTAGTCCCTTCAGGCTGCTGTAACAAAATACCATAGATGCATGGCTTATATACAACAGAAATTTATTTTTCACAGTTCTGGAGTCTGGAGAGTCTGCAGTCGATGCACCAGCAGATTCCATGGCTAGTGAGGACTCGCTTTCTTGTTTATAGATGACACCTGCTGGCTGTGTTCTCATGCGCTGGAAGTGGCAAGGCAGCTCTCTGGAGCCTCTTTTATAAGGGCACTAATCCTATTCATGGGGGCTCCACCCTCATGACCTTACCACCTCCCAAGGCCCCACCTCCCACTACCATCACTTTGGTGATTAGGTTTCAAAAGATGAATTTTGAGGAGACACAAACATTGAGACGATAGCAGGATACAACTTACTTTTTTGCTTCCCTCACTGAGTTACTGTAAAGATCAAGTGACAAAAAGCATGTGAAAGAACATGGTAAAGCATGTGGACAGAGAACATGCTGAAGGATCCCATCTCTATGAAGTTTATGCACTTATGAGAGTGTCCTGCACACCCTGTGTTCCTTCCTCCCTCAGACCTTTGTCCAGGCTGTCTCTTCTACCTAGAATGCCCTTCTTCCTGCTTCTTTTTGCCAGCTACTGTTGTTCCTTTAGGATTTTGCTCAAGGGTTAATTTCTCCAGGAAGTCTTCCCTGATCTTCACAGCTTGGAGAATTTCATCTCACTGAACTTTGCCTTGTGTATTTTTCTGTGAAGTTAATCAGCACTCATGTGTTTGGGAGAGGAGGTTGCCTAGGGGTTCATGGGGCTGGGAGTCTGGTTCCTGATTCACCACTCACTAGATACACAAGCTCAACCAAGTTTACCTCTCAGTTTGCTGATCTGTGACTTAAGGCCTGTGACAGTAGCGTACTTATACTGGGCCACTGCTGTGTCCCAAGAGTAAAGATTCATCTCGTTAAATCCTCACCACAACCACTGTGAAACAGTTCTTGTCATCATTATAAAGTTTATTTTCACCTCCACCTTATAGGTGAGAAAATATTGGCACAGAGAGCTCAAGTAACTCACCCATGGTCTCTGCAGGCAGAATGGTGGCGCTGGGATTTGAACCCATGCAGCTGAGCTCCAGAGCCTGGCCTACTAACTGTTAAGGCATACTGCATATTGGGCCTCTCTTGGGCCACACCAATAAATACATCATTGTATAGCTCCCTCCTAGAATTGCGACAGGCTCTGGAGGGACAGCACAGGAAGCCATGTTACGGGGTGCCTGGTGCCTGGCTGGTGCTTAGTGGGTAATAGCTGTGATCGGAATTGCTCTTCATCAGGGCAGGACGTGGCTGTTTCATCCTCCCCTGGGATGCTGGTGATTGTGTCCAGTTCCCTCCAGTCCTGTTGACCAGGTTGGGGGGCAGGAGGGAGGGAGAGATGGAGGGCTAGAGGGACAGGAGTGCAATTCTGGTTTTAACATCGTTTTCCAGTGAGCTACGTGTTAGGGGCCGAAGCAGCAAGAAGAAGGTGAGTGAATCCTGCCCCTAGCATCCTGGAGGGGCTGTCTATGCCAAGAGCCTCACCAGCAGGAGGACTGGGAGGAGCAGGGCCAGGACCTGCAGTGCTAGGGGAGGGGTGGTGGCTGAAGCACTGTTGAAGGGCTGGATCACGGATTCTGTGTTGCAGAGGTGCCCCTCACAGCAGGAGCCCTGGAGGTCGATGGTTGTCCAGGGGCTGGTGGTGCCCATGGTGGTGCAGGAGGGCCGGTGGCAGGTTCTGATGTACACAGGAACTGAGAAATTGCCTGGGGGTGGGCAGAGCAGTGAGGAAGGGTCAGAACTGAGGGAGACAGCTGCACCTGAACCTCCACCTTGGTGGCCAGGGCCAGGCCTCGGTCCTCAGACTTGCTTCAGGTTTTCCTCCTTAGACCAGAGCCATGCCTCACCCCTCAGACCACGGCCATGCCTCCCCCTTCAGACCAGGACCATGCCTCCTCCCTCAGACCAGGGCCACGCCTCCTCCCTCAGACCAGAGCCATCCCACCTCCCTCAGACCAGGGTCATGTCTTCTCCCTCAGACCAGAGCCATGCCTCCTCCCTCAGACCAGGACCATGCCTCCCCACTCAGAGCTGGGCCATGTCTCCTCTCCCTGTTGGGCCGGTCTGGCGACAGGACCCTCATGGCTGCCCTGCCTCCACATCCGTTGCCCAGGCCCTTCCACCCTTCCAGTTCTCTCACCGACTGTCATTCTGCCATTGCCCTGGAAGCAGGAGGTCTGGTCCTGGTGACACTGGACCCGTCGGGACCTGCCGATAGCGCAGTCTTCCTGGTGAACCCCGATACAGGCATAGCACTCGGTGCCGCTGAGCGTCGGTGGGTCGGGCGCTGGCAAGAGACCACAGATGCACACTCAGGCAGTGGTAACTGGGTACAGTCGTGCGGGTTGCGCACTGCGCCAGGGCTCGGGCCTATAGTCCAGGGTGCTGAGATCCTAGCGCGCCCAGAGAAGGCGCTAAGCAGAGGCCACGCCTTCCCCGGGGCTGCCCGGCCTCTCGCCGTGCCTCCCCGAGCCCAGCCCCGCCCTCCCGCGCACCTTGGCTCAGGTTGGGGAGGGCATCATGCGTCATGAGGTGGGCGTTGCACGTGTCAGTGGTGCAGCCGCGCACCACCGAGTAGTCGGGCGGCAGCGCGTCCTGGTTCGATTGCATCCGGCCGGTAGGCGGCCCCGTCCAGCAGCCCTTCTGCACCAGGGTCACCGGCGCGCGATACCCTGGGGGCGGGAGCGGGGCTCGTGCTCTGCTTCCCGAAACCCTTCGCCCTCCAGCCTCAGCGTTCTTCCTCCTTCCACTCTTTCGCTTTCACCTACGCCTCCTCCCCTCCCTCCTTCCCTCCTTCCCCGCATCCCCAGACTTTCCCCCGAGTTCTCCTCTGCCTCCCCCCCTTCCTCCCTGTGCGCCTCTCCCACCTTCTCTTTCTTGCTTCCTTCCCCGTTGTCTTCCCGCCGCCACCGCTCGTCCCTCATCCACTTTTTTTTT
>NW_016107611.1:475300-477486 GCF_001604975.1 Cebus imitator
CTGCCTCAGCCTCCTGAGTAGCTGGGACTACAGGCACGCACCACCATGCCCAGCTAATTTTTTTGTATTTTTAGTAGAGACGGGGTTTCACCATGTTGACCAGGATGGCCTCGATCTCTTGACCTCGTGATCCACCCGCCTCGGCCTCCCAAAGTGCTGGGATTACAGGCGTGAGCCACCGCGCCTGGCCTCATCTTTTCTATCTTTATCTTTTCATCTTCTACCCAATTTCCCTCCCTTTCTCCTCCCATCTCCCCCTCTTTTCCTCCCTAATCTCTCATCCCTGTCCCCCTGCTTCTGCTCCTCACCAGTGTCCAGAGACAGGATGGCCTCAAAGCACTCATGGGGACAAGAGACGATGGGCAGCTTCATGGCTCTGAGGTCAAAGGGGCCGAAATAGGTGTGCTCAAAGCTGTAGCACTGCAGGGCTTGGGACCCTGGGGAGAGGGGCACGGCAGAGTCAGCAGGGCCAGTGTGAGCCTGTCCCCGGAACGCAGGGCTCCACCCAGCAAATGACAGGCACATGGGCCAGGCGCCTCTGCTCCCAGGGAAGCCGCGCCTTGATAGAACAGGTGCTGCTCTTGCAGCTGGCCACGGCTGTGTCTGTCTCATGGCAGAGTAATGACCTCTCTGCAGATGCCAGTCCAGTTTTTCCCCTCCAGGCTGCTCCAGGTCTCCACCCTCATCCAGGAAGCTCTCTATGTACGATTTAGATAAGGAGGAAGTGATTCATTCTTGCTCTGCCCATCGCTCCCCACACTGAACTCCCAATGTGGACAGCACATTAAGAGATCCCTGACAGGGAACGTGTCCTCCAGGACAGGCAAAGTGATGTGTGGTCCTGTGGTGCCCTGCAAACACACACATCAGCACCAGCAACACACGACACTGACATAAACACACAATAACAACATATACACAGGTTATCCAAGTCTCACAAATATACACAGAATATCCTTAATGCACCCAGGCAGAATTTTATATTCCCACACAAAACAAGTACGCACCTGGACCCTCCAGTATAAACCCCCCTAACTAAGGCACATCACTTCACATGTGGAAGATCACACAGACACCAAAGTGTGTGTTGGTGAGGATGCTTGTGCACGTGTGATAACAGTATCAACCCGGGCTGGGTGTGGTGGCTCATGCCTGTAATCCAAGCACTCTGGAGGCCAAGGTGGGCAGATCACCTGAGGTCGGGAGTTCAAGACCAGCCTGACCAACATGGTGAAACTCCGTCTTTAAAAAAGAAAAAAAAAATTTTTAAAAAACAAAAAACAATATCAATCCAGAGCAGGACCAGAAAATCATACCCAGAAAGAGACAAACACAGGTACCAAGTCATAGAAGCACAAATAAAACCAGAGGCCACAATTTTGCAATGTTAGAGACACAGGAAAATGAAATCACAAAAACATACAGTTTAAAATCATATATAGAGTCCGGGCATGATGGCTCACACTTTGGGAGGTTGATCTCAGCACTTTGGGAGGTTGAGGTGGGCAGATCACCTGAGGTCAGGAGTTCAGGACCAACCTGGGCAACATGGTGAAACCCCGTTTCTACTAAAAATAGAAAAATTAGCTGGGCATGGTGGTGCATGCCTGTGGTCCCAGCTACTCAGGAGGCAGAGGCAGGAGAATCACTTGAGCCCAGGAGGCAGAAGTTGCAGTGAGCTATGATTGTGCCACTGCACTCCAGCCTGAGTGGCGACAGAAAAAGACTGTCTCAAAAAAAAAAAATTAAAATCATATATGGATACAAAATGTACAGACTCATGCAACACAGATACATGGAGAGAAAAAAAAAACCACATCAAAAGACTCAAACAAATGGGCAGGCATGGTGGTGTGCCCCTGTAGTCCCAGATACTTGGGAGGCTGAAGCAGGAGAATTGCTTGAGCCACGGAGTTTGAGGCTGCAGTGAGCCATGATTGCACTACATTCCAGTGTGGGCAACAGAGTGAGACCTTGTCTCTATTTAAAAAACAACAAAAACAAAAAGGCCAGTCTCACTGGCCAAGGTGAGCGGATTGCTTGGGCTCAGGAGTTCGAGACCAGCCTGAGCAACACAGTGAAACCCCGTCACGACAAAAATATATAAAAAATTAACCAGGCAGGCCGGGCGCGGTGGCTCAAGCCTGTAATCCCAGCACTTTGGGAGGCCGAGGCGGGTGGATCAC
>NW_016107611.1:477884-488639 GCF_001604975.1 Cebus imitator
CCAGCCTGGGTGACAGAGAGAGACCCTGTCTCAAAAAATTAAAAAAAAAAACAAAAAACTGAGCACATATACACAGAGATAAATATAGGCCTACAAATCACAAGACACACAAACACAGACTCAGATACACAAAATTACACACACATCTCTTTCACAAAGAAAGCAAACTCAGACCCACAGAAGCATTTGTTCGGACTGAAAGTTTGAAACCCATGCAGAGAAACACACACAAGCACAGAGACCCACAGGACACGCTGAACCTGAACACATACAGAAACCAAGCTCTCTCCCACTGATGAGCAGAAGCACACACACTTAGTTGTGTGCAGGAATAGCGTTTCTCCCTTTCTAATTCCCTGTCTGTAATCGCTGCCATTCTGAAATGAGTATGTTTCTGTCCTAGTCCACAGTGGGGGTAGAGGTTGCCTGAAGATGAAGCCAGGGTTCCTGCCAGTTCTGGAAACAGTCCTGGTGCTCCCTGGAAATACCTTTGAATTGGGGGTTGGGCAAAGAAGAGAAGAAAGGCTGGGATGGTAGGAAGAGAGACACCGGGAAAAATGGCTGATGGAAGAAGAGCAAAGGCAGGGAAGAGAAATGAAGATGACATAGCCTCCGGGCCCCCACCCACCAAGACCCAGGAGTCCAGGTCTCCAGCCCCCTCCTCTCTCAGACCGAGGAGTTCAGGCCCCAGCCTCCTCCTCCCTCAGATCCAGGAGTCCAAGCCACTAGCCCCCTCCTCCCTTAGACCAGGAGTCCAGGCCCCCAGCCCCTCCTCCCTCAGACCCAGGAGTCCAGGCCCCCAGCCCCTCCTCCCTCAGACCCAGGAGTCCAGGCCTCCAGCCCCTCCTCCCTCAGATCCAGGAGTCCAGGCCCCTAGCCACTCCTCCCTCAGGCCCAAAAGCCCATGCCCCCAGCCATGGATTCAGTACTGGATTCAGAAGTTTGGTACCTGTCAGGCAGAGCGTAGTCCCAAAGAGGCAGAAGAGAATGACTCTGGGGACCCCCATTGCCATTGCTGAGCTGGGCCACCTGGGACAGCGCCTCCCACAGTGATGTGCTGCCTGGCTGGTTCCCTCTACTGAGTCCTAAGCATCCCGGCCACCCAGCCTGGCCAGTATTTCTCTGTCCCACCCTCCCTATGTGGGCGGATCTCTTCCTAGGTAATCGTGATGGAACCAGAATGATTCTCAGTTGCTGGAGAACTGCACTTCTGGGTGTGAGGGAGGAGGAACTATAAGTCTGGAACCCTTAATTTTGAATGATTGGTGTCTTGCTGGCCTTCTTCCTACACCCCTCCCCACACTCTGCTCTAGTCTGAAAGTGGCACACGTGGCCTTTCAACTTTCCTTCTCTCCCACCACCCCAACACACACCACCCACACAGCTTCCAATCCTGGGGCCACGTCTCCACACCCAAAGACACACTTGTCATTCCCTCCTCTAAGACTTCCCTGACTCCCATCTCCCCACTCATCCACACATCCTCAGCCTCCAGCACCTCCCTGCCTCCCAGCCCTGATCAAACTAGGCTGGGCTAGCGTCTGTCTCTGCTACCAGGCTGTGAACTCTTCAGGGGCCTCCAGGAATGTCTGAGATATTGTATGAATGAACAAATGAATCAATGAACGGAGACACAAACAGAGAGGCACCAAGAGACAAGTAGGGAGAGACAGACATCTACAAGAGAGAAACAGAGAAAGAGGAAGAGAGGGAGAGTGCCTTTGAGGAAGGAATTACACACATGATGCAGAAAGACAGACACAGCCTGGTGTGGACAGATGTGAATGTGTGGTCACACACACAAACCCAGGAATCGAGGAAAGACATGACATGCTGCCAGGTGTTTAATAAACATATTAAATGGAGAAATCAGAAAGATAGAGATATAGCAGACAGCCAAAGGGACACTCCCCTGAGGACACAGACCCACGTATGCTCAGACACCCAGCAGATAATGACATCCAGAGGAGGCCCCAGCAACTGGTTGGTGCCGGAGCAGACACCCCAGGCTAGCATCTCCTGGTTTGTCTCACTTCTTGCTGCTTGGAGACGCTGCCTGCTAGGATCAGACTCATCCACTAGCCACAGAGTGGGCATCAGCCATGTGCAGACACGTAGAATCTCAGACCCATGTGTGGATGGGAGAGTCCAAGTAACGCTGGTGACCAAAAGAGCCTTAGTGATCCCCTCAGATGGACAAAACTTTAGACAGACCTCTTCCTGATTCTTGGCCCCGGACCACCCTTTTTGTAGAGCCCTTACTTTAGAAAACTTGTAGTCATCCCTCGGTCTCTGCAGGGGATGGATTCCTTGGCTTCCAGTAATAACAAAATCGAACAGTGCTCAAGTCCCTGATATAAATGGTGTCATATTTTCATACTATGCACATACTCCCATATGCTTTAAATAATCTCTGGATGATTCATAATACCTAATATCATGAAAACAATATGTAAATAGTTGTCACGTCATATTGTTTTCTAGTTCTATTATTTTTCATTTTTGTTTCAAAATATTTTTTTATCCAAAGTTGACTGAATCCGTGGAGGCAGAATCCCTTGGACACAAAGGGCCAAATATAATTACGCATTCTTTCTCTGCCCCTCCACACCCTCTCCCCACCCCACCTTTTTTTTTTTTTGAGACAGAGTCTTGCTCTGTGACCCAGGCTGGAGTGCAGTGGCGTGATCTCAGCCTACTGCAAGCTCTGCCTCCTGGGTTTAAGTGATTCTCCTGCCTCAGCCTCCCAAGTAGCTGGGATTACAGGCATGTGCCATCATGACTGGCTAATATTTGTATTTTTAGTAGAGACAGGATTTTGCCATGTTGGCCAGGCTGGTCTTGAATTCCTGACTTCAAGTGACCCACTCGCCTCGGCATCCCAAATTGCTGGAATTACAGATGTGAGCCACCACGCCCCGCCTTCTCTGCCCCTTTGAAATGTAGATAAATCCTCTCCTGGCCTCTTGCCAGCATGAAAACCCAGCAATGTCTTTTTCAAGGACCTGGGAATTATTCCTTAGAAATCATCAAAGGAGATAGTACCCCTATCTCCCAGTCTCTGTGGGAGGGTAGGAGCCCCACTTTGATAACTGACGATCAGCAAACTCAGATGGCCCAATCACAGAGAAAAACATTTGCAGCTTCGGGAATAACTCCAAGTGACGGGCACATCCCATCGGCCCACTCTCCCTGTTGTCCGCCCATATTTTTCCATTAATTCACCTAGGGCTTAGACACTCCATTTGTTTCAGTGGAGTTGAGTTCAGTCTCTCTCCCTATTGCCATCACCTTGAATAAAGTCTCCCTTGCCTGTGCAATTTTTCTTTGACAGCAGACACCCAGCCACTGTGGACACTCACCAGGCTATGCCCTCGCTTACCCTCATCTTGCCAAATCCCTCCCCTTACATCAGGCATCACTTCCCAGAACGTGTTTTGCATCCAAATTATTCCTCCTTCCTGATTCTCCAATTCCTGCCTCAGGCTCTCAGTGGGGGGGGTCTATCCAGACTGGGGCAGGGTTGTGCTCAGGACCTCTGGAGAGTAAAGTCTTGCCAGGAAGGAGGATGGGTTTGCTGAACCCCCGTGGAAGGTGGAGGCACTGGAGGTCTTCACAGCAGTTGTCAGTTTCAGGGATTGAGGCTTACAGGGTAGGCAGACCAGTCTGGTGAGTATGTGAGCATGTGAGTGATGTGTGCACTTTTGATTCTGGTATCCTTCAAGTACTTTCGGAGACTTTGAAGTGTCAGTTCCCCGCACCTTATGGGAGCTTCCATCTGGCTATCCTCATCTGCCTGGTGTCTGAGTGTCTGTTGAATGCCTTAGAATGTTCTCAAGGATCTTCTGTTGCATTCCATCAGTTTTCACGTATAGTTCCATTTCCAATCATGTTTGCAAACATCTGGCCTCTCAAAAAAGTTTTCCGTATTTTATTTTCATAAGCACTTTATTAAATGTGTGTATCTTCTAGGCTTTGTGGCCTAAACAGTTGAGAAGTATTTAGTATTTCTTGCCTTATTTGACATGACTCCATTAATCAAATATATCATAATTGTAATGTGTTTTAGATGTTATTTCCTTTTTTTTATTATTTATTTTTTTCTTTTATAAAGATGGGGTTTCACTATGATGGTCAGGCGGGTCTTGAACTCCTGACCTCAGGTGATCCACCTACCTCAGCCTCCAAAAGTGCTAGGATTACAGGCGTGAGCCACCACACCCGGCCTTAGATGTTATTTCCTAAGTAATGTGGGATATCACTTGCTTCCAATCTTCATGTTCTGCATAAATGTTCTTCCATACATTATCAAAATTGTGAAATTTTTTTTTGGAACTCTAGTCATTACCTTGTCAAAAATTGAATCATGCAGATTGTATGCCAATATGTTATTTTGTTATTTTTATTTTTTTGAAACCGAGTCTCACTCTGTTGCCCAGGCTGGAGTGCAGTGGCGCCATCTTGGCTCACTGGAACCCGAGCTTCCCAGGTTCAAGTGATTCTCCTGCTTCAGCATCCTGAGTAGCTGGGATCACAGGTGCCTGCCACTGTGCCCGGCTAATTTTTCTATTTTTAGTAGAGACAGAGTTTCACCATGTTGGCCAGGCTGGTCTCAAACTCCTGACATCAGATGATCCACCCACCTCAGCCTCCCAAAGTGCTGGGATTACAGGCATGAGCCACCATACCTGGCCTATTTTTGTTTTGTTTTGTTTTGAGAGAGAGTCTCATTCTGTTGCCAGGCTGGAGTGCAGTGTCGTGATCTTGACTCACTGCAACCTCCACCTCTCGAGTTCAATTGATTCTCCTGCCTCAGCCTCCTGAGTAGCTGGGATCACAGGCATCTGCCACCATGCCCAGCTAATTTTTGTATTTTTAGGAGAGACAGGGTTTCACCACATTGGCCAGGCTGGTCTAGAACTCCTGGCCTCAGGTGATCCACCTGCCTTGGTCTCCCAAAGAGCTGGGATTATGGGCATGAGCCACCAAACCAGCCTCTTTCTTTTCTTTCTTTTTTTTGAGACAGAGTCTTGTTCTGTCTCCAGGCTGGAGTGCAGTGGCGCAATCTCGGCTCACTACAACCTCCACCTCCTGGGTTCAAGTGATTCTCCTGCCTCAGCCTCCCAAGTAGCTGGGACTACAGATGCGTGCCACCATGCCCAGCTAATTTCTGTATTTTTAGTAGAGGCAGGGTTTCACCATATTTGCCAGGATGGTCTTGATCTCTTGATCGAGATCTGCCCTCGTGATCTGCCTACCTCGCCCTCCCGAAGGGCGGGGATTACAGGTGTGAGCCACCATGCCTGGCCCACCGTCTCATTTTTAAATAATGTGTGATAACTGTGCTCACCTGTGTTGCTGCAGGCTGGGCTCTCCTGGGAGGCAGATTGTGAGGCTGAGATTAGCGTGCAGGACCTTGGGATCAACAGCTGCGTAAGGGAGGGAAAGGAAACTGGATTGAGCAGAGGGAGAGTTTGGGTCCTGATTAAGTCAAACCAAGGGTTCAGTGCGCCCCAGGGAGAGGTCTGGCACTGGGCTTGTGGGTTCTGTTCAGCTGAGGCAATGCCCAAGGGGCTGACATCAGACACAGAGGTCAGAGTCCTTCATTCCTGAAGAGATTTTGGTGGCAAATCACAGCATCCACCACACTACACATTTCTTTGCTTTAGTGTATTTTTCTCCACCTCTTTGAAATAAAGATTCATTACAGAATCCTTCGAGATGAAACAAAGTTACCTGATCTGGTCATTTATTCCTCAGTTGAAAAAACTGATGTGAAACAACTTTTCTGTCTACTGTTACTGTCTTTTAGAAGTTAAATGCTCTTTTTTTTTTTTTTTTTTTTTGTTTAATAAAACTTTTTTTTTTTTTTTTACGACAGGGTCTCATTCTGTTGCCTAGGCTGGAGTGCAGTAGTGTGGTCTTAGCTTACCTCTGCCTCCCAGGTTCAAGTGATTCTTAGGTTTCAGCTTCCAGAGTAGCTGGGATTACAGGTGTGTGACACCATGCCCAGCTAATTTTTGTATTTTTAGTAGAGACGGAGTTTCACCATGTTGGCCAGGCTGGTCTCAAACTCTTGACCTCAAGTGATCCACTGGCTTTGGCCTCTCAAAGCATTGAGATAACAGGCGTGAGCCACTGCACCCAGCCTAAATGCTCCTGTTAAGGTGAATAATTTTTAAGAGTTTAAATTTAAGGGTTTAATATTTAAATATTCACATTTAAAGAGTTTAATATTTAAATTAGGTGGCTGGGTACCTGGATTGACAAAAAGAGCATGGAATTAAGGGATTCATTTATTCTCCATTTTTCCTGTCTTCCAGTTATTTCTTGAAATGTTCTTTCCTGGCTTACAAAGAAGTGGAAGGAGTAAATCCGTGTTCTGTTCTGCTCAATCATTAATGGATCTGTGCTACATTCTGCAAAATTAGCCGTTGTGGAATTGTTTTCCCCCTGCGACTTTATCTCAAAAATTCATTCAATGATCCATTTTGTTTCACAATAGCTTTCCATTTGCTGCTCCTAATTATTTGTCTTGATGGATGTCAAATAAGGTTAATATTTTATTTTAGAATTTTAACATCTTACAATGATATGTAGGTAATGAATCATTGAATTTTAATAATAGTTTATTTTTATACTGATGAAATTTCTAAAGCAGTAATAAACAAGTACTATCATAATATAATTAACAGACTTGCATAATACTCTTTAATTTCAACCCACACACATTCTTTGTGGATTAATAATGGTAACTGGGTATTAGTTATTATAGAGTGATTCGTGCCAAGTGAAAGAAATGATTTATTTATTTATGACGGAGTTTCACTCTTGTCACCCAGGCTGGAGTGCAATGTTGTGATCTCAGCTCACTGCAACCGCCACCTCTCAGGTTCAAGTGATTCTCCTGCCTCAGTCTCCTGAATAGCTGGGATTACAGGCACCTGCCACCACACTTGGCTAATTTTTTGTGTTTTTAGTAGAAACGGGGTTTCACCATGTTGGCCAGGCTGGTCTCAAACTCCTGACCTCAGGTGATCCACCCGCCTCGGCCTCCTAAAGTGCTGGGATTACAGGTGTGAACCACCACACCTGGCCAGGACTTGTAGATTTCAATATAGAATATTAAAATAGAATATAGAGTTCAACAATTCCAATCTGGTAAAGAATTAGATGAAAATATGAACTGCAATATGAAATACTGAATACAGTCAATGTGCTGACACTATTAGGGACTTAAAAAATGTTCTGCATATCAGGTGGAAAAGCAGCTCATTGTTTAGAAGTACAAGCTATTTTAAATGACATAAAATCAACACATTTTTCCATTTCAAAATCAATGTCTCAGTATATGGAAGTAGAAAGGTAGCTACCAACCCTGTTGGAACAAGACACTTTTACTGCCATCTGCTGGAACATGGTTGCAATAATTGTAAATCACTTTTGCAACCAGCAATGGAATACACAATACACAATACTTTTCAAAAAGTTGTTTTCAAAATAGTAAAGATTTAAAAAAAATAGTAAAAATGTCTGTGATATGAATAGCACCTCCTTAGGTGTTGTGCTGTTGTACAATGCCCAACATGAGCAACTGTACATGGGGACAGTAGAATCATGGCATCTGCAAAATAAAATCCATTTTACTTTTTCCTTTCCAATCTTTATGCTTTTTTCTTTTCTTTTTTTTTTTTGCCATATTGTATAGGCTAGAACCCCAAGTACCTGACTGAATAGTATTAATAGGAGTAAACATGCTTGTCTTGCTACTGATATTGTTATATAGTTGTGTGTGTGGCTTTTTGTTTGTTTTTTCCCTCCACTCCCCTTGTGTGTGTGTTTTTTGAGACAGGGTCTCACTCTCTTAACCAAGGCTGCAGTGCACTGGCATGATCATGGGTCACTGTAGCTTCAACCTGCTGGGATTAAGTGATCCTCCTTCCTCAGCCTCTTGAGTAGCCGGGACCACAGTTGCGTGCCACTATGCCTGAGTAATCTTTACCCTCCCATCCCCTCCCTGCCCTTCCCTTCCTTTTTTTGTGTGAGACAGAGTCTCACTCTGTTGCCTAGGCTGGAGTGCAGCAATCCTGGCCCACTGCAACTTCTGCCTCCCAGGTGCAAGCGATTCTCACGCCTCAGCTTCCCAAGTGGCTGGGACTACAGGTGCATGCCATCACACTCCACTAGTTTTTGTATTTTTAGCAGAGACAGGGTTTCGCCATGTTGCCAGGCTGGTTGCAAACTCCTGGCCTTAAGTGATCTACCCACCTCAGCCTCCCAAAGTGCTGGGATTACAGACATGAGCCACCGTGCCTGACCTAATTTTTTATTTCTTATAGAGATGGAGTCTCACTATTTTGCCCAGGCTGGTCTCAAACTCCTGGGCTCAAGTGATCCTCCTGCCTCAGCCTCTCAAAGTGCTAGGATTACAGGTGTCAGCCACCATGACCAGCTCTATATAGTCTGAATAACCTCTCTGCTCATACTCCTCAGGGTCTATGCCATCCTACCAGGGCTTTCCCTTTCTCACCTCTACAGAGGCAAAACATCAGCGCCATGGGCAGTGGGCCCTCTTCCCAGCCATGTGGACTCAATGATTCAGGGCCAGCACCTAAGCCAGAGATCCAACTGAATTACTCAGGCCCTAGCTGCTCATCAGGGCAGATAGGCCGAGGTCAAGAGCCATATCCTGGGGACATAGGTAGATGGATCAGGAAGCTGAAGGTCAAGTAACCATTAGATACCTCCTAAACCCTCTGACCACAGCCAGTTTTACTACACATCTCTCAGGAAGTCTACTCCAGAAAGGACTGTTTCATCTGTACTTGGTTCCTGATGATATCTTTTGAATCATTAAGTTTGGTTTTGGGTAAAATTGTATACGTTTACTTTGATAGTTCTTCCAGGCTGGGCGTGGTGGCTCACGCCTGTGATCCTAGCACTTTGGGAGGCCGAGGTGGGTGGATCACCTGAGGTCAGGAGTTCAAAAACCAGCCTGGCCATCATGGTGAAACCCCATCTTAAAAAAAAAATACAAAAAATTAGCTGGGCATGGTGGCACGTGCCTGTAATCCCAGCTACTCAGGAGGCTGAGGCAGGAGAATTGCCTGAACCCAGGAGGCAGAGGTTGCGGTGAGCCAAGATCGCGCCATTGCACTCCAGCGTGGGTAACAAGAGCGAAACTCCGTCTCAAAAAAAAAAAAAAATTTTTTTGTATTTTTTGTAGAGACAGGGTTTCACCATGTTGCTCGCCTCAGGCTGGTCTCGAACTCCTGACCTCAGGTGATCTACTCGTCTCGGCCTCCCAAAATACTGAGATTACAGGCGTGAGGCACCACGCCCAGACTAACAGAAAAATATTTTTTAAATAATAGTAAATATGTACTGGACATCCTACAGAGTGATCAAACACTTTCTTTGGTAGCATTTGTGTAGTTTCTAATACAGCTTTAAAATATGTGAAGAGTCTCACCAAGGCTCTAAATAAAAGGTGAGAGGTGAATATTTTCAATCAACTTGAAACAAGCAATGTTTCGCAGATTAACTTTGAAATATAAGATGACATGGGGCTGGGTGCCATGGTTCATGCCTGTAATCCCAGCATTTGGGAGGCTGAGGCAGGAGGATTGCTTGAGCCCAGGAGCCTGAGGAAAAAAGAAGAAAAAGATAACCTGGAATAGTTGAGAAACGTGGTATCATTAAAATAAAGGCAATTTTTCTAAATTTTATTGTAAAAAAATTGAAAGGAGTGAAACTGTTGAAAAATTAGCTTATTGGCTGGGCGCAGTGGCTCACACCTGTAATCCCAGCACTTCAGGAAGCTGAGGCGGGCACATTACCTGAGGTCAGGAGTTCAAGACTAGCCGGCTAACATGGCGAAACCCTGTCTTTACTAAAAATACAAAAATTAGCTAGGCATGGTGGCAGGCACCTGTAATCCCAGCTATATGGGAGGCTGAGGCAAGAGGATTGCTTGAACCCAGAAGGCGGAGGTTGCGGTGCGCCAAGATCATGCCACAGCACTCCAGTCTAGGCGATAGAGTAAGACTCTGTCTCAAAAAACAAAACAAAACAAAACAAAACAAAAAATTAGTTCATTGATCATCCATATAGCAATTATCCAGATCAAAATTGGTAACATTTGCCATATTTGCTTATTCTGTCTATCTTCTGTGTCAGCTTCTGGTGCATAGGAAATCACAAGCAAAATGTAGGGGCTTAAAACATCAAGAATTTTACCCTCTCCAAATTCTGTGGGTCTCCTGGGTTGTTCTTCTGCTATGGGTTGGCTTAACTGATTTCTGCTGGACTCTCTCATGTGCATGTGGTCAGCTGGAGAGTTGGGTGGTGGCTGGCTGACCTAGAATGGTCTCACTCACAAGACTGGTAACTGGCTGGCTGTCAGGCAGACTTCAGTTCTCCTCCACATGGCTAGCTTGAGCTTTATCACATGGGAGTTGCAATGTTCCAAAGGGGAGCAAAAAAAAAGAGCAGCCCCTAATGAATAGGTGCTTTTCACACCTTTGCTTAAGTCATGTTTGCTAATGTCTCATGTACTGTTGGCCAGGCCAAGTCACCAGGCTACCCCAGAATCAGTGCAGAAGAGCACTAACAAAAGGTATGTATAGAGGGAGGGGAATAATTTGTGGTTAGTCTGTCTGTCTATCTATCTTCTATCCATCCATCCATCCATTTATCATCATTATCATCTCTATTATCTATGATTTGTCTATTTTTTTTTTTTTTTTTTTTTTT
>NW_016107611.1:488694-499552 GCF_001604975.1 Cebus imitator
TCCTGCCTCAGCCTCCCGAGTAGCTAGGACTACAGGCGTGTGCCACCATGCCCAGCTAATTTTTTGTATTTTTAGTAGAGACGGGGTTTCACCATGTTGACCAGGATGGTCTCGATCTCCTGACCTCATGATCCACCCGCCTCGGCCTCCCAAAGTGCTGGGATTACAAGCGTGAGCCACCGCGCCCGGCCTAAGATTTGTCTATTACTGTCAAACCATTAAAAGCAAGTTGCCGACATCATTTGCTTCACTCCTTAACATAAATTCTGGCATAGGCAAGGGGTCTTTCTCCAATTCAATTCTTCCCTTCTTTTCAGACTATTTTTAAAGGGCTAAACAACTTGAACCTTGGTCATTCATCTCACATTCACACAATAACTGTGACAGTGATAAAGAACATGGGGGAAAGACCTACAAGCCCAACTAATTAAAATATTTAAAAACATTAATTTTGACCCACAAGGAAATTGTAGGTTTGAGCCACAACATCTAACCAGATTTCTTGGAGAATCTATTTTATTGGTATGACCAGGATAAAAGCACAGCCAGATAAGCTAGTTGCAATAAACTAGTCCATTTAGCTAAACTAAATCCTGCCTTAACTTTTATTTTCTGTGCCAGTATTCCAGATATTGGTAATACAGAACCCTATACTATCCACTGGCTCAACGTTCATGCTATATTCAGGAAGACAAAACTGAGCCTTCCACAGGTCAGATTGCTGTTCTATTAGTTTGGCTGCTCCTGCGAGGTGGTATATCTAATAAGACAGTAAACTCACCATCACGTCTTCTTTGCTATTTTAAATGCATGCCTTTTTTGAGCAGTGTTGAGTATGATAAGTTACCAGTGATGAAGCATTCTCAGATGGCGGTGCTGGTAGAGTCGGTGCAGGCAGGAAGGCATATTCACAAGTGGCGTAACTATCACTGCTGTAAGTGAGGTAGGGCAGGCAAACCCCCAAACCGGAGCTTAGCCCAGGAGGGTTCTTGGCTTTGCCTAGAAAAGAATCCAAGGGTGTTAAACAGCAACTTGTATTGAAGCAGCAACGTGCAGCAGCAGCAGAGGGACAGCTCCTTGTAAAGCAGGGCTACCCCAAGGCAGTGTGTCCAGAGCAGCAGCTCAAAGGCAGTTTTGCAGCCATAGTTAGACTCACTTTTAACTACATGCAAATTAAGGGGCAGATTATGCAGACATTTCTTAGAAAAGATTGGTAACTTCTAGGTCATTACCATGGAAATGGATGGTAACTTCTGGGTATTGCCATGGCAATGGTAAACTGACATGGCACACTGGTGGGAGTATCTTATGGGAAGCTGTTTTGGCTAGCCCTCAATTTGGTCTGGTGTCTGAGCCCCGCCTCTGGAATCGAGTCCCAACTACTACCTTATAAAGATACTAACAACAGGGCTGGGTGCAGTGGCTCACATCTGTAATCTCAGCACTTTGGGAGGCTGAGGCGGGTAGATCACGAGGTCAGGCAGTCGAGACCAGCCTGGCCAACATAGTAAGATCCCATCTCTACAAAAAATACAAAAATTAGGTATGATGGTGGGCACCTGTAATCCCAGCTACTGAGGAGGATGAGGCAGGAGAATCACGTGAACCTGGGAAGCAGAGGTTGCAGTGACCCGAGGCTGTGCCACTGCACTCTAACCTGGAAAACAGAGCAAGACCCCATTAAAAAAAAAAAAAAAAAAAAACTAAGAACACTGTAAGGATAAATTCCTGCTCCATTAAGGAGATGTCTTGTGTAACTACCTCGCTATTAGGTAGCTGGCTGGTCTTCTTGAGAAACAGTTCCATATCAAGTGCTCAGGGTCAGCTGCTGGCAGGTTGGGTACCCAGTAGTGGTGGTAGCTTGATTAGTTTCGGTGAGAGGGAGCCTCTGCTTGGTGTCCTCCTGCAGTAATGAGTTTATGCAAGATCTGGTTGTTAAAGAGTCCGGGAGCTCCACCGTCTCTCTTTTGTCCTCTCTCTTGCCATGTGACATACCTGTTCCCCCTTCGTCTTCCACCATGAAGGCCTCACCAGAAGCAGATTGGGCCACATCTCACTCCAATTTAAGTGAAGGGGCCAGGTGTGGTGGCTCAGCTGTAATCCCAGCACTTTGTGAGGCTGAGGCGGTAGGATAGCTTGAGCTCAGGAGTTCAAAATCAATATGGGCCACATAGGGAGACCCCATCTCTCCAAAGAATTTAAAAGAAATTAGCAGGTGTGGTACACACCTGTAGCCCCAGCTAGTTGGGAGGCTGAAATGAAAGGTTTACTTGAACCCAGCAGATTGAGGCTGCAGTGAGCTATGATCCCACCACTGCATTCCAGCCTGGGTAACAGAGAAAGATCTGTTTCTAAAATAAACAAACGAAGTGAAGATCTCCAGTCACAGCTCTGTACACCAGGATTTACCTTCACTACTGCCTGCAGGGCCACCTCTGAGTAGTGGTCCTGTAATACGGTAATTCAGGTTCAGCTCCCAAAATGTAGCAATTATACTGATCCACCTGTGAGCTGGACCTTTTCTTCCTTAGTTTCCTACGGTAAAATCTCATATGAGGTCATGAATGTGAATTGAGGGGACAACATGGCTGCAACAAAGGTCAATGACCTGAGAGTCTGAACTCTGTGTAACTCTTTTGTGCCATCTACCTAGACCTCTTACAATGAATCGATATGTGCCTGAATGACATTATGACTCAGTAGGTAATACCCAACTCATGACAGGTAGTTTTAGTCATATAGATACTTGATGTCCCATGGTCAAAATCACAGACTCTTACTAGCGCTCAGCAGCTGGTTTTCAAATTGAAAGCACTTATATGCTGCATAATAAATAGGCTTACTTCAGAACCTTAGGGCCTGTAATTTTGCTTTTGTATCTTGCCAGAGACTCCACGTAATAGCTCCAACTACTACAGATAGAACTGACACCATCAAAGTTGCTGATTCATGTGGCTCAGGGACAGGGAGATTGCATCACAGGCTGCACCTGCTGTAGAGCTCTCACCTGCTTTGAAACTCAGCAGCCTTCAAGTTTATCTGAAAAATGAGTCAGAATAATATTCCAGGCCAAGCATGATGGCTCAAGTTGCAATCCCAGCACTTTAGGGATTGCTTGAGGCCAGGCTGGGCAATACAGTGAGAACCTATTTCTTAAAAAGAAAAGGAAGGAAGGAGGGAAGAAAGGAAGGAAGGAAGGAAGAAAGGAAAGAAGGAAGGGAGGGAGGGAGGGAGGAAGGGAGGGAGGGAAGGAGGCAGGCAGGGAGGGAAGGAGGCAGGCAGGGAGGGAGGGAGGCAGGGACGGAGGGAGGAAGGGAGGGAGGGAAGGAGGCAGGCAGGGAGGGAGGGAGGCAGGGACAGAGGGAGGAAGGGAGGGAGGCAGGCAAGGAGGGAGGGAGCCAGGGAGGGTGGAAGGCAGGGAGGCAGGGAGGGGAGCTGAGATGTGAGGATCTACTTGAGCCAGGGAGGTCAAGGTTACAGTGAGCTGTGATCATGCCACTGCACTCCAGCCTGAGCAATAAAGCTAGACCTTTCTAAAACAAAAACAAAAACCAGCTATAAAAGTCACCTGGAACTATTAAAGAAGAAAAGAGAAAAAAAGCACACTATTCTGAAGTATGATTTATATATGTATCATATAAATACTATATATAAAATATATATATACACACACACATCTATATACACCCATCTATCTATTATTTTATTTTATCTTATTTTATTTTTGAGATGTAGTTTCACTTTGTCACCCAGGCTGGAGTGCAGTGGTGTGATCTCGGCTCACTGCAACCTCTGCCTCCCAACTTCAAGTGATTCTTCTGCCTCAGCCTCCTGAGTAGCTGAGGAGCTGTGACTACAGGCATGCGCCACCATGCCTAATTTTTTTATTCTTAGTAGAGACGGGGTTTCACTATGTTGGCTAGGCTGGTCTTGAACTCCTGACCTCAAGTGATCCACCCACCTTGGTCTCACAAAATGCTGGGATTCCAGGCATGAGCTACCACATCCCACCCTATCTATCTATCTATGTATCTATCTATCTATCTATCTATCTATTATCTCTCTCTCTGTCGTGTATCTATTACTTTCAAATGTCAAAGAAGCTTATCAAATTATGTGCCTCTTTATCAGTTTAGGAAGTTTGAGTTGTAATAACTTATTCTTTACCTTAAGGGAGACATTATGGCATGTCCCAGACAATTGCACTTCTAAAATCTTCACTGATGTGGTAATCTAGTGAATTTTCATGAGGTTTATCTTCCTCTTTCTGTCACTCATTTGCATTACTATGGTTTCTACGGTGATTTCCACTTCCTGATCACCAGGTCCAATCAGCATGATGTTATTGGTGGAATGAACCAGTGTAATGTTCTTCAGAATGTAGGATAATCAAGACCTCTGGGGACCACAAGATGATGGAGATTAGGACGGTTAACAGGAACCTGGGGCAAGACAGTACTGCAGTCCTTACCATGCACACATGAATGGCTTTTGATTCTCCTAAACGTCAGAGATCAAGTAAAATACATTTGTCAGATCACTTTTCTTTTTTTTTTTTTTTTTTCTTCTACCCAAATCAAAAGGACATTTGTCAGATCACTAAGCATATACTAAGAACTAAAAACTAGGTTGGTCAACTCCCGTAAAGACGTCACATCTGACATAGCAGCTGAAATTGAAGCTGCTATTTGGTTACATTTAAAGTAGTCGCTATGAATTAGCTTTGGCCACATAATCAGTGATATGGATTGGCTGTGTCCCTACCCAAATCTCATCTTGAATTGTAGCTCCCATAATTCCCACATGTTGTGGGAGGGACTCAGTGATAGATAATTGAATCACTGAGGTGGTTTCCCCGATACTGTTCTTGTGGTAGGGAATAAGTATCCTGAGAGCTGATGATTTTATAAGGGGAAACCCCTTTTGTTTGGCTTTCATTCTGTCTTTGCCGGCTGCCATGTAAGACATCCCTTTGTTCTCTCTTGTTCTTCTGCCATATTTGTGAGGCCTCCCCAGGCACGTGGAACTGTGAGTCCATTAAACCTGTTTTGCTTTATAAGTTACCCAGTCTTGGGTATGTCTTTATCAGCAGTGTGAAAGCAGACTAATACAATCAGTAACCCCCAACTCACAGGCTTGAAACTACAAGTATTATTTCTCATAATTCTGGGGGCTTTCTGAGCACTTCTTTTGCTCTGGGCTGGTATGGCTGCAGCTGGATAGTATAGTCAGGCCTCACTCAAATTTCTAACGGTTGGTTGGTTACTGGGGGGGCAGGGAGGAGCATGAGGATAATTTGACCTTATGTTTCTCATCATCCCTTAGTCTAGTTCAGACTTGTTTGAACCCATGGGAGTTGGGTTCGAAATGCAAAAAGAAAGCGGTTTCCATTCGGTGAGTGTTTTTCAAATCTCTCTACGTATCACATTTACTAATGACCCAAAGAAAATCAAATGTACATGCCCAGATTCAAGGAGTGCAGAAACTGGCTCCACCTTTGAAGGAAGAGCTGCAAAGTCATGTTGCAAAGAGTATACACACACAGGAATGGGAAGAATTTGTGGATTTTTTCAGTCTACCACATCCACTAGCTTCAGTCATGCAGGTTTTTTTTCAGGCATCAGGTGAAATGAATGAGGATATGATAAGGACAAATAATCCTGCATCCTCAAACTTTTTGATAATGATGCAATGTCTTCAATTCCTCCCATGACACATTATTGAGTTTCAAGAGTTTCTGCTTGGCCCTTTATACTATAAGGACTCTTAGATCACAAGTTAGTTCTGCAATCTCGGAAGCCACTATAATGAGTTCTACCAGAAGATAAGCATCTCTATCCCAATATATGTTCTTTTTTTTTTTTTTTGGGGGGGGGGACGGAGTTTCGCTCTTGTTACCCAGGCTGGAGTGCAATGGCGCGATCTCGGCTCACCGCAACCTCCGCCTCCTGGGTTCAGGCAATTCTCCTGCCTCAGCCTCCTGAGTAGCTGGGATTACAGGCACGCGCCACCACGCCCAGCTAATTTTTTGTATTTTTAGTAGAGACGGGGTTTCACTGTGTTGACCAGGATGGTCTCGATCTCTTGACCTCGTGATCCACCCGCCTCGGCCTCCCAAAGTACTGGGATTACAGGCTTGAGCCACCGCGCCCGGCTCCAAATATATGTTAAAGGGTAGAGGAAAACAACCATAGGGTGAGTTCACGGACTCACTGAACTCACTGTGAGATCAGACTTGGGCCAAACCTGGTAAGTAATCAAGCTCAAAATCCTATCACAAGGATCTAGAGGGTCTCTCCTGGAAACAGTCCTCTTAGCTTACATTCCCTACAGGGAGGATCCGGAGAAGTTTCTGTGCTATTATTTTATCAGCAGGTAAAATTCCAAGGAGGCAGGAGCGAGAGAAAAGTGTAGTGTGATAGGGAAGTGGGGAACGTTTGCATGAAGGTCTTATTGAGCTGGCCACTGCTTATATCACGTGTGACTGATTGCTTAATTTTGAATTTTAAGACCACCTATCTGAGGAGAAGAAGGGAGGTGAATTTATCCATTGGCTCCTATCACTTATTCATGAGAGGTTTGTCCCAGAGAGCACTAACTCCACTGTACTTCCAGGTCATGTGTGGCTAGTTTAATGGGTTCTATAACATTTCATGCATCAGCATCAACAGGAAAGCCCTAGGGCTTGAGACAAGTAGTGCCCATTGCAGGCATGAGGTCAGGCTCTGTTGTTGCTTGTGCCCATGTGGAGTTGGTCTGAGTTCATGCAGAAATGTTGCTGCAGCAGTGAATCAAGAGAAACAAGTTTCCAGAGGCCCCAGGCACAGGTGAGGCTGAGAGGATCTGAAGTGACACATATGATGTGTCTTAACTCTTTCCTAATTCAACTCTTGCATGCAATTATCTGAGCCTGGTGGTGATTAGAATTTAAATTCTAAACTACTAATGCTATATCATTAATGACTAATTGTCTATTATTAAAAGTTTCTATCTCTTCTTGTCAGTTCTTTAAGTTACAGCTTTCTAGGAAATTGACCATTTCATCTGTTTTCAAATTTATTCTAATTCAAAAAATATTTTTTCTTGTGTAGTCTTTTTCTTTCTTAATATTTGTGCCAGTTCTCTTTTTTATTCATCTTGTAAAATAATCTCTTTTTAATTATCTCAGAAGTGGATCACTTCAAATAAGCAGTTGTGGGCATTTAGCCTCTGTTCAATCAGTGTTTTCTATTTCTTTAACTTGTGCTTATTGTTGACTTCAACCAACTTTCTTTGTATTTATTCTGTTATTCTGTTTTCTAACTTCAAGCTGGACACAGGCTTTAATCTTCATTCTTTTCATTTTTCCCTTCTTCTTCTTTCTTTTTTTTTTTTTTTAGATGGAGTTGTGCTCTTGTTGCCCAGGCTGGAGTGCAATGGCGTGGTCTCAGCTCACTGCAACCTCCACCCCCAGAGTGCAAGCGATTCTCCTGCCTCAGCCTCCTGACTAGCTGGGATTAGAGGTGCCTGCTACTACGCCCAGCTAGTTTTTGTATTTTTAGTAGAGAAGGGGTTTCACTATGTTGGCCAAGCTGGTCTCAAACTTCTGACCTCAGGTGATCTGCCCACCTTGGCCTCCGCAAGTGCTGGGATTACAGGTGTGAGCAACCTATTCCCTTCTGTTGAACTTATTTTTGCCATATCCCGTACCCAATAAATTTAATACCTAAATTTTTAAGAAATAATTTATTTTGAAATAGTTCAACTCACAAGAAGTTGCAAAAATAGCATGGAGAGTTCACATATATCTTCACCCAGTTTCCCCAATGATAATATCTTACACAATCATAGTACATTGTCTGAACCAGGAAACTGCTGTTGGTATAATATGTATTATTAGCTCAGGCACATGCTGTATATGTATACATTATATATATTTTATGTTTACTACATGTATTATATATATTATACAAATGTATATAATATACTGTATTATGGGGACTGGTAGTAGTCTGGCTTGATAGTTTTTCTTTCTTCCTTTTATTAATATAATCCTAAATTTCTTGGTGTTCTAGTCCTGTTATTCGTTGCTTCTGCTGCTGTAATTTAGGGTGGCTTGTGTTAAATTTGGGGTTATTTGTAAATATTCCTCAAGGTGTGAATGGAATTTACATCCTTCCGGATAGTTTCCTTGATGGTTGCTCCACGCTTGTGTTCCTTGGCTTGTGGCAGCATAACTCCAATCTTCACGTGACATTCTCCCTGTCTACACATTTCCTCTTTTTTAAATTATTTTAACTTTTTATTTTTATTTTTTTTTTTTTTTTAGACAGAAGTCTTTCCCCTTCACCCATGTTGGTGGGTCGCCATTTAGGTTCACTGCAACCTCTGCCTCCCCGGTTCAAGCAATTCTCCTGCCTCAGCCTCCCAAGTAGCTGGAATTACAGGCGCCCGCCACCATGCCCAGTTAATTTTTGTATTTTTAATAGTGACGGGGTTTCACCATATTGGCCAGGCTGGTCTCAAACTCCTGACCTCAAGTGATCCACTGCCTCAGCCTCCAAAAGTGCTGGATTACAGGCGTGAGCCACCACACCTGGCCACATTTCTCATTTAAAAAATAAAACCTCTAATCTTTTCTTTGTTCTTCAGACATACCAAACAGCCCCTGGTCTGCATGTATACCCCAATGCAATTCTTTCTACTTAACTAAACTGTTTTAATTTCAGACATTAGTCTATATTTTATTTGACCTTGACATACTAAAATATATATATATTCAGTAAGTCACAAAGCACATCATACATCAGTTGTAGCCTCATAACCATTCAAAATGTCGCAGACATACACCCAGTCCTGTCATATGCACTCTCTCTCTCTAAAACACATAGTATTGTCACATACCACAGAAACATCCACTCCAGACCTGTCACTCATATGCACGCAGTATGTTATGTACAGTCACAAAGACACACTCTGTTATGTGCACAGGTACTCACACACAACTGTGTCAGCATAGTCCCACAGACACATATACTGACTAGTCAGATGCTCAAGACACACACACACATACAGAATTCTCTTTCTTACAGACACACACACACATAAACAGAAAGCCAGCCTGACTTGTCTAACCTAAAGATGCCCTCACACATAGTATCTGTCAGACTGCATGTACTATGATTCACATGTACATAAGAACTGTCACATAGTCATGCAAATACATTTTGGCCCTGTCACTTCCACAGACACACACAAAACATGCATATTCACAAGCCTTCTAGATAATGTCACAGAGACCCAACTGGCCCTGTAACATGCACAGGTACTAACTTTTCACATACTTTTCATATACTGTCAAACCCATACAAGCTACCCACCAACAAACATTCACAATGCCTGTCACACACAGTCACAGAGACATATCCTGACTTGTCACATTCACAGAAGGTCTCACACATACACACACTCATACCAAATAATCACAGAGATACACCTGAGACCTGTCACATATCACAGGACACATTCATGCCATCATAAAAACACACTGCAGCGGTCATGCTACATACTAATCCACACGCCTGTGTCACAGTCACAGAGTTATCCCAGTCCTGTCATACACCCAGCACTTTCTTCTCTTTCACACATAAACACAGTCTGTCACACAGTCACAGAGAAACACACCTGCTTTGTCATGAGCACACATGCGGTCATGAAGACATACCAGGGCCATTTCATGTGGACAGATGCGTACACACACACACACACACACACACACCATTCCATGTGTCACAAGACATCTCGGCCCGGTCATGCGCACTCTCATGCAGACATATTACCATCCGAAAGGCAGTGCACATCCTTGGTTCTATTACACACACAATATTGACACACATCACGTACACTATGTCTGTCATCACCATGGACGGTGCATCACACGCGGCCAGGGAGACGCCTGACCCTGTTTTGCCCACCCCTTTCCCTCTTCACACCCAGCCACACTGTCAACATCTTCAGCTGCTCGCATTCGCCTCACTGCCTCTCCCACCGTCACCCGCACTGCCGACTGGGTCATGAGTTCGCAAAGTCCTCTTCGCCTCGCCCTGCTTCGATGTCTCCTTCCCTGCTTCGATGCCTCCTTCCGAAACTACCTGCTCACACGCGGAGTCCAAGAACCACGAGAATACCCAAAGCGCCTCAGAAACCCACGGTCATTCGGTCCGGTGGCCTGTGGGAATTGTAGTCCGGGGCCGGAAACGCAGAAGACGCCGGAAACCCAAGTGCCTTGGGACCGCGCGGCCCGGGGGTTTCCGGAAGTTGTTGTCGGTGCTCTGAGTGCGCAGGCGCGGGCACACAGCAGGGAGCATATATGGAAGGGTGAGAGGTAACAAATTGATTACGAAAACAGATGGCATACTTCTTTTTCAGTTATCAAATTTCAAAAACAAAAAATGTAGATGGTACACAATATTGTTGATAATGTGGGGAAATGAGAACTTTCATATATAGTTGGTGGAAATGACTACAGCTTTTTTACAGTTTTGTGTAGTAGCATTCACAAAGTGAAAGCAAACCCTAAGCAACCAGCATTTTTACATACAAAAATCTAGCCTACGAAAATGCTGGCATGAAAGACAAAGATGTGAGTACAGTAATGCTTACCAAAGCCGTGTTTGTAGTACTGAAGAATTCAAATCAACCTCAATGTTGGTTTTTTGAGACATTGTTAGTCTGTGCTAGCCAATATGGTAGCTATTTGTGACTATTTAAATTTAAATTTATTAAAATTAAATAAAATTTGAAATTCAGTTTCTTTTTTTTTTTTTTTTTTTTTTTTTGATTTTTTTTTTTTTTTTTTTTTTTTTTTTTTTTTTTTGAG
>NW_016107611.1:500918-507377 GCF_001604975.1 Cebus imitator
CTCAGCCTCCTAAGTAGCTGGGATTACAGGCACGCACCACCATGCCCAGCTAATGTTTTTGTATTTTTAGTAGAGACAGGGTTTCACCATGTTGACCAGGATGGTCTCAATCTCTTGACCTTGTGATCCACCCGCCTCAGCCTCCCAAAGTGCTGGGATTACAGGCTTGAGCCACCGCGCCCGGCTTTTTTTCTGTTAGTTTTAATATAAATTTTTGCTTTAGTATTTTTAGACAATCCTCATACACCATATATATATATATATATATATATATATATATATATATTTAAAGATGGGGTTTCACCATGTTGATCAGGCTGGTCTTGAACTCCCGACCTCAGGTGATCCGCCCGCCTTGGCCTCCAAAGTACTTGGATTACAGGCGTGAGCCACCACGGCCGGCCTGACAATCCTCTTTTTTTAAAAACATTTATATCCAAAGGTTCTTACCACACCATCACAGTCATAATCTTTTTGCTGTAACCTGCGAATCAGTTAGTTGTCTCCTTTAAAACATTTTTTTCACACATACACACGCACACACACACGAGAGACAGAGAATATATAGCATTGTTTTTGATGTATGAATGTGTGCTTCGGAACAAATGGTTTCATACTCTTTAAAAAAAGAATGAGATTCAAATTTTATAGTCCATGAAGTTTTACCGGAACACAGCCACGCTGGATTGCTTGTGTGTTGTTTATGGCTGCCTTTGTACTCCACAGTCACAGTATCCACTCACGACCACTTATTGTTGTCTTTCAACAGTGGCATATAAAATCTCTAACGGTTCATCTCACATCTAATGAAACAGACTCACACAGGCATAAACTTAGAAACCATCCTATGAACATAAACAGGTCACGCAGGGTCCCACACACCGAATCGGACTAGCAAACTCCCTCACAGCAAGACACACCCATCTGTTCAATTGCCAGAGACTGTTCCAGGAGCGCATACCCTGATAAACTGGTGGTGTCGCTCAGTTCATTTCCAGGGACCCTACCCCGGATTCCCCTGCTTGCTCAGGTCTAACTCCCCAGACACCTCAGTCCCATCTCCGCCTGTTCTAGATTCCAGAATGCGTTCCTCAGCGAAGGCTGAGAACCTTTTAATTCGCTCTCACTCAACAAAGACCCTCAAGCAAAGCCTAGAGCTCCCGGTCGTCTTCAGAAACCGCTTTTCACAGAGGAAGCCGAGTTGCATGCTGGGAGCATCCCTGCTCTCCCGGTTTCAACTTCCGGGGACTCGCCCGCTGTGGACTGCATTTCCCAGAAGTCTCCGGGACACAGGTCTTTTAGGGGCGGGGCGAGCTTGCCTGCCAGAAGCACTCCCCGTAGCTCAGCTCCCAGCCTGCGAGCATTTCCCAGCTCTTGTTTCCCATCAGCCTCTGGGTCCAAACTAACCACCGGGCTCCGGGTCCTCTAACGGCGTCCTCAAAGTTCTTGGATTCTCTGTGGTAAGTTGGCCGAGTGTGTAGAAGTAATCAGTCCGGGTGAGGCTGGGAGGGCTCGGCGGGCTTTACTGGGACCGGATTGGAAGCGGTAGTGAGGGTGGGGGTGATATCGGGGGCGCTGGGTCAGGGGAGGGCCGGGTCTTCAAGCCTGTGTGCAACGCGAGCAGCCGAGGGATAGTGTGTCTCAGACGGCGTGGCAGAGCCGGGGCGTGTCTCCGCGGAGGTGGGTGCAGTTGTGAATGTGTGACGGGGTGATGGGGTGCGTGGTCGTATTTGAGCAATGCTCTAGGTTCCCTTTAGTCTGTCTTTGGGCCTGCCACAGTTAAATGACCGCAAGAAAGAAGTCTATGCTAAGTCCCAGAATGAACGTTTCAAGCAAGAAGGATGAGAATTTTAGATCTGGAAGTGTCCTCGCGACAGGCTCTTGACTGGGGAAGTTCTAGAGGTACGATTCCGGTAAAGGCGCCTCTACGAGCTCTATGGTGACGAGATACATGTTTCAGGGCCATTGCAACCAGACCGCTGTCCCCAAGAATTGCCCTCAACACAGAGGCAGACTCTAGCCTCCCGTTTCGTTCCGTTTGGTTGTGTGTGGATGGAGGCAGAAGTGGCCCTAGAGAACGTTTTGTTCTCGTTTTGTCTTTTTAAATTAAGTCTGTGCTGTGCTAGAAATGCTGGTGTCTTATGTTGCTGTTCTTCCACAGTGCTGCGAGTTTGCCAGATTTCTAGATTTCTAAGGAGTTGGAAGAGGAGAAAAGGATTTTTGCATATTTAGAAACCAAGATTTGGGTGAGGTTTTTTATAAGTACAATTTTTTATACATATGCATTCAATTACCTTTGTTTCTAGGTCATGAGAACTTTTTCTTTCCTTGGCCTGAAATATCTTGACTGGGTCTTCCCGGTCAAATGACACGCCATGCTGGTACATATTTCCTCCCAATTACCCCCTGTTGTTCTTCTCCTCAATTCTTTCCCACCTGTTCATATGCCAAATTGTTCGAATTCTTCAGTGCATTATGATGGTATAGAAAGGCACCTCTTGTAGATTGCTGTTAGAGCTTTCTTTTGGACTGTGATTATTTGAAGAAATTAGTAATTAGGTGGTGTCATATACAGGCTATTTTTTTCATCTTTTCTGTAGTCATTATTAAACATTTTAAATTTTTTTAGAGATTAGGGTCTCACTCTATTGCCCAGGCTGAGTGCAGTAGTACAGTTATAGCTCACTGCAACCTTGAACTCCTGGGCTTAAGTGTTCCACTGGCCTTGGCCTCCCAAAGTGCTGGGATTGCAGTGTGAGCCACCACGCCTGGCCCATAGTCATGATTCTTAAAGCAAGGCAAGGTATGAGGGATTTTAAGTAAGGGAAAATTTCTGGCAATATATGACAATGTTGTCTGCTTTGTGAGGCTTTTAGTGGTGGAAATATGATTGAGCTTTGAGCGTAGAGATTTGTGGTTTGCACCAAGAGTGGGGACCTTCAGATAATCTTTGGGTAGAAGTCTGTAACATTGCCAAGCATGAATTGTTTCAAGTCCAGCTTTGTGTGACATGTAAGAAGCTGTCTTGTGTTGTAGTTAAAATTAAGGCTCTGGATCTAAAGTATCTGAATTCAAATCCTGCCTCTACCTGTTGGTAGCTGTGTGAACTTAGACAATTGATTCAGGCCCTCTGCGATACATCTATAAAATAGGGACAGAATAGTAGCTACCTAATGGAAGCGTGATGAAGTAAGATGAGTTATTATGTATGAAGCTTTCTAGAGCAGTGCCATCCCCATGATAGGGGCTTACTGAATATTGAGTTGCTGTTACTGAATATTGAGTTGCTGTTACTGGGCTTTTCTGGATTATTTCCCATCAACTTTTTATATATTAGAGTAATAGAAATGTGAAGTTGATTGTGATGGGTGCTTGCAAATTTTTTTAAAAAGCAACCAGATGCTCAAATGACCTCAGACAGGAAAACTTTTTTTTGAGGCAGGGTCTTGGTGTTTTGCCTATGCTGGAGTGCAGTGACATGATCGTGGCTCACTGTAGCCTTGGCCTCCCAGGCTCAAGGTATCCTCCCGCCTCAGCCTCCTGAGTACCTGGGACTACAGGTACGTGCCGTAAAGCCCAGCCAGTTTTTTTGTATTTTTTATAGAGATGGGGTTTTGCTATCTTGCCCAGGCTGGTCTCGAACTCCTGGACTCAAGCGATCTGCCTGCCTCAGACTCCTGAAGTGCTGGGATTACAGGTATGAGCCGCTGTGCCCAGCCTTAGAAGAGGAAATCTTAACTGAGGTCTCCTTGTTCCACTGACAAGCTTCCAGGTGACCAAAACCCCTTGAAATTGAGACCAAATTCTTGTAAATATATGTAAATGTGTTTTTTAAGTGGGCAAAATGTCAATAATTTCATGAGGTTATCAAAAGTGACCATGACCCAAAAAGATCTCACTCTGTTGTTCTGGAAAAAAGATTGTAATTTCAGGGAAGGAGCTTGAAAAAATTAGTGTCCAATAGAATGAAAATAGTCAAGTAAATTGCAGTATATCTAATGATGGAATGATATGCACCTAATAAAAATTAAGTTTGTAAAGAAAGGAAGGAGAAATATAAATGATGCAATTTTAAGGAATCGTTATAGTTATGGATGAAAGTGCTCAAGAATATTTTGTTACATATCAATCCCATCTAATAAGACAGGGCTTTGGAAGACATATTTTAAAAGATTACATCTAAAATGTTACTTTAATTGGTCATTCAGTGAAGAAGTAGAGAGGCGCACCCATACTTATTGAGCATCTACCCTGTACCAAATACTGTTCTCTTTATGCACATTTATTTTCTTCCTCAGACTTTGAAGGTGGTTTATCTGATTTGTGTGGATTTACAGGAGAATATTGACAGTGAACGTATCTCATTGCCAGGAGTAACAGCTACAGGAAGTTCAAGAGCTGGTAGGTGTAAATTGTTTCAGGCCCACTGATTTTTAGTATTGGCCCCATTTGTTCAATTTTCTTAATGACTGAAATATGTCCCTCCTGTCAGTTTTTTTATATTTGGAAATGTCTGTATTTCCAATTATGGAATTAATGCAGGCTTGGTCAAAAAAACTCAGCAATCAGGAGACATACAGAGAAGAAAGCTGAAAATCACATCCTCTAGAGTTAATCATTCTTAATGTTTTGGTGGTTTGTTTTTTGTTTTTTTTTTTTTACTTTTTTGAGATACTGTCTCACTCTGTCACCCAGGTTGGAGTGCAGTGGTGTGATATTGGCTCACTGCAAGCTCCACCTCCCAGGCTGAAGCGATCCTCCCACCTCAGAGGGAAGGTAGCTGGGACCACAGGTGTGTGCCTCCATGTCCGGCTAATTTTTTGTGTTTTTGATAGAAATGGGGTTTCACCATGTTTCCCAGGCTGGTCTTGAATTCCTGAGCTCAAGCAATCTGCCTCCTTTGGCCTCCCAAAGTGCTGGGATTACAGGTGTGAGCCACCACACACTTGGCACTTTGGAATATTTGTGTTTAAATCTTTTTTCCTTTGTGCCTATGGGTGTGTTTTTTTTTTCTGCAGAATAAAATTATTGTAATGGGTAATGTAAATGAGTTGAAGACTCTTTAGTTCTTAGTTTGAAAAAGAAATCCAATCCAGATCTAGGTTTTATGTTAATCTTGAATATTTAGAGAGAAGAGGGAAGTGTTAGTGAGTCCCTTATTTGAAAACCTTCAAATATTGACATCTTCTGGGATTATAGAAATGTCATTTAAAAATGAATTACCGGGCAAGAAAGAGTTTTAGAATTAGATTATTTTAAAGCTTACCTCTACAGACAATGGCAATAATCACCAGTATACAGCCATTTTACCAAAAATACATTTTATAGATAATATTTCCAAGGACAGGTATAAATGCCAGGAGGTAGAATCTAAGAAGGCTATGGTTGTAAATATTTAAGTAAACCACCAATTTGTGCAGAAGAACAAGATTGAGCCTCTGGTTAAGTTCTCAGCTTGACACCTAATCAGGTTGTATTTTCTGATGCAGCTCAGTGATGCCGAATCTCTATGTATCTTCTGGGAGGAAGTAGTATTTTCCTCTATATGTTTCTGAGGACCTTTTTTCTCACATTGTTATTTAGGAAGAATGGCAGGCTCAAGGCTGGCCTGTGAAATTTGAGTTAGCATTATAAGAAAGCATGTCTGAGAAGGACATATTTTACTGTAAGCAAAATAGAATACCATTAAGTTTCTTTGTTATAATGGGATAAGGGACAATAACATTCTTCATTTTCAATAATAATGATGAAAATGTGGCCAAGCCTGGTGGCTCACACCTATAATCCCAGCACTTTGGGAGGTCAAGGCAGGAAGATTCCTTGAGCTCAGGAGTTCGAGACCAGCCTGGACAACACAGTGGGACCCTGTCTCTACAAACAGTTTTTAAAAAGAATAATTAGCAGGGCAAGGTGTCATGCACCTGTGGTTCCAGGTACTGGGCAGGGAAGCTCAGACGGGAGGATCACTTGAGCCCAGGAGGTTGGGGTTGCAGTGAGCTGTGTTTGTGCCACTGCACTCCAGCTTAGGCAACAGAGCCAGACCCTGTCTCTGAAAAAAAAAATACAACTTATAAACAACTATCATATACCATTCACTATTTTGTATGGATTTCTTATTCTTCTGTGGTAGACATTGTTCTCACCCTTCTTATTGATGAGGAAACAGAAGTGTTGAGAAATTAGTAACTATAAAGCTCAAATTCACATCCTAAAGGTCTGACACCAGAACTTTTGATCATGCATGTCTTTCTTCATCAGTTAATATGAACCAACACCATCATAACTAATGAGGGTATGGCAGGTTGTAATTTATTAAACCTTTTGCTTACTATTATGTAGTTTCTCATTTTTAGTTATCAGAAATTATTTTTGGTTGAATATCCTTGTGTATTTATCTTGCGTGCTTCTTCTTTAGCTATTTTTTTTCTTTTTTCTTTTCTCTCTCTCTTTTTTTTTTTT
>NW_016107611.1:507482-515663 GCF_001604975.1 Cebus imitator
ACCTCCACCTCTGGGTTCAAGTGATTCTCCTGCCTCAGCCTCCCGAGTAGCTGGAATTACAGGCATGTACCACTACACCCAGCTAATTTGTATTTTTAATAGAGATGGGGTTTCTCCATGTTGGTTAGGCTGGTCTCAAACTCCCAACCTCTGGTGATCTGCCCTCCTCAGCCTACCAAAGTGTTGGGATTACAGGTGTGAGCCACCTCGCCTGGCCCTTCTTTAGCTATTTCTTAAGAATACATTTCTGGAAGTGAAGTTTTGGGTAAAGAATTTGCCCCAAATCCCTGACCCTGTGATACTTGCACTGAGGGGATAATACAGTGTTTAGAAGACATAGTTGTTACCTTAAAGACAAAATATGCTTAGGTATAAGGCAGCCAGCAGCCAGCAACAAAGGCCAGTAGGCAGTCTAGGGGACCTACTTTAAGGAACTCATAGGAAAGTAGTTATAAGCAATACTGTTG
This sequence comes from Cebus imitator, assembly GCF_001604975.1. Taxonomy (NCBI): domain Eukaryota; kingdom Metazoa; phylum Chordata; class Mammalia; order Primates; family Cebidae; genus Cebus; species Cebus imitator. The sequence goes on from NW_016107611.1 coordinate 507,950, forward strand.
AATCATGATCAAGCGTTTGGAGGCAAATGGAATTTATTCTGTAAGGTTTATACCTTATAGTTTTTATTCTACTAATGTTAGTTGCAAAGTGAACCTAATAGGATCAGGTGATTCAGCAGTTACCTGGAGGGTACCATGTCTAAGACAGGTTCAGATACAAAATAAATCCATCAGTCAACATAAGAAAAGCAAGATCAAAAGCTCATTAATGGAGGGGGAACACAAAAATAATAAAACCTCCAAAAAATAAAAATGAAAAAAAAGGACGAAATTCCCCAAGTTATGCCATGGATATATTAATATTATTCCATTAATATTATTAATATTTCATTAATATATCCATGGCATAACTTGGGGAATTTCATTTATTTTTTTTTTCTAGGCAAGACATAGGCATATGTAGAAATTATTGAGTTTGTGTAATACATGGCCATGGTTACAATTATGTGGATTACCTGAAGGAAAAACATTATGATCATAATGAAAATATGTATGTTGTTAATATATATGGAGATATAATCTTATTTTTTATTTTTTTGTTTCTTTCTTGAGATGTATAACTTCCTAAACATTTTTTCATCTATTGATGTCCAATTGTCAGTCTTTTTGTATTGATATATATGTATTTATAAATGTAATCATACCATAAATCTCATAACCTACTTTTTCTACTGAGTGTATCTTGATTATTTCCCTAAGTCAGCATGTACTCACTGCATGATATTTCATATCATGAATATTCTGATAGATGCATTAGATAGTCAACTTTTTGGGTTCCCAATGAATTCCGTATACATCCTGTCCAACTCCCATGTCTTGACCAACTTCCTTCAGTCCTGAGCCCATGAAGGACATTGTAGCTTGGACCATGACAGGTATTCCTGAGAGGTAGGAATGGAAGGAGGATGATCTGATCTCCTGGGCAGTACTGAATCATTGAATCCCAGGTCCAGAGTCACATCCTCAGAACCAGACACTGCCAGAAATCTCCCTGCTAAAGAACTTTGGGGTTTAGGGTGAAAGTTTGGATTCCATAAATGGCATGTAGGGTGTGTAGTAGAAGTAGGCACGGAGAAGATAAGATCTTCCGTTAGTGTCAGTTAGGATGACATCACTGAGGCACATCTGGTTTAATACTTCGTTTTCCCTCCCCAGTTCTGGCTTTTCTGGATTCTGTGCTTCGCCAGTAGAGGAATTCCATGGAGCATTAATTAATTCTTGCAATTCCAGAACCATGACTGATGTAAGTTGGTATTTTTATCTCCATGAAATACTGTGATTTTTAGGGCGTGTGAATCTTTTCCTTAATTTTCCTAAAGCCTTCTCTCTGACAGAACTCCATCCCTGAACCTGCTCAGTTCTTCCTACTCCAGTGGAGGATGGTGCCAAATAGCCTAGTGTCCTCCCCTGGTGCCCCTCCCCTTTCTAATCAATGTCATATTCATTGAACATATTATTCAACATCTCTTGTGTTCCCAGTCTTTCAGTGAGAGCAGTGATAGAGCAGTGGAGTCTTTTGAGGGGAATATTTAAGCTTCTGTTAAGGATAACTCAAAGAAATATAGTTAACCACACACTTACTTATATACAAGGAAAACCTATAGTGCATTGATTTCCTCTGTCAAAGGTACCAATAGGATTCATGTAAAGGGAAGAGAATGAAAGACTGCAAGGATTTTGAAAACAGCAGTATTTTTAAATTTAGGCTAAAATGCTGATTTTAGAGGGTGGCTACCAAAGAAGCCAGTCAAGACACTCTGCCCTTAGACAGTTGGATGGTCACCCAGAAGAACGATGTTAGTTGTTTGTGCATTCTCTGGGAGCACTTTCATATTTAACCGTCTTGGCTGTCTTGGGTGATGCCTTTTGGTATCACCTCTGTTTGGCCACATCTGCATCATTTCCATCACCTGAGTTTCTCATTCCTGTGTCAGGTCTGTAGTGTGTTTAGGTAGTGATAAGGATCCCATTGGACCACATGCAAAAACTTGGAACTTCTCTATAGACCCAAGTTTTCCACAGAGATAAGATGCACTTTGGGGTTGCTTGGTCTCAATCTTAGTTTATCTAAGGTTGCATTTGTTGGGAGGCTCTTGAGATTAGAGAGAGGGGAGTGAGTGGTTCTTCCCAGAAATTACCTGAGAGATGAAGACCAGTAGTCTTTGGAGTTACCAAAGGACTCTACCACCAGTGGATTTTGAACCAGTTGACTTTGAAGTCATTTTGTCATCAACCAGGATGTGTAGGTCATGAGTGACATTTGTGTCACGTGCAACATCCTATATCAGTGCTCTCTAACTCAGGAACAAGGAAAGTAGTAAGCGAGGGGTAGTTGACAGTAACAGGTAAGGTGATGCCTAAGGTCTAGATGATAATAAATTTCCACAGTTAACAAAATCTACGGAAGTTTTGTTCAGCCTAAATGTACAGATATAATTGAGTGATTAATCTCATATATCCAGAGGATAAAATGAATTGCAGCAAATAAAAAATATTGTTTAAATTTATCATAAGAAAAAATGTTTATGATGTAATCTATCAGTGATGTATTTGAGTCTTGGTGATAGTCCCTAAATAAATGGGAATCATTTTTTTTTTTTTTTTTTTTGAGACGGAGTTTCCCTCTTGTTACCCAGGCTGGAGTGCAATGGCGTGATCTCGGCTCACCGCAACCTCCGCCTCCCGGGTTCAGGCAATTCTCCTGCCCCAGCCTCCCGAGTTGCTGGGATTACAGGCACGCGCCATCATGCCCAGCTAATTTTTTTTTGTATTTTTAGTAGAGACTGGGTTTCACCATGTTGACTAGGATGGTCTTGATCTCTTGACCTCGTGATCCACCTGCCTCGGCCTCCCACAGTGCTGGGATTACAGGCTTGAGCCACTGCCCCCGGCCTGGGAATCATTTTTATAAAATAAAGACATAGTACAAAAACTTTTCATGTTTCCCCTATTTATTTATTTATTTATTTTTGGAGACAGAGTCTTGCTCTGTTACCCATGCTGGAGTGCAACTTCTGTCTTCCGGGTTCAAATGATTCTCTGCCTCAGCCTCCCAAGTAGCTGGGATTATAGGCATCTGCCACTACACCTGGCTAATTTTTGTGTTGTTAGTAGAGACGGGATTCCACCATTTTGACCAGGCTGGTCTCAAACTCCTGACCTCAAGTGATTCACTTGCCTCAGCCTCCCAAAATGCTTGGGATTACAGGCATGAATCATTGTACCTGGCCTTGTTTTCTTATTAAAGGGGAAAGATGGTGAGCAATTCACTTTCACAAAGAATTTTTGAGGAAGGCACATAGCACTTTGTAAATGCACATGATGTACACACACACACACACACACACACATACACACATACACACACACTCTTTTAACAGTTCTGGATAGCTGAGTTACCTTATAGTATCTTGGAAGTTCTTCTGCTATAACAAGATTCTTCTAGAACATGTTGGCATCCTGCTTTAGTCACACTGATTTTCTTGCTTTTTCCTACTTATATCAGAGGCTTTCAGCCTATTTGATTGCTGTATTTCTCCCCTTCTTTGTATTTTATCCTTCATACCTTCTTTTTTCTTCTTGGTAATGTTTTCTTGAATTTCACAAGTAATACATGGGTTTTTGGTTTTAGGGGTTGGTGACATTCAGGGATGTGGCCATCGACTTCTCTCAGGAGGAGTGGGAATGCCTGGACCCTGCTCAGAGGGACTTGTACGTGGATGTGATGTTGGAGAACTATAGTAATTTGGTGTCACTGGGTAAGGTCATCTGCCTGAAATAATTTAGAATCTCCTCTTTGCAACATCAGTTTTTCTGCACTGAAAATTACAGGGCTAACTTTGAAGAAACCAGGTGAATTTCTTTTCCCACTTCCCAAGGGCATGTTTTTATACTTGCTGCATTAGAAATTGGTTCATTAAGCACATTGCTCTTCTCCATTCCTCAGTGAGCTTTATGCCTTTCACGGGCCCTCCCTGCAATCACCTCTCTCCTTTAATAGCCAAGGGGCTGGATTTGCATTATAGGGCATTTATTTCATAACCATTGTCAAAGAAACCAGATTTTATAAATTCTGCAAATACTATAATGAATGTCTACTCCTGGCCAGCATTGTGCTGAGCACTATCAATTGAATCATGAACAAGATTTGATAACTTGTACATTTTCAGCAGTTTACTTTGTAGTAAAGGAGAAACATCAAATAAGTAAATCAATAAATAAATAGTATGTAATGAACCAAATTCTTTGGAAAAAATAAACACCATAAGGGAATAGAAATGATGGGGACTGACAGGGCTAATTTAGATAAGATGGTCAGGGAGCGCTTTCTTGAATAGAGATGTCGAGCCTGGGATCAATCTATGTGAATATCTGGGGGAGGAACAGATGAATCACAGTGAACAGCAAATGCAAAGGCCCTGTTGTTGGAAAGGAACTTTACTGGAACTTTATCAGAACTCTAGGGTAGAGTTATTAAAGGAACATGTGCTAAGAAATTAGGCCAGGGAGATAGGAAGGGGCCAGATAATATATTGTTTTGTTGTTCTTGTATGTGGAATTTGGATTGTTTAGTCTCTTTCAGTCTGAAACAGTTCACGTCTTTCCTTGATTTGCATATATGTCTGTGATGCTTTTGAAGATTACAGGCCAGTTATTTTGTACAGTGTTCCTCAATTTGGATTTGTCTGTTCTTTCTTCATGATTAGATTTAGAGTACCGATCTTTGGCAGGATTATCACAGAATTGAGCTGCGTTCTTCTTGCATTTTGTTGGGTAGTGTGAATGATTTGTAATTACTCATGTTATTCACTCTGAGTACTTGATTAAAGTGGTGTCTGCTGGCTTCCTCCTTGTGCAGTTACTCTTTTATCCTTCAATAAGTATTTTGTGGGTAGAAACTTCGAAACTATTAAATATTGTGGAACTGGGCACAGTGGTGGCTCACACCTGTAATCCCAGCACTTTGGGAGGCTGAGGCAGGTGGATCGCTGGAGTCCAGGAGTTCGAGCCCAGCATGGGCAACATAGCAAAACCTCATCTCTACAAAAAAAGTAGCTGGGTGTGGTGGTGCGTGCCTGTAGTTCTAGCAACTCAGGAGGCCGAGCTGGGTGGATTGCTTGAGTCTGAGAGGTTGAGGCTGCAGTGAGCTGAGATTGCGCCACAGCACTCCAGCCTGGGCAACAGAGCAATACCCTGTCTTAATAAATAAATAAATAAATAAATAATTGTGTTTACCTCTCAAACTTCTCATTTGTTCATATGTTGGATTTCTAGTCAATGGGCCGTATTTTATTTTTTTCTGTTATTTATTTTGAAACTCAAAGTGTTGGAGCTTGTCCCAGATTTGGTCAGTGGGAATCCTTTCATGATAGTTTCTATGGCTTTTTGGCACATCTCCATCATTCTTTGAGTATGTCCTGATTTTCTGATAAACAAGGTGTTACAGGTTCATCTTCTATGAAATTTTCCTGCTGTAGTTTTACAGTCAGCTGTAGCTTTGAAGTGCCTGGTTATTTTAACACAGATTTATAGTTATTATTTTATGCATTTGTCTTTTAAATCAACAAACCAAAAGTACAATAATACTGACTTTTATATTTATATTCATGTAGTTACCTTTACCAATGTTCTTTATTTCTTCTTATGGCTTTCAGTTACTTTTTAGTGTCTTCACTTTAGCCTGAAACAGTCCCTCGAACATTTCTTCTAGAGTAGGTCTACTGGTAATCATCTCCTTCAGCTTTTGTTTTTTCTGGAAATTTCTTAATTTCACCTTTATTCTTAAAGGACAGTTTTTGCAAGTATAGAATTCTTGGTTGACATTTTTTTTTTCTTTTGGGATTTTTCAATATACCATCCTACTACTTTCTTTCTGTTCTCCATGGTTTCTGATGAAAAATTAGCTGTTAATCTTGTTAAGGATTGTTTTATGCGGTAGGCTGCTGCTTTCTTCCTGTGTTCTGGTCTTTTTGTCTTTGGGTTTCCATAATTTGACTATAATACATCTAGATATGAATCTCTTTGGGTTTTTCCTCTCTGAGGTTGTTCAGCCTCCTAGATGTGTATATTCCTATCTTTCGTCAGATTTTCAAAGTTTTCAGACATTCTGTCTGCAAATTTTTTTCTACACTTTTATCCCTCTTGTTTTTCTGTGATTCTTATGATGTATATGTTGGTGTGCTTGATGATATCCCATCAATCCCTTAGGGTTTCTTCATTGTTCATTATTCCTTTTTCTTGTTGCTCCTCTAGTGCAATAATTTCAAACAACTCATTTTCAAGTTCACTGAGTCTTGCTTCTGCTGAATCCACTATTGAAATTTTCATTTCAGTTACTTTACTCCAGAATTTCTGTTTTGTTCCTTTTTTATAATTTCTATCATTTTATTGATATTTTCATTTTGTTCATACATTGTTTTCCTGATTTCCTTTAGCTCTTGGTCCATGGTTTCCTTTAGCTCATTGAGGATATTTGGATAGTTCACTTAATGTCTGGGCTCCTCAGGAATGGTTTCTGTCAGATTCTTTTTTTCTTGTGAATGGGCCCCCTGTTTTCCTGTTTCATTGTATGCTTTGTAATTTTTTGTTAAAACTGGACATTTTGAGTATTATAACATGATACCTCTGGAGATTCAATTTTTCCATTTCTCAGGCATGGCTGATTTCTGCTTGTTGAGGGCTAGAGCTGTCAGACTTTTTCAAACTCTTTTTGTAAATTGTATAGTCCTTATTGTATGTGGTCACTGAAGTTTCTGTTTCATCATCTCTGCAGTCAGTTAGTACCAAAGATTTACTTAAATATCTGGCTGTAAAAAAGGGAAGAAAAAAAAGGTCTATTGGCCCTTTAAATCTTCCAATAAATGTTTCTGGGGAAAGCTGCTGTGGCTGATGGGGCTAAAATCAAGGCAATCATCTGTGCTGGTTCCTCAAAGAAGTACAAAACCCCCCCAAAGTGCACAGCTGTGAATTTTTTTGGAAGACAAGGTCACACTGCCAACCCACGTCCCAGCCGGCTGTTCCAGTAATACAGGCTGCTCTCCCCACAGCTGTGGTGGGGCTGAGGAGTGAGGGATGTGATTAGTTGGTACACAACATTCCAGGCACATAGGCCTCTCATCCCATAGCATTGGCTGGACTGAGAAATGGGGGATGGTGGCTTGCTTGCACAAGCCACTCACTCACCTAAGAATAGTAGCCTCTTTATTCATCCAGCACTCCCCTGGTTGTTATGGAAGTATCTGATCAGGTTCCAGAGTTAAGAGTTTGTTGATGCCAATCTCTCTTTCCAGTTCCATTGTCGCTTTGGTGGAGCTACCAGCCCTTAGAGCTTCCTACTTCACCATTTTGTGTGACATCAGTCCTACATATTAATTTAATGTAGGACTGATGTCCATATTTAATGTAAATATGGTTGGGTTTCAGTTTACCATCTTGCTATTTTTCGTTTCACTAATTCTTTCTTTTGTTTCCACCTTCTTGGACTAATCAAGTATTTTTTAGTATTCCATTTTATCTCATCTGTTATCTTTTGCTGTATTATTTGTATTTATTTTGGGGATTGCAATATGCATCCTTAATTTAGCACAGTCGCATGAAATTAATAACATATTACTTTGTTGTAGAATGTAAGGATTTTACTAATCTGTAAGCTTCATTCAGCCTGAAAAACTTCCTTGAGCATTTCTTGTGTCATATGGCTACTGGCAGCTAATTT
>NW_016107611.1:516273-521419 GCF_001604975.1 Cebus imitator
GATGGTCTCGATCTCTTGACCTCGTGATCCACCCGCCTCGGCCTCCCAAAGTGCTGGGATTACAGGCTTGAGCCACCTCGCCTGGCCCCTGAACTCTATTGTGTATGATTAGACAGCTTTGATTCTTATTGTTCATTTTATATATGCTTTATTCTCTGTTATTCAGTTTTTTCTTTCTTTTTGGTCTGTAACAATCTGACTATAAAGTTCTGGATATGGTTTACTTACATTTATCATGGCTTTGATCCCTTTCCTTTTACCCTTAGCTTTAATCAGTGGGCTTATTTTTATTTTATTTTATTTTATTATTATTATTTTTTGAGATGGTGTCTCACTCTGTAGCCCAGGCTGGAGTGCAGTGGCATGATCTTGGCTCACTGCAACCTCTGTCTCCCGGGTCCCAGTTCAAACAATTCTCCTACCTCAGTCTTCCAAGTGGCTGGGATTACAGGCACGAGCCACCATGCCCAGCTAATTTTTGTATTTTTTAGTAGAGACGGGGTTTCACCATGTTGGCCAGTCTGGTCTTGAACTCCTGACCTCGTGATCCACCCACCTTGGCCTCCCAAAGTGCTGGGATTACAGGTGGGAGCCACTGTGCCCAGTTGGGTTGATATTTTCTATTGAATTTACAGAAATTTCAGCCATTATATCTTCAAATACTTTTTTCTTCTTCTTTAGTACTTTTCCTCCTTCTAAGACTCCAATTACATGTGTGTTAGACCACTTAAATGGTACCACCAATCACTGGGTAGAACCCCTAGTCTTTTTACTCTTTGTACTTCAGTTTGTTAATACCTGTTTACCTGTCTTCAAGTCACTGTTTTTTCTTTTCTTTGATAGTGTCCAATTGTTGTTAAGCTTATCCAATAAAAATTTTATTTCATGTACATTTTGTAGTTCTAGAATTTACATTTGGTTTTGTGGGTTTGCTTTTATTGACTATATTTTCTCTAAATCTCGTATAAAAGTTTCCTGCTCTTTAACAGTCTTATAATTTCTCATTGTATACTGAATATTATAGGTGCTATGTTGTAGTGACTTAGGGATTTTATTATCTTCCTAATAATTATTTAGAACTGTTCAGGAAGGCAGTGAAATTAATAGCAGATCACAGTGATCTTTTTAAGAATTGATTTTTGAATGCAGATGTAGTTTGACTTTATCCTTAGTCCTGGACATAATTCTTACTTTGGGTAGGGCAGGGGTTCTCAAAGTGTGGTCTGAAGACCTTTCAGTGGGCCAAACCTTTCCCAAAGTAAAAAAGTATTCTCATAACAGTACTGAGAGGTTTGCCTTTTTCACTGTGGTGACACTTCCACTTGTGGTGTGGAAGCCGTGGTGAATCTTCTCTGCTTTAGCATAAGCAAAGGAAGAGGCACCAAATAGTACTAGTAATTATCATGTTCTTTACCTCCACACACAAAGAAAATGTGTTCAGAAAAATCCCAGTTTCACTTAAGAACAACTTGGAGAAGCAGTTAGTATTCATTTTATTAAATTTCAACCCTTGATTATATATACATTTAAAAAATATTATATATAATGAAATGGGAAGTATCCATTAAAGTCCTCTGCTATATACGAAAGTATGATGGTTGCCTTGAAGGAAACCACTTGTACAGTTGTTTAAATTGTGAGTTAAACTAACTGCTTTTTTCATAAAACACCGTATTTTTCTTCAAAGAATGACAAACTATGGTTATTCGGATTTGGGTATTAGGAAGACATTTTCTAGCAAGTGAGCCTGTTACTCTAAGAACAACTAATAATATTTGTTGCCAGTGATACAATTCAGTCTGTCATGTAAAAATTGGAATTTTGTAAAATGTATATTCATCATTTTGAGCTTTATAGCTTCCTGATACATAAAGATTTTTTTGAGGAGATGAGTGGTAATATTAACATGTGATTTTTTGATGTTGTGTGGTGAACTAGGTCAACATTTCAAAGATCTGCATAACTCTTTGAATCAGTTTTCCAAATGACCGGTGTATGGATGTTACAAAATTATGCATGGTAAATGATTATTCAAAGTAAAATGATTTTAATGTAACATAATATGAAAAGTTGACAGATACAATTTTATATTCCACATTGCACCTAACCTACCAGACACTACCATTTCTTAAGTTTTAGGGTGGTATCAAAGAAAAATATCCACAGTTATCTGAATGCACTAGTAAAATATTCTGCCATTTTCCCATTATGTTATCTATGAGAGGCTGGATTTTCTTCATATACTTCATATATATGATTTTCTTCATATATGTCATATATATGATTTTCTTTATATATTTCAACCTAAACATATGGCCATAGATTGAATGCGGATGCAGATATAAGAATCCAGGTGTCTTTTATTAAACCAGCCATTTAAAAGATTTACAAAAATTTAAAACATTATCTTTCATTTTTTTGTTTTGTTTTAGAAAAGATTATTTTTATAACTTGTTTACGTTAATATTAATGGTTTCTTGTTATTTTTAAGTGAATTAATATCTTAAAATTTCTCTTTAAATTTTTAACATGACAAATATCAAAATATATAATTATATAAACTAAAAGTCTTTTGGGTCCTCAGTGATTTTTTTTAACATTAAAAAGAAGTTAGGCCGGGCGCGGTGGCTCAAGCCTGTAATCCCAGCACTTTGGGAGGCCGAGGCGGGTGGATCACTAGGTCAAGAGATCGAGACCATCCTGGTCAACATGGTGAAACCCCGTCTCTACTAAAAATACAAAAAATCAGCTGGGCATGGTGGCGCGTGCCTGTAATCCCAGCTACTCAGGAGGCTGAGGCAGGAGAATTGCCTGAACCCAGGAGGCGGAGGTTGCGGTGAGCCGAGATCGCGCCATTGCACTCCAGCCTGGGTAACAAGAGTGAAACTCCGTCTCAAAAAATAAAAATAAAAATAAAAAGAAGTTAAACTCATATTTATTTACTGACTGTAAAGCCTTACATAAAACATAAGTAGTAACTAAAATGTTAAATCTAAAATGTTAAATTAAAATCAAAGCCTTACATAGAAATTAAAATTCACTAAACTATTGCTGCTAAGTTGTACAAAACTATACTCTTTTTAGTTCATAATTGGTCACCTCCATATTCAGTTGGAATATTAAGTTGGCCAGCTTAAATACTGTGGCTTTCTTTTGACTATCCACAGAATCTTTATGCCAAAATGTTAATGCATAAAAAGCAGCAAAGCATTGTTAAATAAAACAGCAATAGCGCAGTTTAGGCCTGTGACCGACTATATATGATTAAACTTACTTCCCACATTCATATCACAATAATCATCCACCATTTAATAGCTGAACCAAAATGCTACATAGTCATCAACAGGCAAGGCACAAGAAAACCCCTCACAACCAAGAATGATCTGGGCCGAAATGTCAGTAGTTTTGAGTTTGGAAAACCTTGTGGTAGTTGTTAAGGCTCAAAGGCTCTGGTTAATTTAATATAATAAATAACTCTTTCATAATGGAAAAAAATTAAATCATTTGTTGAGGTATAAAACCTAATTAATTTATAAGGATGAAATAAGTAACTACCTTGAAGTCAAAACACATTATGGACAATGAAGGAGTATTATGATTATCCCAAATTGATGAGGGTATTTAAACCTAGGCACACACTCTTTCTTAAAATTAATTTATAGAAAGTCATAATCTGTGTGTACACGAATATAAATATACATCTTATCCACCTTGACAAGTACATTATTGCTGGGACAGGTATCTCTCTTTTTTTTTTTTTCTTTTTTTTAAACAGAGTCTCTCTCTGTCCCCCAGGCTGGAGTGCAGTGGCGCGATCTTGGGTCATTGCAGCCTCTGCCTGCCAGGTTCGAGCAATTCTCCTGCCTCAGCCTCCCAAGTAGTTGGGACTAAAGGCACATGCTGCCATGCCCAGCTAATTTTTTGTATTTTAGCACAGACGGGGTTTCGCCGTGTTGCCAAGGCTGGTCTTGAACTCCTGAGTTCAGGCAGTCTGCCTGCCTCGGCCTCCCAAAGTGCTGAGATTACAGGCATGAACCACTGCACCCGGCCCAGGTATCTTTTAATAACAAGTTACTTATATATAATTAGCCTAGAAAGGCCAAACTTCTCTTTTTCAGCTTTTGGTTTTTAATATACCTGGGTTATATAAACAAAAGCATAGTCACAGTAGTTCTGGGCTACATAAATTCTGAATTATGTCAAAGAAACCTGATTATTTGTAGTATCTTTTGTAATATCCAAACGAGTTAGAAGGAAACACCATGCTCTGAGTTCAAATTATGAGTCCTTTATTCAGCCAGCGACAGAGAGTCAGCTAACACTCAAATTCTCTTGGCCCGAGGAAGGGGCTTGATTTCCCTTTATACCTTGATTTAGGTAGGGGTGGGGGCAGCCTAGCTGAAGTGGAATTTTACAGAAGCAGAACAAGCAAGTTAGTAGGAGGAGGCTGGTAATCAGGGGGTTGGAGGTTCCCAAGATTGTTGGTTGCTATGGGTATTTCCATATAATCACTAAAGGGGGTAGCAGGGGGAACTTTCCATACAATCAATCACCAAGGAAAGTATTCACAATAGCAGATACGCTTGCCAAGCAGGATGCGGTTACAGTGGTTATAGGTGCTGTGAACAGTGTGAACCACTCTTAACGTTTCAAAGCTTTGAGTGCAGCATGACCCAGTAATGCACCAGAGGGGCTGCAGCAGGGAGGAAGAGGGAGAGGCTCGAGAGAGCTTGTGAGGCTTGCAGCTAAGATGGAGTCAGTTAGGCTAACCCAGGTTAGTTTATTACACTTTTGTAAGTGAAAGGGCAAATCTTTGTGCTTGCTCAGTGGCGCTTTAGGAAACCTGAAAGGCAGATTTTATGGAAAGACATAATCTGTTACAATCTGTTTCATTATTCTGAATTTGAAAAAGGCATCATCAAAAAGGATTGTCAGAGGAGCTTTTAACAAGAACAATAGTTGTGACTATCTAATTAATCAAAAAGTCAACATAATATTTAAAATAATGAGAAGGTAGCAATATTTTAATTTTTATTTAAATGAAAATTGTTTAGTATAAGGCAGCTAAAAGCATTTAGCTATTAGACTCTTAAAATTTGAAGTATACATAGAAGTGTGGCAAAATTATGCAGATTTATTTTCTGCA
>NW_016107611.1:522074-532513 GCF_001604975.1 Cebus imitator
GTGCAATGGCGCGATCTCGGCTCACCGCAACCTCCGCCTCCTGGGTTCAGGCAATTCTCCTGCCTCAACCTCCTCAGTAGCTGGGATTACAGGCACGCGCCACCATGCCAGCTAATGTTTTGTATTTTTAGTAGAGACGGGGTTTCACCACGTTGACCAGGATGGTCTCAATCTCTTGACCTCGTGATCCACCCGCCTCGGCCTCCCAAAGTGCTGGGATTACAGGCTTGAGCCACCGCGCCCGGCCTTCAGTCTTATATTTAACAGTATTAATGTGTTATAAGATGATGTGTGCATTACATTGATTTTTGACAGAGTAGTTTGAGCTTAGTTGAGTGAAAATATGTTTAACATGGTCAAGAAATAAGTAAACTTAATTGAACAGTAACTCAAGGTATTTGTTGTTACTGTTTTGTGAATATCTTCTTAGGAACTTTTTGTGTGACCAGAAATTATTTATTAGTAACTCTCAAGATCATTTTGTCTAAGTGAATTAGAGATCTTATAATTTAAAGTGATCCCTAAATAGCAATATAATTACTGTTGATTTTTAAAATTGATAGACATTTAAAATTTTTAAATAAGGTAAATGTATAGATTCACATAATTGCAGCATTGTTTGAAGTTATAAAAATCAATCCTTTTATAAAAATTCTAAGTAAAGGTACAATTTAAATTTAATTGAACATATATTTTTATAATTGTGAACTTTATGAAAGCAATGTTTGCTTTTGCTCAGGGGTTGGAAAACTATGGCTCTGGAGACCATACCCACCTGTTTTTGTAAATAAAGTTGTATTGGAACATAGTCTTGCCCATTCGTTTATATGTTTACATATTGCCCATGGCTGCTTTGATAAAATGGCAGAGTTGTGACCATAAGGCCCTTTACAGAAAAAGTTTGCCAAACTCTAGCTTTTCTGATGAGTACAGTGGGTATAGAAAACATAGATGTTTCAGAATAATTTGACTTTCTGAAGTAAAGTAAACCTAAGTTTTGCATAAACTAGAATATTTTGTTAACATGGTTTTTATATTGTGATAAAATCAGGAAGAAGAGTCCAGGCACAGTGGCTCACACTTGTAATCCCAGCACTTTGGGAGGCAGAGGTGGGCAAATCATCTGAGCTCAGGAGTTTAAGACTAGCCTGGCCAACATGGTGAAACTCTGTTTCTAATAAAAATACAAAAGTTAGTCAGGCATGGTGACATGTGCCTGTAATCCCAGCTAGTCAGGAGACTGAGGCAGGAGAATTGCTTGAACCTGGGAAGCGGAGATTACAGTGAGCTGAGGTCACACCACTGCACTCCAGCCTGTGTGACAGAGCGAGATTCTGTCTCAAAAAACAATAATAATAATCCAGAAGAAGACATTATCATACTTGATTAATAACAGGATTTATCTTCAGTAGATTATATTACTTGAATTCTCACTATATTTATATATCACATAAGCTTCTTAAGTTATTTTAAAAACATTGAAAATCCAGTATCAGTGTTTTGCTTCTTATCTTGTAATATAGTACACAGAGCCATTATTTTAACTGGGAGTTAAATTTCTTTTCCTTTGAGCTATAGCTTAACAAGCATTTGCAGATTTTCTTAAAGAGCCACAACATTTGAAGCAGTGGGAGTCTAGTTTTTCTCTCATGTTGAAAATTGTTAAATTCTGGTTTTTAAAATTTATGCAAGCACTTGTTCATCTTTAAAACTTATCGGCATAGAGCTTACTTAGATTTTTAAAAATCTCATTTACTAATTCTTTCTGTTTTGGAACTCTTTAGGTTGTGAAAACTTGTTAAAATTTAAAGTCTGTCAAATGGCCACTGTAGCTCTAAATTATCCGAAATGGAAGACTGACACTTTCCTAGATAAGCCTAGGAATTAGGATAATAAGTATAAATATAAGAGGCTGAATTCCCTAAAGAGGAAATTGTTAATTGCTTCATGCTTACAGATCTTTTATTTCAAGCAAAGCATATAAAGCAAACATGCAGACAACTTGGGCCACAAAAATAAAGAAATAAATAAAGGAAAGAGGAAAAAAGGAAAAGAAGAAAGAGAGGAGGAGGTAGGAGAAGAGAGAGAGGAAAAAAAAAAAGTAATGAAGAACACTTTGCCAACTACGTAGTCAAGGTCATCTGGTAATTACTAGTTTGTGATTTTGCTGTGGAGTAAGGCATGGCTCACACCATGAGTTACCTGTAGAATCCATTACACAAAAAGGCCAGGCTCAGTGGCTCATGCTTGTAATCCTTTCACTTTGAGGAGGCCAAGGTGGGCAGATCACTTGAGCCCAGGGGTTTTAAGACCAACCTGGGCATATGGTCAAACCCTGTGCCTAAAAAAATATAAAAACTAGCCAGGCGTGGTGGTGGGTGCCTGTAGTCTCAGCTACTTGGGAGGCTGGAGGATCACCTGAGCCTCAGAGATTGAGGCTGCAGTGAGCCATGATTGTGCCACTGCACTCTAGCATGGGTGACAGAATGAGAATCTTTCCCAAAAAAACAACAAAATAAAACAAAACAAATTTATTACAAAAACAGATACACAAACCACCGTCAGTGATATGGACAAGTATAAAGTACAGAAAGTGATGCAAGGATTTCCTGATAAATCAGCTATATGGGGCTATATAGAGTGTACATAAGTCAATTAGAAAGTGGAGATTATGTCTTATCTCCCAATAAATCACATATAGATAACCAAACAGATAACATATCAAAGTTGGAAGTTCACAAACAAATGCTGGCGTTACATTCAAGTCTTCCAGTAGAATTTTGGCTAGAGGTAAAGAAAAGCCACATGTTACAGAAAATCTAGAAAGGTGAGGTTAGACAAAACAAAATCAGCCAAAGCTCATTATGATAAGAATTTGATTCCCATTAAGATACATACCTAGCAGGGGACATTGGATGACCACAACTGGGCACATAAGGGCTTGATTGATGGAAGCTGACATTTGGTTTGAGGGAACATCAGCATGGGAAAATGGGGGATTTGTTGAAGTGATCTCTCTGGAATCCTCCAGAAAACTAAAAATCAGAACATCAAGATCACAAGAGCTGTAAAATCAATGCTCAGGAGTGAGATCAGTAAGTCTCCTAATTTGTCTTTTATTTCTGCTGTAGTTTTTTTTTTTTTTTGCTAGTGAAGGAAATAAAATGTGTGGTTTTCTTGTTTTCTTTCAGATTTGGAGTCAACAACATATGACACCAAAAAAATATTTTCAGAAAAGGATATTTTTGAAATAAATTTTTCTCAATGGGAGATGAAGGAAAAAAGTAAAACCCCTGGCCTTGAGGCATCCATTTTCAGAAATAATTGGAAGTGCAAAAGCTTATTTGAGGGACTAAAAGGACATCAAGAGGGATACTTCAGCCAAATGATAATCAGCTATGAAAAATTACCCTCTTACAGAAAAAGTGAATCTCTTACACCACATCAAATAATTTGTAATACAGAGAAGCCCTATGTTTGTAAGGAATGTGGGAAGGCTTGCAGTCATGGCTCAAAACTTGTTCAACATGAGAGAACTCATACAGCTGAAAAACATTTTGAGTGTAAAGAATGTGGGAAGAACTATTTAAGTGCCTATCAACTCAATGTGCATCAGAGATTTCATACTGGCGAGAAACCCTATGAGTGTAAGGAATGTGGGAAGACCTTTAGTTGGGGATCAAGCCTTGTTAAACACGAGAGAATCCATACCGGTGAGAAACCGTATGAATGTAAAGAATGTGGGAAGGCCTTTAGTCGTGGCTATCACCTTACTCAACATCAGAAAATTCATATTGGTGTGAAATCTTACAAATGTAAGGAATGTGGGAAGGCCTTTTTCTGGGGCTCAAGCCTTGCTAAACATGAGATAATTCATACAGGTGAGAAACCTTATAAATGTAAAGAATGTGGGAAAGCCTTCAGTCGTGGCTATCAACTTACTCAGCATCAGAAAATCCATACTGGTAAGAAACCTTATGAATGTAAAATATGTGGAAAGGCTTTTTGTTGGGGCTATCAACTTACTCGGCATCAGATATTTCATACTGGTGAGAAACCCTATGAATGTAAGGAATGTGGGAAGGCCTTTAATTGCGGATCAAGTCTTATTCAACATGAAAGAATTCATACTGGTGAGAAACCTTATGAATGTAAAGAATGTGGAAAGGCCTTTAGTCGTGGCTATCACCTTTCTCAACATCAGAAAATCCATACTGGTGAGAAACCTTTTGAATGTAAGGAATGTGGGAAGGCCTTTAGTTGGGGTTCAAGTCTTGTTAAACATGAGAGAGTTCACACTGGTGAGAAATCCCATGAATGTATAGAATGTGGAAAGACCTTTTGTAGTGGGTATCAACTTACTCGACATCAGGTATTTCATACTGGTGAGAAACCCTATCAATGTAAGGAATGTGGGAAGGCTTTTAATTGTGGATCAAGCCTTGTTCAGCATGAGAGAATCCATACAGGGGAGAAACCTTATGAATGTAAAGAATGTGGGAAGGCTTTTAGTCGTGGCTATCACCTTACTCAACATCAGAAAATTCATACCGGTGAGAAACCTTTTAAATGTAAGGAATGTGGGAAGGCCTTCAGTTGGGGTTCAAGCCTAGTTAAGCATGAGAGAGTCCATACTAATGAGAAGTCTTATGAATGTAAAGACTGTGGGAAGGCCTTTGGTAGTGGCTATCAACTTAGTGTTCATCAGAGATTTCATACTGGTGAGAAGCTTTATCAATGTAAGGAATACAGGAAGACCTTTACTCATGGCTCAAAACTTGTTCATAAGAGAACTCATAGTAATGATAAACCCTACAAATATAAAGAATGTGGGGAAGCCTTTCTGTGGACAACTTACTCAAATGAGAAAATTGATACCAATGAAACCTTATGATTGAAAGCTATAAAAGAACATTTTTGTGTGTGTGTACAAACAACATAAGGAGAACTCTTTTTTTTTTTTTGAGACGGAGTTTCACTCATGTTACCCAGGCTGGAGTGCAATCTCGGCTCACCACAACCTCTGCCTCCTGGGTTCAGGCAATTCTCCTGCCTCAGCCTCCTGAGTAGCTGGGATTACAGGCACGCGCCACCATGCCCAGCTAATGTTTTGTATTTTTAGTAGAGACGGGGTTTCACCATGTTGACCAGGATGGTCTCGATCTCTTGACCTCGTGATCCACCCGCCTCGGCCTCCCAAAGTGCTGGGATTACAGGCATGAGCCACCGCGCCCGGCCAGGAGAACTCTTATACTTGAGAAACGCTGTGAATGTAAGGGGTGTGCAAAAGCCATTCATTTCTGTTTACGGACAATTATCTTGCTATCCAGAAATCCATACTAGTGAGAAATATTTTAAATATAAGTAATATGAAAAGGCTTTAGACTTCTGTACAGTCTTATTGGATATCAATTTATACTGATGTAAAATCATTTAAATATAAGAAATGTGTGAAGATCTTTATTCAATATTAACACCAGGGAATTGGTATTTGTTAAACAGTTTAAATGGAAGGTATGCGGGAAGGACCTAAACTTAATTCAGTTCCTGCTGCACATCAGAGAATTCATACTGCTTTGTAATCCTATGCCCATAAGGAATTTGAGAAGGCTTATAGACATGGTAAATATCCTAGAGCACATCAGAGAATTCATCCAAATGAGAAATCACTTGAATTAGAATTATAAGAAGGCCTTTAGACAAATGCTACTCAAATCCAGAAACTGGTGCCAGTCACAAAATTGTCGTCTGTCAATCATGAGATAAATGTGGAAAGTGAGTAAATATTTGGAACTTTTATAGCAATTTGATGTTTCCATAACACTCTTATTCTGTTTTACAAAATTATCAGTCCACAAATGATTGGGAATTGAAAACAAAGCTTATTCTTTCCCGGAAATAATTTTAGAGACAAGACTCACACTTTTCAAGACATGAGACAAGTCACAATATAATTTACTTTAAATAAAAAATTCTTCACTTTCACCTCTCTGATTAGAATAGCAGAATATTTATACTATAGCAAGATTTGGCAAATGAGGGAATCGCCATTTTCTAATGCCTGTAACAGCATAAGGTAATTTATACCAGATATGTTAAATGTACAGAAGCCTTCCAACACTATTCAGTCTTTGTTAAACTTCAGTAAATTCATCCTAGAGAATAATTGTGTTAATGTAACAAATGCAGGAAAACCTTTATCCATGGCATATACCACTATCATCACCATTTCACCTCCATACTACCTGTAGGCTGGTGAGCAAAATGCTTATCTCCTCTGGACATAATGTTTAAAATGCTGATGGTAACTAATAATGCTATTATAGAGATTAGATGGATTTAGCATGCATTATATCCTTGGAAGAGTATCTGGTATGTAGCCTATGTGAAATACATATTAGCTATTGTTCATATTGTCTTTATTATTAGTATTACTACTGGTGAGTTCTTAGAAGAGGCACAACCATTTGGTGGAATGAATTCAGAAAAGCTTCCCATAACCACTCATCCGTTTGAATTTCAGATAGTTCATTCTGGATAAGATCTAGTAAGGATAAATAATTTGAGGGGATTTTTATTCAGAGTTTACTCCTTAAGCTGGGCTAAAAATTGACACTTGAAAAAATCCAGACTTTTGAAGAGCTTAGGAAAGCAAAACACCTTTTTTATATTATATTTTTTTATAGAATGTCACACATTGGTTTCTTTCCTCATGGTGAAATTTGATATGGGCTTCTCCTTCACATTTCTCATAACATGAAGTTGGAAATAGAGGCTTAAAAATATTTTACCAGGACACTTCACAGATGGTGTTGTGTACTTCATCTTGCAATACATCAGAAGAAGATGGTATCCATTTCCCCCACTATCACTAGTGCCAAGTTTGATCACTTAAGATGATAACTGGTGGAGCTCTCCATTATAAATATCCATTACATATTTTGTAGGATTGGTCAGCCTTGATCAATGATGTTTGGAAATGTGTGATCATATGGTATGTATTATACTTTTTTTTTTTTTTTAGTTAGGGTCTCTTTGTTGCCAAGGCTGGAGTGCAGTGGTGTAATTTGAGCTCGCTGCAACCTCCATCTCTCAGGTTCAAGTGATTTTTGTGCCTCAGCCTCCCAAGTAGCTGGGTACACAGGCATGCACCACCATACCTGGCTAGTTTTTGTATTTTTAGTAGAGATGGGGTTTTTACCATGTTATCCAGGCTGGTCTTGAACTCCTGGTCTTAAGCGATCTGCCTGCCTCAGCCTCCCAAAGTATTGGGATTACAGGTGTGAGCCACCACTCCTGGCTGTATTTTACTATTTGGAAATCACAGTCCATCTTAAAATTGATGGCTTCTTGTAACCACTTTCAGCCAGGTGGCTGTCATGACTTAGTGCTAGCATCAAAGCAGGTTAGTTATGATGAAATAGAGTGTGTGTATATACTCACACAGTTGGAAATCGACCTTTTAACAAATCATTTCTTTGTAAAAATAATGTCAGTTCCACCAGAACTAATGCATTGACAACTAAATGTCTGTGGTTCATTGTCATAAGACTATACCTGACCTGTCTATTTTGTGCACATAGGGCATTTGTAACAGCACTTTTCAGTCATTCACCATCTAGTGATCATCATTCCACACGATTGCACATTTTCTTTTTCAAAGGCTTAAAAATCAAGCCAACAATTACACTTTTAATAAGTGTAACACAAAGCAGAGTATTTTGGGAGTTTTAACAGGATATATTATTGGTAACTAATTATTATGCCACTCCCTCTGGGTGCCACATTTGCCTTTTAAGCAAGAAATGTAGACATGGTGCCTTATCCCAACATTTCTAAAATTATATCTCAGGAATCCCCAGTGCTTACTAGTACTTGAAAATGAAGCAGGATTTTATAGTTAAAGAAGCTTATAAAGTAGCACCTATTAAATCCCCTCTTAGGGAACAAGTAAAAGCACCTCACCAGCTTATCAAAAGACTAAAGAGAAGAGAGGAAAAACGACTAAAGAGTATTCTGGTGAAGAAAATGGTTGGACTTTGTTTAAACTGGTATATGGCAAACTTCACTGTGGAAATACTGATTCCCATGACCTAATATCTTTGCAAGTAGGTGAAATTGTTTTGGGAAACACTGCTATAACCAAAAGATAATTTCAGTCGCCATGTCTGGTTGTTAGCTATGGTGGAATGGCAGCATCATGCGCTCAGTGATGAATAAAAATCTTTGTTGTGGCCAAGTAGGGGTTGCCTCCTGAGTTTTATCAAATGCCATTTCACTCTCTCTTTCTGCACTTGTATAGTATTTAATTTGTTAATGTGATAATTTATACTGAGAGAGTCACTGACTTTCTCCCATTCCTGGATAATCCCAGTTTAGTCATGGTGTCCTTCAGATGTATTCCTTGATTTCATTTTGCTATTTTATTTAGGATTTTTGCATCTCATGTATGAGATTATATAAGTTTTCTTTTTTATTGTATTTTTATTTGTTTTGTTATTGCAATTACCTGTTCTTTAATATTGTATGATCCTATTAGGTTATTTTGTTTGACCCTCAATCACTTTTTTAGTGCCATCTGTCACTTTTTTTTTTTTTTTTTTGGTCTTTTAATTCCTACTTCAGACATAACAGATTTATTGAGTGTTCAGCACAGTTCCTTTAAGGAGCCTTCATAGCCATGTTGTACTAGCCAAGATCCACATAAAAGAAGCATCCTAACATGGCCCCTTATTGAACATTCTTTATTATGTGTTCTTGAGAATAATGTGTTGGAATTCAGAACTTCCATATTGGGCTATTATGGTCATACTTGTACATGTCTTTTGGAGTACACGTGTCCACATTTCTTTCTGTATATACTGGAAGTGGAATTGCTGGGGTGTGGTCATGGGATACACATCCATTCAATTTTTTAGTAAGTTTAAATTCTTCTGAACAGTTTTCCAAACAAATGAACCAACTTACACTCTCACCAGCAGTATATGAATGTTCTACTTTATCCACATCTTTGATAATACTTGACATCATCAGTTTAAAGAATATTTTTATTATTCTGGTAGGTAATATAGTGGTATCTGATTGTTGAAAATTACAGTTTGAAAATTATGGTTTAATTTTTCATTTTCTGATTGCTGCCTATTTGTATATTCTTGGAATTTCTCTTTGCTCCTTGCTCCTGGCATTGGATGCATTTGATGTGTCTATTTTCAGAGAGCATCTGTTCAGTTTGTAGGACAACAATTAACACCTAGCCCATGACTCTCTCTTTCTCTCTTTCTCTCTTTGTGTGTTTGTGTGTATATGTGTTTATTCCCCACCAGAAAGTGAGCTGGTTTTGATGACTGTGATGGAATCAGCTTTATCTCTGCATCTCCAGTTCCCAGAATGAATCATGACCCTTAGTTGTTTGATTCAGTTAGGATACACTCAGTAGAAATTAAAATACCACGCTGGCTAGAACAATGAGGAAGTATATTGATTCATATAATGTGCTTTCAGAGGGACAGCGGGCTCCAGATATTTTTGATTCATCAGCAAAGTTAAATCTTCAGAGGCTAAATTTCTTCCATTTTCCACTCTGCACTTCCCAGTGTTGGTTGGCACCATGATAGCTGGCAGGTTTCCAGATATTACAAACAGACATGACAACAACCACAGAAAATAATAAGGGAGACCATCTCCTGTGACAGGAGCAAGAAAACATTTCCCATTAGCCAGCAGTGTACATCTGCTTTTATTTTTTTTATTTTTATTATTATTATTATTTTTTGAAACGGAGTTTAGCTCTTGTTACCCAGGCTGGAGTGCAATGGCGCGATCTTGGCTCACCGCAACTTCTGCCTCCTGGGTTCAGGCAATTCTCCTGCCTCAGCCTCCTGAGTAGCTGGGATTACAGGCACTCGCCACCATGCCCAGCTGATTTTTTGTATTTTTAGTAGAGACGAGGTTTCACCATGTTGACCAGGATGGTCTCGATCTCTTGACCTCGTGATCTACCCGCCTCGGCCTCCCAAAGTGCTAGGATTACAGGCGTGAGCCACCAGGCCCGGCCAACATCTGCTTTTAGTTGCTAAAATGGGTCATATGTAATTTCTGAAATAATCACTGATATTACTTTAAATTATAGACTCTCAAAGGTTTTATTTAAATAAAAAATCAGACTTTTGGCCAGGTGTGGTGGCTCACACCTGTAATCCCAGCACTTTGGGATGCCAAGGCGGGTGGATCATGAGATCAGGAGTTCAAGACCAGCCTGGCCAACATGGTGAAACCCTGTCTGTACTAAAAATACACAGATTAGCTGGGCGTGGTGGTGACTCCCTGTAGTCCCAGCTACTTGGGAGGCTGAGGCAGGAGAATCGCTTGAAACCAGAAGGCAGAGGTTTCAGTGAGCCAACATCTCACCACCGCACTCCAGCCTGGGCAACAAGAGTGAA
>NW_016107611.1:533908-540625 GCF_001604975.1 Cebus imitator
GGGTTTCACCATGTTGACCAGGATGGTCTTGATCTCTTGACCTCGTGATCCACCCGCCTGGGCCTCCCAAAGTGCTGGGATTACAGGTGTGAGCCACCGCGCCCGGCCAAAATCTATTTTAAAGGCATCTGCAACATATCTGCAGGCCAGATTTCTCCTGGTCCTTTGGCTACATGAGGGGTCCGGAATGACAACCTCACTCAGAATAGCAAGTGTGGACAGTTTCCAAGCAGCAGTCGCCCAGCAGCGCTCTTCTTCAAGATGAAGCTCAGAGTCGTGACATTAGCCTAGCATCTTCTCTTTCCAAAATTTTCTGAGTCTGATCATCAGGGAACTTCAGTACAGTGGTTATAACTTTTGCCATGGTCTTAGTCTCAGGAACCATCAGATACTCAAAAAGCGCTTTTCAGAAATACTCAAACTCGGTAGGTTCTCCAAAGAGTGATACGTCAGTATAATACAAATTTCCACCTTTGTAAGGTGTCCCCACAGTTGCATATACGTTCTTTTCATATTTCTTCAAATGGTCTTCTAAATTGTGAATCTGTTCTTGGAACTCTTGCTCTTTCAATTTTGAATCACTGATTAAAGTCGTCTTCTGTGCTAGCTGTGTCTGTAGCTCCATAATTGTTTCATTATCATTGCCAGGGTTCTCCTCCTGCTCTAGCTTTTGCTGATATTACTTCTGCAGCTCCTCAAGTTGAGTCTGCAGGTCCATTACTTTGGCAGTCATTTCTTCTTCATGAGCATCAAGAATTTCTTCATATCTTTCGGCTGTTCGTTTTAGATCATCATCTTTCTCAGCAATTTTTTTAAGTAACTGATTTGTCTCTTCTTGATGGCTTTCTAAAAGTTCAGCCTCCACGTCCTGGGCCTTATTGATAGCTTCTTTTATGGTCATTTCCAGCTCTTGTTCCTTTTGTGCCAGCTGAGTATTAAACTCCCTCATCAGCTGTTTTAATATGGAATTGTGCTTCAGTTCAAGATCTTCCTGCTCCTGTTTGATTTTCTCTTCCCTTTCTTGTTCATATTCTTTCTTTAGTATTTCCAGTTCTTGCTGATGCTCCTTTCTCAACATTCGAAGGTCTTTCTGAAATCTAACAATCTCCTTGCCCAGTTTCTGTTTCTCCCCATTCTGCCCCTGCTAATTTAAATTCCAGGTCATTGTGCTGGCCTTCCATGTTACTATGCAATTTGGATTGGACCAAATGTGATTTGGATTTTTCTTCAGTGTTTTCCTCCAAAAGTTCTGTGGGTTTATTTTTTCCATCCATCTGTTGTTGTAAAGCCTGTAATTTTTCATATTTTGAGGTCACCTCTTCCATTTCAACTCTATGTCCTTCTTTCTGTCTTACTAAGCAGGAATCCATCTCTTTTATCTTTCGCTCCAAGATCTGACAGGTTAGTTCCTTCTCCTGGAGGATTTTCTGAACATCATCAACCACATTTTCCAAGTCTTGCTTTTCCTCTGTGTTATTTTTACCTCCCCCTTCTTCCACATGTTGGGATACTATCAAGGAATGTTTCTTCTTCAAGTTCTTCTTGAAGATGATCTATCATAACTTGATCTTCACATTGCTTTGCTTCACCATGTTCTAGCTTTATTAAGACCTCCTGGTATTTGCATTACATTTCAGAATGAGAAGAAATTGTCTCTTCTTTTTCTTGCTCCAGCACCTGCAATGGTTTTTCTTTTTCAGTTAAATTTCTTTGTTAAACACTTCTGCACACAATCTTGGGAATCTGCTTCTTGGTCAGTACATGCTGCCACATTTTTTGCTAATCTGGGTACAATTAATGTTTCTGATTGTGAACTTTTCACTGATTTAAGTTTTTCTTCCAAGATGTGAACTTCCCTTTCTCCTTCCTGCAATTTTGCATTTAGCTCACTCAAATGGCTTTCTGTTCTGAAATACTGTTCTTCTTTCTCTTCCATTTGAGATAACAGCTGCTTCTTAATGGCAGCAATTTTTGGTCAGCTTTTTTCTTCAACTCTGCTAATTTTGCAGCACTGTCTGACTCAAGCCTATCTTCCAGTACCTTTAACTCCTCTTCTTTGCTTTTCACACTTAAATTCAATTCTTTCTTCTTAGTTTCAATTTCAGCTTTCATGGAAGCAACTTGCTTTTCAAGTGTTAAGACCTTTTCTTCAGCTTCTTTAACCCTGTTGTCCTTTTCTTCTCCTAACTCTTGAAAATATTCAAGTTTCTGAACCAATTCTTTGTTTTCAATATCCTTTTGTTGACTGTAATTTTTAAGAACTTCATTTAAGGACTCTATTTCAGTAGTTTCTGGGTAATATGGTCCTCTAATTCCACAATTCATGCTGTTTGATTCTTTAACTCTTTCTAAATTGCACTCCTTTTTCTCCATCTTGTTCTTCTTATCTTCCATTTCACCCTTTAAACAATCAAATCTTTTGTTTTGCTGATCAAGGTCTTCCTTCAATAAATTCATCTGCTCATCCTTTTCATGAGCTTCCTTTGATTTTAACTCGAGCTTAATCTGCAATTCTTTAATAGTGTTTTGATACTGTGTAAATCTTGACTGTGCTTTCTTCTTCCATTCTGAGAATTTGTTGGACCAGTGATCTACCTGCTCAAGAACAGAAATTTTCTCTTTACTCAGAGTATCAACTTTCAAAGATAAATTTTGTACCTGATCCAGTAATTAATGTTTTTCTTCATCATACTGCTTATTTAGTGATGAAATGGCTGCTTCTTTTTTGGATAGGCTGGTACTATTTTGAAGTTGAATGTTCAAATCAGTTGTTTACTGAGACTGCTAATCTCAGATTTTCTTTAAGCTCTTCTTTCATCAATGTGACAGCATTGATGTTTTCAGATATCTCTTTCTTCAACTGTGTTATACAAGATTCCTTTTCAGAAGCAGCCTCTTGCTGATTGCCCCCTTCCTTCTGTAAGTCTTCTTTTTCTGTTATAATACTTTCAATATCAGCCTTCATGCTCTTAATTTGATTTTCTTTTTCTTCTAACTGATGAGTAGCTTGTTGAAAATAAATATTTAGTGTGTTTTGCTCCTCTGTCAACTAAGTTTTGCTTCTAATTCAGAAACTGCAAGTTTTTGTTTTGTTTTGTTTTGTTTTTTTGAGACGGAGTTTCGCTCTCGTTACCCAGGCTGGAGTGCAATGGCGCGATCTCGGCTCACTGCAACCTCCGCCTCCTGGGTTCAGGCAATTCTCCTGCCTCAGCCTCCTGAGTAGCTGGGATTATAGGCACGCGCCACCACGCCCAGCTGATTTTTTGTATTTTTAGTAGAGACGGGGTTTCACCATGTTGACCAGGATGGTCTCGATCTCTTGACCTCGTGATCCACCCGCCTCGGCCTCCCAAAGTGCTGGGATTACAGGCGTGAGCCACCGCACCCGGCCAAAACTGCAAGTTTTAATTAACAGTGCCTCCTTAACTTTAGCTGTATGGTGCTGACAATGAGAAATCCGAGAGAGAATGACATTAGTTTTACTACTACTAATGTTGATTAGCTTATTTGTTTTAGCTTCTAATAAGGCTCCGGTTCTCTTACAGCAAATATCTAGCTGAATCGCTAGTTCCTCGGAGAGTTTTTTAAATTCCAAGCTCTTGTCCTCTAGGCTTTTATTACTGCTTTCATGTGAAGATTTCAAACTCTGGAATTCTTCATCTGTGGTTTTCAACTTGCTAGTCAACTCAGAAACCTTCCGCTTATCTTCTTCTGCCAGCATCTTCAGTTCAACTAGCTGCTCTTGAAGAAAAGTAATTTGCTGTAACAAGATGTTTTAGACCGGATAAAAAAGAAAAAATAAATAAAAAGAAAAGTAATTTTCCTTCAGAGAATTATTCAAGTCAACCTCCAGCTTTTCAAGGTGAGCTTTCAGTTTAGTTTCATCTTGTGCTAGAGAATTCACATTGGGCAGACTTCTGCTTCAACTGTTCCTGTAATTCATTTAATGTTGTATCCTGCTTAATACGTTTTTCCTTCAGCCATGTTATTTCCTTGTTCATCTCTTCTTTTTCACACCCAAATAGGAGGATCTTTTGTTTCAGTTCTGCTACCTCTTGTTCTTTTTCCTGTGATTGGATTTCCTGTATTTCCTGAAGTTCCTCAGCTTGCTGATTAAGTTTCGTTTCCCAGACTGATACTACATCATTGAGTTCTCGTCAATGAGCCTCATTAAGACTTTCTATTTGCTCCTTTTGGTTTGTTTCCAGTCTTGACATTGCATTACTGATTCCAGCTGAGTTAGCCTGTGCCATTTCCAGCATTTTGGCATTAAACTGTTTTTCTTTCTGACTAAGCTCTAGAACAGTATTTTCAAGCTCTTTCTTAAGTTTGGCTTCCTGATCCAATAATTTTTTCTTTAACGTTTCTTCATCCCCTTTGCTTTCTGCTTAATTTTTTCCATCTTTTTTTCTTGGTTTTTAAATTTGGTTTCATATTCCTCATTCAAAATATGGATACTGTCCTCTTTGGCTGACAATTTCTGTGTGAGTACCTCAATTTCTTTCTTCTGTCCTTCTCTCATTTGTAAAATCATATTTTCCTTTTCCATCAAGATTTGCTTTGTCTGTTCCTGTTCTCTGTTACTATCTTCAAGTTTAGATTCATAGACTTGGTTTAAAGCTTTTACTTTTTGTTCCATTTCACTATTCTGTTTTTCAAGTTGCAAGACAGATAATTTAAATTAAATGTATAAAGACCACCAAACGTAATTTCAGCTTTTTAGAGATTGTTTACTTTTAAAAGAAATTCTGAAATATAAAGTTTATATTAGAACATTTAATAGAAGTTTTTTATGATATAGAATATTATCTGATTTTTTGTAGATGTAGGGGACAGGGATAATATTTTTGGTCTAACCTTGTTAAGCATTTCTTCCTCCAGACTCAGAGGGGCTTACATTTTTAATTCCTGGAATTCTATTAGTTAACCTGAAGAGTGAGGGGGGCTAAGATTTACAATGTGGAAATGAAACCAAGGTATAATTGGAATTTGGGGGTATATATTTACTCAATTCATTTCTTTTTTTTTTTTTTGAGACAGTCTTGCTCCGTCATCCAGGCTAGACTGCAGTGGTTTGATCTCGGCTCACTGCAACCTCTGCCTCCCAGGTTCAAGAGATTGTCCTGCCTTGGCCTCCTGAATAGCTGTAACTACAGGTGCACATCACCATGCCCACCTAGTTTTTGTATTTTTAGTAGAGATGGGGTTTTACCATGTAGGCCAGGTCTTGAACTCCTAGCCTCAAGTGATCTACCTGCCTCCACCTCCCAAAGTACTGGAATTACAGGTGTGAGCCATCACACCTGGCCTCAGTTAAATTTAGTACACATACATAGTACTAAATTCAAAAGAAACAACTCTCACCTTTTCTGAAGCTATACAATCACCCTTTTCAGAGACAACTACACTTTCCAGCCTCTTCTGTGGTCCTGAGCAGATAGTCCATGTAAATAGTAGAGTACATTGCCTTAGAGTAGACATTCAAGATTTGAAAGTATTCCTTTAATATCTCATAATTCAGTGTTAGTCATATACCAGTCATTGTGGATATCATCAATAAAAATTTCAGTTCAATTTATTTTCACTGTACCCAAGTGTCTATGTGGAGGAAGGTCTGCAGTGTCCTTGGCCACATTTTAAAAATATGGTTCATTCCGGACTGTTTGCCTGATCTCAGCCTGTTGCACAAGTGATATTGTGGCCTCCCCCACCACCATCACCATGGGATTTTCTTCACCTCTCTCCTTTATTGAATTTCTTGTTTTCTACTCATTTATATTGGTAGAAAACCCCTTCCACTTGCTATCCTTGAAGAGGTAATTTGGAAATAATTCACATGGTTGAAAGGATTTTATTCTACCCTTCTGTTTTTATTGTCTCCCTATTCTTGGCCAGCAGGTTCCTAGGCATGTTTTTTTTTTCATAGTAGATGGGAGAAACACAAGAGGCTGAGCCAAAGCATATTTAAAGTATCTATATCCATTGTAGCCCACCCGAATTCTGTTGACTAGACATATGGCCAAGCCCAACACCAATGGGACAGGGTTGAGCTCTGCCAAGGGCAGACAGTAAGGGAAGAATTGTGGGCAAATACTCTTAAGCTACCAGATTCACACCAACGTTACTGGCATCACTGTGGGTCAACACATTCCACTGTGGGGGCAACTGAACAATAATTAATGATTTCATTGATAATAATTTATTCTCATGACATTAGTCAACTGGAAAACATAAACCTTTACTATAAAAATGTTCCCAGTTGTTACATGAATATATAAAATTTATTTTGTACACATTTAACAATAGCAAAACCGTTGAGTAAATGATTTTATATTGATATTGCTTAAAATGAGTCTTATGTGACTTGTAACGAATGATTAAAGTCACAAAATATGTCTGTTTATGAATAATTGTAGGGATAAAAACAGGAAAAAGAGAAAATATGACCATTTTGGTTTGAGTGAGAAGGAAAATAGAAAGATTTTAGAAGAACATGTCTGTGTGTGTGAGTTTTGGAATTATTTCTACAGCTGTGGACTTCTAGAAAGAATTTACAGTGAATTTTGGGGTGCTCATTCAACAGTGGAAAATTTGTACCTCACTGCCCCATCTCCATAGTACAACTTATTAAACTAAAAGCAAAGCAGTGTGTTCAAAGCAAAGCTGGCCGGGCGCGGTGGCTCACGCCTGTAATCCCAGCACTTTGGGAGGCCGAGG
>NW_016107611.1:540760-542147 GCF_001604975.1 Cebus imitator
GAGAATTGCCTGAACCCAGGAGGCGGAGGTTGCGGTGAGCCGAGATTGCGCCATTGCACTCCAGCCTGGGTAACAAGAGTGAAACTCCGTCTCAAAAAAAAAAAAGCAAAGTTAATTTTATATTGGTGCAAACTTGGGCACAATGCCTATGTATTCTTTTTCTACATTCCCTCTTGGGATGTTATTAAAAGTTTCCAGTCTGTTTCGGGGACTCATATTGTAAAAACCACACCTTCAATTTCTGTAATTTGTAGGTGAATGTTTTGGGTGGGCACAATTTATTCTGCACACAGTCCTGTGCCAGGACAGAAATGATTAAAAGGCAAGAGCTCTACAATGAGCAGAGATTCAGGATCAACTAGAGGCTTTTTCTAGGGGGAAATTCTCCAGTGTCTCAGGGCATAAATGGAAAAGGAAACAGACTCTTTGCTAAAAGAAGTACAGTGATGTGTGTACCAGGGAATAGTGTGCTTTTAAGCTGCAGTTGTGCTTAAAAATTACTTTGCAAAATTGCAAATTGGCATTTAGCAGGAAGGGGAATCTATCTTCTTTATAGTGTACTTTCTAAGATGCCTGTCTATATGAACTTGCATTCCTGTATCCAACTGAAAAACAAAATTTTAAAGGGGATTTGAAATATCTCTCTTTCTGTGCTTGATCCATTATTATCCTTACAGTGCAATGAGATGAGGATGAAAGAGTTGGAAGTGACAATGACCATCTGCCCCTGGGATTCAGGAAACTAATAATGGGTAGGTTTACTGAGATAAGGATAAATAGGCATATAATAGTCAAATTATGTGGAATTTCCCCTAGCAACAGTGGCTCCATGACTTGTGTTCCAGAGAGAATGTCAGTAGGTTTTTTTGGGGGGCACAAACTTGAGGGTTTCAACTTTCTTGAGGAGATGGAAGCAAGATTAACAAACTAATTTTACATTGGTACATTATTTCTTTTGTTGTTATTTAAGAGTGTCTACTGGTAAGCCCCTCCAAAGGTTTCTAATCACATTTGGAATCAAATTTAAACTCATCAGTAATTCCTACAGGTCATACATGGTCTTGAGTACAGGACTCTGACATTGTTACTACGGCTCCCCTCCCCTCACTGCCCTGCCACGGTAGTGTCTAATGATCACTTTCACTCATCACACATTCACTGACTTACTCAGAGCAACTTCCAGTTCAGCAAGCTTCTTAATTTTTTGAGTTTTACCATTTTAACAATATTAAGCCTTCCAATCCATGAACATGAGCTGTCTCTCCGTTCTAACTACTAATTCTTTTTTTTTTTTTTTTTTGAGACGGAGTTTCGCTCTTGTTACCCAGGTTGGAGTACAATGGCGCGATCTCGGCTCACCGCAACCTCCGCCTCCTGGGTTCAGGCA
>NW_016107611.1:544830-546349 GCF_001604975.1 Cebus imitator
TCACCATGTTGACCAGGATGGTCTCGATCTCTTGACCTCGTGATCCACCCACCTCGGCCTCCCAAAGTGCTGGGATTACAGGCGTGAGCCACCGCGCCCAGCCTCTAACTGCTAATTCTATCAGCAATTGTATTATTTTCCTGGCAGTGGTGTAACAAATGATCCCAAATTGGGTGACTCAAAACAACAGAAATTTATTCTTTCATTGTCGTGGAGGCCAGAAGTCTAAAATCAAATTTGTTTACATTTATGTGATTTCTCACCAGAGTGAATTGTCTTATGTTGGTAAAGACTTGAACAATGACAAAAAGACTTCCTCACATTCTTTACATTTATAGAGTTTCACACCATGAAGAATTTTCTGATGCAGACACATATGTTGATATAATCTAAAAGTTTTCCCACATTTCTTACATTCAAAGGGTTTCAAGCCAATATGAATTTTCTGATGTTCTGTAAGGTGAGAATGACGTCTAAAAGCCTTCCCACATTGCTTACATTCATAGGGTTTCATACCAGTATGAATTATCTGATGCTGAATAAGCTGTGAATAAAACCTAAAGGCCTTCTCACATCCATTGCATTCATAGGGTTTCAAATCAGTGTGGATTTTTCGATGTCTAATAAAATGCTGTAAAACTACAAATGCTTTCCCACATTCATTACATTCATAGGGTCTCATCAGTATGGTCACTCAGATGTTCAGTAAGGCGTGAATTTTTCTAAAGTCCTTCTTACATTCTTTACACTCATATGATTTCTCTCTTGTGTTATTTCTCTGATATAGAGGAAGGGATATATGTTTTTTGAATATCATTTGGGTCTCCCAAATTCAATTGTGTGCTGTGGGTTATTTCTGAAAATAAACCTCATAAGGTTGAAGGTTTTATTTCTTTTCAATGTCTTCTGATGGTATACATTTACTTCATAATTGCTTTTTTCTGAAGATAACTTATCACTTTCATTTGTGAAATCAAAGTCTGAAAAAAAAAAAAAACCCACAAACAAATAAATGCCATTTTCCAATAATAGGGGTAGGGAGAGGACATCTATATTAAAAATAATGATAAACTAAAAAGTGTATCTGTTAGTAGTAAAAGAGTTAGAAAATTCTAAAATACTGCCATGCAATTTTTAAAAAGAAGGGCTCAGAAAATTATGAAAGTGCACAGGAGGATGTAAGATTTATGAGTAGGCAAAGAGAAAGTCACTAGTTCTCATATTTAGTTGCAAATCAGAATTACCACAGGAGCATCTTACATATACTACCCTTTAGATATCTACTGAGACTGAGTGGATCAGAATGCAGAGGCGTACGTCCTAAATATCTGCATTTCTAACATTATCACATGGCTCTCTATATACTTTTGTCAGTGGTTTGTCTTTATCTTAGAATGAAACTCAAACACATAACCATGAATAAAAGTCCCTCTCTTTTCCACACAAATTCATTTCGAGCCCCTTGGTATCTGCTCCCTATATTGCACCATATTGCATCTTTTTTTTTTTTTTTTTTTTT